>NC_091821.1:9818033-10129700 GCF_038994185.2 Dermacentor albipictus
ACAGAGGTATTTCCTGATGCCGCCCTTAATGTCACGGAGGTAGCTCTGCAGCATACTGATGATAACTGTGGAGTCGTTAATTTGCTGTATGAAAATGAAAACAGATAAGTCACTCATCATGATTAAGTTTTAAATACTGCATAAGAACTGTCGTAAATTACTTCTGCATAAGAAAGGATAGAGGAATTGCAGTAATCACAAACCCAGCAGTTGTCAGCTTCTTCTACGAGCAAGATCGGTACTTTCTTGTAGTCGGAAAACTTCAGTTGCTGACGAAGCACAGGGTCCACCTCGATGACGTTGTACGGGATGCCATAGAAATCTAAGAAGGCACGGACTTTGCAGCAGAATGGGCACGTTTGGTATTGATACATAGTTATCTTGAGACCAGTTTTTGTCGACGGCCCGTTTACCTACGTGAAGACCAAGGAAGCAGAGGTGCCACACTTTGATAAGAATCTCTCAATAGAAGGACACAAGGACATTCAGAGAATGAATGAACATGGCTACGCGGGGCGGCCGGTAGTCGTGTCAACACATCTGTCATCGTGCTGACAAGCAAGCACAGTCACAAAATGAAAGGTGCACTCACGACACGTGAAATTTTTGTCCCAGGATTGCTTATATTTTTTGTGTGCAGAGGCGACAACATATCGCCGATTGGTTCTTTTCTTGGTTCCACGCTTCGCATATAAGCGTGACCAACAGCGCCGCAGGCAAGCCCAGCCACAGCAAGGAAACGCAGTTTGCCAGAATTCCATTTCGATCCCGCGCGAGCAAACAAGCTCAGTTTTGCAGCGTGAATATTTGCGTACGAAGTAGGTGGTAAGAAGCATTTTGCTAAAGACGCACACCGGACAAGTTGCGCACTGAGAGCCGCCATTGCAATGTGTGCTGGTTGTCGGTGGCGATCGGTTGTCATTTAAAGCCATGTTAAAGTACAACTAAAAATTTATAATCTGTATTACTCGACAAGAAAAATTTGTTATTTCATAAAATGAATACAACATTTTTATACAAGCATTAGCGGCTTTGAAAACAATACTTGTGACAAAAATTTGCAGCATGTGAAGACATGGCCTTCAAGATTGGGTAGCGCTCCCTCACCTTCCCATCTTAGAGGCCAGGGTAAGCTATTCTGAAAAAGAAATTATGGGGTTTGACGTACCAAAACAACTGTCTGATTATGAGGCACGCCGTAGTGGAAGAGTCCGGAAATTTAACGTGCACCTAAATCGAAACACGTAAAGGCCCTAAACAAACATCTGGGGTCTTTAGTATGACGGACAGCGGGAATTTGGGTTCTTCGCTCGCTGACAAAGCAAAATTTGCAATTTTCGCAGTTTGAACGCTTGTGCATGTGCATTTCAATATCTCTAACTCACCTTAAAAACAGAGGTGGAACAACTACAATAAAGAAATACTAGAACGTTTTGAACCACTAGATCACCATTCATGTTTTGCCGCTCTTTCGCTTACGCTCACAAATCTGTTTCGAAAACAACGTTGACGCATATGGTGTAAAGGTTGTCCTTCAAAAAGGCTGACGCAACTTACGCAAATACTATAGTTGAGTGGTGCCATGAAAAGGTAACGGGCAAAACTAGGTGAATAAATTTGGCAGTGTCGCCAATAACTGAAGGTACTGTAGTTATCTATATATGCAAACGTGCGTGTGAAAGGTGATAATGATAAAGAGCACGTGGCCGATAAACAGTCTTGTATTAGCAAAGTGTCAAAAACCAAGCTCGAGGTCGCGGTTTCGATCACGGCCGTGGCTGCCGAAATTTAATGAGGGCAAAATGTAAAAACGCTCGTGTACGTAGATTTAGGTGCACGTGATCAAAATTATTTCGGAGTTCCGCACACCGTTCAATAATCAGACCCTGGTTCTGTCTCGTAAAACCACAGAATTTATTATTTTTCTAAGTGAAAAGCAAAAGCAAGGCACGCGATCTCAGTTGTACAACCTTTATAAACATTGATAAGTTAACGTCATCGTTGCAGACATCTAGCCTAAAGTATAAGTCTATGCGTTCGGCTTGTGAATATTTCCTGCCTGTATACGTACAGTGCCTAAATGTTATGCTGAAAAACGCATTTGTCTTGCATTCTGTTATGCAGCAACCCATATATGAGTGCAGTAATGTGAGAAATGGCAGCATATAATGAGACATCTCACCAAACGAAAGGGAAAGCTTATTGCCAAAATATTTAGATGTCACTCGAGTAAAACCGAATAAAGACAGCCTCGAATTAACTAAGACGTGGTTCAAGGCAGCTCACCAACACGTTCACCTGCCTGAAGCCACAGGCCACGCACATAAACTTGAGAGCGTCGACAAAACAAAGTTCATGTTATATGCTTCTTACAAACACGAAAACCGATCAATCAAATATTACACCTGCGGTGGTTTTACTTCTATATTCCACCCCCCTCGTTACATGTGATTGGTAAAATCAGTGCCAGTATAAATGCTGAGCCGCAACATGACAAAACTCCCCAGGAACATTTTCCTAACATTTAGATGCTCAGAGCATGCGATTGTTGAAAATTAAACATAGGGTTCGAGCAGTCTTCTCATCGCCTTGATTATATGACTACGACGGCGAACGTGTAGTGCTTCGGAAGATTTCCTGAAGACCGTTTTTCACGAATACACAAATTTAAGCATAACGGCTTGGTAGAAGAAGGTTCTTGCAGGCTTTTTCCTACGTTCTCGGTCGCTGGGAAATAAAGTCAATGGTGTCGTTTTTCCGCTTATCTGGTGCACAAAGATGTGCCTCAAACGGGCATGCCGGAGTGTTTTCAACTATAAAATCAGACCGAAAAGTAAACTTAGCAAACACGTCCGCAGCACCGTGTAAATTACAAACACCAGACAACACGAAAGCGCCGCACTGACTAATGCACGGACATGTACGGCCGCTTCAGCAGCCCCGACACAATATGGCGGTTGCGCGGCGCGGGCCTGCTCAAAGGTTGTCACCACCCTGTACGGCGGGAGACGGCGCCGGCGCCTTCCCAAAGTTCCGTCGTTTGCTAACGTCTCCACCAATTTTGCGCCATTACGACCCGACAGCCCACATACCGACGTGCACATGCCAGCGGTGTTGACCTCGGCACTGTTCTTGCCTAGCACAAACAAGGGTTTCCTGAATATGTCGTGGCTTATGCAAGTTGTACCCTTACTAAAGTTGAGACAACTTGCACTGTGACAGAAAAAGAATGCCTCGCCATCATATGGGCTCTTAATAAGTTCCGGCCTTATTTGTATGGCCGTCCATTTGATGTAGTCACGAGCCACCATGCACTAGGTTGGCGGTCTTCCTTGAACGATCCTTCAGGCTGTCTTGCTCGATGGGCACTTCGCCCGCAGGACTACGATATCCGCGAGCTGTACCGCAGCGGACGCCAGCATTCTGATGTCGACGCCCTCTCGCGCTCTCACTTACCCGACGACAATGCCTGCTGCTCACTGTCCCAGTTTACCGTTTCTTCGCTCGACCTAACCACCATCGCTTCTGAGCAGCGCAAGGACCATTTGATTGCCTCCCTATTAGACTTGCTTTCTGGATCATCAGCACAACCAACCACTCACACGTTGAGTCGCCCAGCTCACCATTTCGTCATTCGCGACAACCTACTTCACGGACGCAATTATAACCCCTACGGGCGCCTGTGGTAGTAGTACCTCGCAACCTGCGTTCCGAACTATGCGCAGTTTTCCACGGCGATACACAGTGTGCACACTCGGGAGCTTTCAAGAACTACCAGCGCCTTCGACAGCGGTACTACTGGCGAGGGATGTACAGCTACGTTCAGAAGTTCGTTCGCTCTTGCCCTGATTGTTAGCGCCGGAAATCTTCATCTAGCCTCTCGTCAGCCATTCTGCAACCTTTACTTTTGCCCTACCCGGCTGTTTGGGCGCACCGACATTGATTTGTAGGGGCCCCTTCCCCTGACATCGGCTGGAAACCGCTCGAAACCGCTGGGCCATTTTGGCAGTCGACCACCTCACGCGATACGCCGAAACTGCCGCCTTCCCGGCAGCTACAGCGCGCGATGTTGCCTCTTTCCTGCTTCACCGATTCATCCTGCGTCATGGGCCATCTCAGGAACTGCTCAGTGATCGCGGACGTGTCAGTGATCGCGGAGTGCCACGTTGTTCATCGCACATCTACGGCGTACCGTCCTCAAACCATTGGCCTTACAGAAGGCTTCAACCGTATGCTCGGTGACATGCTTGCCATGTAGTACGTAGCCTCCGACCACACAAGTTGGGACGTCATTCTACCCTTCGTAACATACATGTACAACACCACCCTTTTTCTTACTGTACGGTCGGCACCCATCGCACACCATCCACACAATTCTACCATACCGGCCGGATGCATCGGAACGTGCGCCCATTTCTGCCTCGGCAAGACATGCTGAAGCGTGCCGCGATCTCGCACGAGCCTTTACCTCCAATGACCAAGAGCGTCAGAAGAGCACTTGCGGTGACATTACCTCTGGGCCCACCGTCCTAGCTGGAGCGCTTGTGAGGCTCTTGGTTCCTTCCGCTGCACCTGGTCTCTCCGCAGCACTACTTCCCAAATATGAAGGGCCATACCATATCGTCGAACGCGCATCCCCGTCAACTATAATGGAACCCTTTGAACCGTCTTCAGACATGCGCCGTCGTGGATGAGACATTTTCAGCGTCGAGTGACTTCCCAAATATGAAGGGCCCTACCATATCGTCGAACGTGCATCCCCCGTCAACTAGGTAATCGAACCCGTTGAACCATCTTCAGACGCGCGCCGTCGTGGATGAGACATTTTCAACGTCGAGTGCCTCAAGCCGTACTATGATCCACTCATAGTGAGAAGCTGTTAGGTCGCCGGACGGCTCCCTTTTCATTCCCGGGGTTAATTGTAGTGAAGAGGAACTTTATATAGTGGGCCATCCTCTCCAGCGCTTCTTGCTCGGGGAACGTCGCTCATGCTGAGAGTCCGTGCCCTTGCCTGACGGTTGGCCCAAACGAACACCTTTACGTGTATAATAATTCAGAACACCGAGCAGAGTACATTTTCCCCTATTTTTTTTTGCCTAAACTCGTTTTACCTTTCATTTTTTTTTCAAACCGTCCAATTCCTTACTGATCCCCTACGGTGGGTATGCGCCATCGTACAGAGGATCATCATCAACTCGATGATTATTTATGTCACATGCGAAGCCAAAGCTATTGACGACGCAAATGTGTGCAAAGAGTGACGACGATGGTATGACGACGATGGTGTGACCACCATAGGCTGACGACGCTTGAGTGACGACGATGGTAAAAAATTCAAGCAGAAACCATCCTTTATGATTATCTCTGTCACGCGAAGCGAAAGGTATACAGACATCGCAAATGTGTGCAAAGAGTGGCGACGATAATGTAACGACGCTAGTGTGACGACGACTACATGACGACCATGGGATGACGATGCTTGAGTAACGATGGTGTGACGCTTGATGACGATGGTGTGACGCTTGATGACGATGGTGTGACGACGGTGGCGTGACGACCGAGGTATATGGCGACCATGAGATGACGACGGTGTTGTGACGACGGCGGTGTGCGCGATGTCGAAGGTGGTCTGATGCCTATGGAATATGACGATGTTAAAGTTATTGCGGTGGTATGACGACGTCATAACGACAGTTGTACGTCGACGATGGCATGACAAATGACGTTGATGGTACGACCACGATGGCTTGACTGAGACTTTGTGATGACGATGCGATGTCTACAATGTCGTGACGATGTTGGAATGATGACGTCATGATGACGACTATATATGACAACGCAGTGACAGCAACAACGTGCCCCCCCTCCCTTGGTTACACCCTTGGCCGCTGTATGTTTGGCCAGGTTAATTTAGTGCACAAAAATTATCCTGGCTGCGGAAGAAGACTAATGACCGAACAGCGTAGGTTTCATATTGTATATTGTACCAAGGTTTATTTCTTTATTTCTCTCTTTTAACAGTTTGACTGTGGTAGTTTAGCTAACGTTCAAAAGTTTCATGTATAACTAGGTGATGACTAGGGTCTCCTTACTTAGCCCTTAGCCGTGACACTAGACCAAAAATGTTTCAACAAGCTTTCGTGAGATCAATCTTCTAACCTTCATGATAAGTATCTCATTCATTTCTCGCGGATATATGCCGCGGACGGCGGCGGGTGATTTGCGTTGTTCATGTGTGAAGACAGACAAAACTGAATATAGCTTTACATACATACATACATACATACATACATACATACATACATACATACATACATACATACATACATACATACATACATACATACATACATACATACATACATACATACATACAAAGCGACTTGACCAACTCGCCCAAAGAGATATCCTGATTATAGGAAATAAGATATCGCGAAAATGCAATAGGTGCGTAGTGGGCTCACATTTTCAATTTCATCGTGCCGTACGTAGCAATGGCGCCTAATCTTATGCGCTGTTGGTAGCGCGCAGTCGTAAGCGTTCCTTATTAGACCGTGCCGTGAAAACGTAGGGGACATGACATGACAAGAACTTTATTTGAGTCCTGAGGGACTGAGATCTTGGGGAGCCAAAGCCGAAGCTCAAGTCGGTGGCTCCGCCCAAGACGGGACCTGGAGAGGAAGTCCCGCCGCAATGTCGTGGGCCCTCTGGACAGCCTGGAGTTGAATGTGGAGATTGCTGCTCTTGAGGGATTCCTCCCATTGTTCTTTCGTGGTGGGTGAAGATGTGTTAAGGACTGAGCATATCCAGAGTATCTGTTCAAAAAAGCATGAGTCATGACCACATTTGGGGCACGACTGTGAGTGGTCAGGGTCTATCCTGTTAAGAGGAAGCTTTAGCTCGGGCCCAACTCCGACGCGGCCTATTCAAATACATGTAAAAACGCAAAAACGTTTTTCTGAGATAACCCCTGGACCGATTTTGATGAAATTTGTTGCAATTGAGAGAGTAAGATAAATGCTAGTGACTGTTGGAAGCAGAATTTTGATTTAGGGCTTACATTTTGTTAGAAAGATTTTCAAAAATTCAGAAGTTTGAAAAAAATAGAAGCATAAAGTTTACAAACTAATAGCTCTGCATCAAGAACAGATATCGCGGTTCTGTAAACGGCATCCATTAGATCATTCAAAGCGGACAAATATCATATGTCTTTTTACGTCTTACGTGAATTCGTTACATTGTTTACGAGGGTTCTGCAAAAGTTGTAATTAAATATTATTACATTTTTTGAGATTCAAGTGTAACATATTAATTTTGTCCGCTTTAGATGTGCTATCAGATACAATTTACAGAATTGCGATATCATTTTTTCTTGTTGAGTTACAGAGTTGTAAACTTGATAGTTTCGTTTTCTGAAAATTTGCAATTTTTGTCAATTTTTTATAAAATATTGAAGGCCTAACTCAAAAATTCGAAACCAACAGTCACTAGATTTTAAGTTTTTCTTTTAAATGCAGCAAACCTAGTCAAATTTAGTGCAGTGGTTGCCGAGAAAAACGAATTCTCCTTTTACATGTATTTAGATAGGAGCACCCGAGCTAAAGCTTCCTCTTAAAGGGCCCCTGAAACGGTTCGGACAAATTTTGTAGACGCGTAGGGTACAGCTTAAGTAGAACATTCGCACCACAATTTAAGTGAAGCGTTACGTATTAATGGAGCTACAAGCGATTAGAAGTTACCCTCCTCCCCAGCCACGCTTTTCCTCCTCAACTCGTTCGCCGAGCGAGCGGGGCTAAGCTCCGCCTTCACTGGTTTTGCGTCACGATGCGACGTCACATCGTCCACTTCCGGTTGTTTTGGAACCCGCCCGCGCGAAACATCTCCGCTAGCCGCTTGGCTGTAGACCCCAAGCGAGAGCTATCGAAGCAGCGTGCGTTGCGAGCATTCTGTCGTAGCGCCGAACGTGTCTGGTATTCCGTTAACCACAGGCAAGCTGGTCATTTCGGCAAATAACTGGAGGCATAAACTCAAGCTGATGAAGGAACTTCGGCGTAGACGTACGTGAGCGGCCTGATCGGTCTGCACGGTCCAAACACTTGTTGGCGCAGCGCTTAACCAGCCAAAGAAAGCGCTAATATTGCTCTAACCAAGTGTAGAACATTTTAAACATTTATAAAAACAACGTGTTGATGATTACACTCCTGCGAAAAATACGCACCAGCAGCAAAGAAGAATACGCTTCGTTGCTGCTACTGCGTATGGTTGAGCTCTATGCCACCAGGTGGCTGCACCATGCAGACCATTCACATTTGCCCTTCTGCTCATCTCGGCTCATCCCGTTACGGCACAGTCAAGCGGCCAGACCCTGTCCCTTTGCGCTTATGTTTGCCCTAATACGGGACTCGCGAAACGCTATTGCGTTAGTAATCTTCCGGTGTAAAGTGACGGCCACAAACGCGCAAATCCTCGCGCCGATCGTAAAGCGGCAGTCCGATGCGCAGCAGCCAGTTCGCTCGTACGCTGCCTTGCAGAGGGACACGATGTCACAACTTGACATATTGCCAGTCGCTACGTTTGCAGTCCACAAGGCAACAAAGTCGAATGATAGTGCTCGCGAAAAGACTGAGACCAACTCTGACCGCGGAGCTCTCGTCAAAATGGAGTACGTTGTAACACAAGCAGACGACACTTGCTGTGTGCCGGAAGTGCTTAAGTGTACTGAAAAATTGTTCTTGTGCATTCTCTTTATGCTGCTTTCTTTTTATAAAAACAAATTAACTAACATTCCAACTATTACGAAGATCATTTGTTTACCATAAAGTTGGAAAAATTATCGATCACGCGCCCTGGTCAGCCAATCGAATAGCTCGTCCCACTGACGTTATATGGGTGATCTCGGTCATATGGGTAGGGGCGGCTTAAAATTCCGCCGAGCAGTGCGCTGCGATCGGCAGCGATGTGCATTTTCAAAACCTTATAATAAATTACACTCTTTACGCAGAGCACTTAGACGCGTCAATTAATGATCAGAAGGACCTACTCTAACGACTCAGTACGTTTGTAGAAAATCGTCAAAAGCGTTTCAGGGTCCCTTTAAGGGAGCGAGGAGTGGGATACGAATGGGCTTGCAGAAGTCTGAGTGTGCTGGCCTGAGGTTTGTACAATTTGGGGTGAGGGGGTGGACATGTCTTCCTGCCCAGTCGTTAACGGGAAACAATTTCGTAGAAAATACATAATAGATCTTTGTGGATGTTGACCTCGTTCCAATCCTGGCTACCCGCGACAGCGTGGTACGTAAAATCGTGCGCTCTCCGGTGGGCCTGCTCGTTTGGATTACATCAGAGCGGGTTAATTGAGCCATCTAGATGGACTGGGAACCACGAGATGTGGTATCCTCCTTCGCTGCTATCCCTAGTTCTTTGAAGTGCTTTGTTCACAATACTGTTCGCCTGTTCAGACACGAGGGTGGTTTTTTCATAACAGCATATCATGGATATGTTTATCTTCTGTGGCTTCCTGAACTCGACGGCCTAAATTTATGTTCATGCTATATGACGGTATTCAGTGTTTTTCGACGCATTATGTGATAACATTTTGTTTGCAATCGACGAAGAGCAGCCGGTGCTATACTATAAGGACGGCAAATCTCACCTGTTACATGAAGTCATAAAAAAAAAACATCTATACGCAGCTCGTAGGCGGCGTGCTAGGCAGCTGCCGTCATCTAGAATATGGTATTTTAGAGATATAGCAAGGTTTAGCGTTGCGTCTGATGGTGTTGTAACACTACGTCGAGGCGACATGTCGCGACGAAACATTCGAAATGTAACTTAGCAAGGTGTTGCTTCGGGCTATACTTGGTAAACCATGGGCGCTATAATGTAAAAATATTCCAAACTTTTCTATTCCAATTCTGCAATCAGTCCTCCGCGATTGGTCAAAAACTTTTTCGGACCACCCTACTTCACCTGTCTGTCACGCGACGTCATGAAAACCGTGATAGCTCCGCATCTTATATGACATGTGAACACTGATTATGCATAGTTGGACCGAACAAAAGAAAATAGTTATTTCCGATTCGACGCCTTTTCGCCATTAGCCCTCGGCTATTGGTCAAGAGTTTTCGGGCTGCACCCACTTCACCTGCCTGTCACGCAACGTCACGAAACCGCAAAAACTCACCGCGTCGCATTGTAGCATACACATTCGCGAAAACAGCACACATCATTTTCACTTGAGGGCAATCACCTTTCTCTTTTTCCCATTATCCTTTTCTTTGTTTATCTTGTCGTTTTTGAAGGCTGCGTAATTCTTCAGCAGAGTGTTTACTGCTGGATTAAGGATGTTCTTTAACATTGACTCTTGACTGGGACCAGTTGCACAAGTGTCAAAGTCTTCACTGTCACAGAGCAAATACATCATCACACTTAGAAGTGCAGCTTTCTGATTACTCTCTGTATGAAATGAAACATTCTGATATTCCTTGCCTGTAATATGTTCTAGTACAATCTTGGTGCACAGCACCACATGAACGACACATGGCTGTGGAAATTTCAAGCCGCCTCTGCTCATATTATCAATCAGCATATGCTCACTGCGTTCAAGCTCTCGCTCAGTAATTGTGAATAAATTACAGCAGTCATTGCAAGGCTGGTGCTTCAAAGCAGCATAGGCACAGTAGCCAGCGATGTACACCAATGCCGGCATGTCTTCCCGGGGTTTCTTTAGGTCACAGCTTCTTAGCTTTATGTTATATTTGACAATCAGCATTTCAGCACATGGCTCTTTGCAAGTGTCAGTGGATGCTGGCATATCTGGCAAGATCAGTGCGTTCTGGAGGCGGATCTTTAATTGCCTCAGCTTCAAATACCTGTGTGATCGACACATTGTAATGGGACCCAGCTTCCGGCACTTTCCAAACCGAGCTTCGAGGGGATCGGTTTTACATTTTACAAGCAAAACGTACGTAAAACCGAGCTCCTCCAAACAATATTTTGACACCTTGATCAAGGCGTGTGCGGAAAGCCGGAGAGCTGAGTGGGTCTCCTTTGTCAACGCACCTGTATGCACACACCTACTTTTCCAGTCGTCGAGCCAGGTAACAAATGTGTCGAGGAACTGCAGCTGCTCACCATTGATTTTACGTACTGCGCTTGCCACACATCTCTCACTCTGTGTCCCTTATGTCTTGATGTCTTGACGTTGACGATGCTCCACCATCGCACAATTAGGTCAATGACATCTGCAGTACCATCTGCAAGCGTCAGATGCAGGGTTTCGCCTCTTACCCTCAAATCAGATTAAACAAAAGAGTTCAAAATTTGCAGAGCAAGTTTCACGTTCTGCCTCTCAATATTTGTGGGATTTAATGCTTTATACGTTAGCCCAAAAGCCACTTTCACAGTATTAGTTTGTTCAGCCTCATGAAGCTTCCTGAGTGGTGTGAATGAAGCACCCTCCATTTTCTTACTTTCTGTGGTTCCACTGGGAAAAAATAGGCTATATAGACTGTTTTTGATTGATTCTTTAGACTGATAGACATATTTTTTTGATTTAGCCAATTGTTTCTGATACATTTCAGCAAATGCACAGAGTCAACAATATGAAAGAGTGGCTGCTGCGGATTCTGAATGGGGGTAAACAATTTCGAGCTTCTAGGCCGCACTGAACATAGCCATTACTTTCTGGTTAATGGAATTATTGTCTGTGATGATTGCAACGATATGAAGGTTCGCTTCTTCAAGTCTCAAGACAACTTTTTTTACAGTTTCATGCATTCCTCCGCAGTAATTTCTGACACTGGAAGGATGTGTGCAGCATCTTTGAACGGTGACAGGAGAGACTGCACCATAAATGCACGGGCTCTCTTAGCAGGTTCAGAACAGTTCGCAGCAGCCCCTGTTATGCTGCCACCCTTGTATTCAAAGAACTGCTGTAAGTGTATTTCATCGACCATTAATGTTGCATTACTTTCATGAGCTTTCAGCAGATTTGCCTTACTTTTCATATATCTTAGAAAGCCCTCTTCATTTTGCTTATTTAAAGGACTAACATGATGTGCACCACAGACACGCTTGATTGTTTCAGTATGGGGAAACACTAACTTTCCACTGCTCCTCAAAAACTTGTAGCCATGTGGTTAAATAGTGTAAAAAATGTTATACAACACCAAAAGTTCCGCAGAATACCGAACAGCATTATTCCTCTTCATGAGGAGGTGACACTGCTCTTTGAGGAACATCACAGCGCCCACCTTTTCGTCCTACAGAAGGTCTCCACTTGAAATGTCATCAAGAAGTGAGATCACCAATTTCAGTGCAGCCTTTCCTTTGTCCACTTGTTGTGGTTCTCCTTTAGTGCAGTGGTCCTCGATATTATCCGAGAGCTGAACAAGCACGCGGAAATCGTGGATATGATCCGGGATCTCAAAACACTTGTCAGATGTAAGACGAGCACCTCTCCAAAACACACGCACAGACATATCCGACGACACAGTCACTGACACAAAAATCTCGAGAGCGCGTGCTGTCACTTTGATGTGAGCAAAGATCATGCAGCTGTCGCAAGGTACCACTGTCCAAAACTTTTTTCTCTTCTAGCTTGTGCAGGCGTAAACCGATGTCTTGGAGGCTGTTAACTTTGTTTTCTCGTTCCTCGTTCTCGTGCGCTAAAGCTGACTGTTTTAAGGCCCTTTGAAGCTGTTCGTTCTCCACACGTGTTCGCTTTGCATCAGGGTCTTCTCTCGACTGGCGAGAATCCGAAATATATTGCGGGCAGTCGGGAAAGATCGTTGGAATGGCATCAGGCGTAAGCCGGGTGAGCTTCATTTGAACCTCGATGGTCCATCCATCGCAGTCCGCGTATTTTGATATTGTACGTAGGTGCTCGGGCTTGAAATGCCGTTCACAAACATGCGAAACAACCAGCGCCGTGATATTATGAACACATATTGACGCCTGCAAAACTGTGGCATGCGCTTACAAATCTAAGCGCGAGATCTGTGAAAAGTGAATTTCACCATGAGCCATTCACCGAATGAATATACACACACCATCGCAAACGCACGCGAGCCCACGTGGTTTACACGTGTAAATAAATGGTCACTTGGAAACGTATTTATATAACAATGGAATATCGTAGTTCGCACTAATACACTTTCATTGTACATTGTTCATATAAATCATCACTGCACGAATTGAAAAGCGAGACAACACTTACCAGCGGATCTTTCAGTTTTCCAACGTCGACATCGTCCCGTCGCACTGCCCGCTGCCATTTTTTCCTTCGTTCGGCATCACTTGGAAACCTAAACAACCTGACCTTTGGCCCGTTGTCGTAGTTTCCTCTACAGTTTGGCACACAATATCCGACCATGACATCGAACGGACCGCACGTGTACACAGAGGAATAAATGCGAAAAAGCGAACCACGTGCAGCCACGTTCTCCTGCGGTGTCTCGACGACGCAGGATATGCGCGTCACGTGCGTCGCGTAGCACCTAGCGCCATGAGGAGATGCTCAAGGGCGACACCACGCGCAGTGGAACGGCTAGGGCAGAGTGGGGTGACGTCAGAGGATCGGTGCGGGTGAGTGCGGAGGCCTCCTCCTAGTCTAGGTGGTTCTCACTCGGCAAGGAAAACGTTCATTATGTCGCTACAGTGGCTATTAAAGCGAATAGCTTTCTTTGGCTATTTCGGTCATTTTCGTGGTTGGTCAGTGGTCAATGGTCAGTCGATGGTTGGTGGTCGGACTCGGCAAGCAAAACGTTCATTCTGTCGCTACAGCGGCTTTTAAAGCTAATGGCTTTCTTTGGCTATTTCGGTCATTTTCGAATGGAGAGCCGAAACGTCATCACATTTTCAGTTATCTTGCTGGGTGCGTCTTTTCGCGCTTATTGATCAAACTTTAAGAGCGATAGCACCGTCACAGCCAGCCAGCCAGCCCGCCCGCCCGCCCGCCCGCCCGCCAGCCAGCCAGCCAGCCAGCCAGCCAGGAACTTTATTGAAGTACTGAGTAGTTTCAAGCCGTTGGAGATCCCGCGCGGGGAACTCCTCCGGCCGAAACCGTAGGCGACGCCCAAGTCGGGACGGGAACGTGGTGACGCTCCGCCAGTTCTTGGGCCCTCTGGACGGCCTTGAGTTGGAGCTTGAGGTCCGGGCTTTTGAGGGCTACTTCCCATTCGGTTTCACTGGAGAGAGGGCCCTTTGGTAATGCGGTGCATTGCCATAGCATGTGCGAGAGTGAGCAATAAAGTTCTGAGCACTCTGGGCAATTTGCCGGGATTTCTGAGTTGTAGTGGCTTAGTAGGCCTCGTGACGGATACGAGTCCGTTTGTAGCATTCGAAACGCGGCCGCCTGCGCGCGTTCGAGTTTGGCGTGTGGGAGCGGGAATTTGGTTCTGCCTTTCCGATAGTGGGAGGTGATTTCTTGGTAAGTGAGCAGCGGGTCATTAAATTGAATGTGCAGCCCCTCGGAGGCCGTGGGACCGTCGCGGTGGGCAAGTTCTCGCGCACGGTCGTGGGCCGTTTCATTGAGGTTAGCTTTTTGCTGGTTGGAGTTGGAGTGCTGGTTGGTTGGAGTCTTTCTCCATGTGAGCGGGGAACCAGGAGTGGCACCGTTTGCTCTCTTTTGAGCTCGCTAGTAGTATACGCGCTGCTTCTATAGATACGTTGCCGCATTCGTAGGCCCGAATTCCGGCACGCGAGTCCGTGAAGACATAAGTAAATGTGGGGTCTGCCATGGCGATGGCTACGGCTATTTGTTCGGCTTTAGCGCTGGTGCTCGTTTTAACCGATGCGGATGATCGTAGCGTTCCGTTGCCGTCCATGACTGCTATTGCGAAAGTAGATGTGCTGCCGTACTGGGCCGCGTCCACAAATGCGGTGGCTTCACGATCCGCGTCGATGCGGTCGAGAATCGCGCGGATGCGGTCCCGGCGCATATATACCCACGTTGTGTTGTGGGTGGACGTTTCTGGGAAACGGTGAGACTTTGTATTTGTCTCTAATTTCGCTCGGTAGGGTAACCGCGTGCTCGAGATAGGGAGAAGGGGAGACATTGGCTTCATTTAGGATTAGCCTACCGGCTTTGGACGAGGATAGGCGGAGTATTTGTGCCATATTCTGAGCCTCGATCACTTCGTCGATGTTGTTGTGCATGCCTGGCTGGTCAACCTTTGCTGTACTTGTTCGTTATGGAATGCCCAAGACCTGCTTGATGCTCTTGCGCATGAGTGTGTTTAGCTTCGCCTTTTCTATTTTCGTCCAGTTGTGGGCAGAGGCGACGTAATTAATGTGACTCATAAGGAACGCGTGGTATAAGCGCAGAAGGCTATCTTCGCAGAGACCCTTCCTGCGCCCCGAGACTCTGTGGATGAGTCTGATCGTGTTTTCGGTTTTGGCGGTTAAGTGTTTGATCGTGTGTCCGTGACATCCGATGGCTTCGATTAGGAGCCCAAGAATGCGTATGTGGCTGACTCGCGGAATCTGTTGTCCGTCTCTTGTGTGTAGTGCGATCGGAAGTTCGTCTAGAGGTGTTAGGTAAGCGGACTCCTTGGCAAGACTTGCGAAATAGTAATAGTTCCGATTTATTTGAGGATAGTTTCATTCCTGTGTTTAGTAGGTACTCTTCCGTGGCATCTAGGGCAGACTGTAATGCCTGCTCTATGTCTCCCAGGGAGCCTCCCGGGCTCCAGATGGTAATGTCATCTGCGTATAGAGCGCAGTTTACGTTTGGGATGTTTCGTAGTTTTTCTGCGAGTCCCTTCATCACTATATTAAATAGTAATGGAGAGATGACTGAGCCTTGTGGTGTACCGACGGAGCCCAGCGTGTAGGGGTCCGACTTAAGTTGCGAGACTCGCAGTCGGGCTTGTCTGTCTTTTAGGAAGGAGCGTACGTACTCCTGAAATCTCTGGCCGAGGCCGAGGCCTGCCACAGACTCCAGTACGAAGCGGTGCGAGACGGTATCGAATGCTTTCGTGAGATCGACGGCGAGGATGCCTCGAACGTCTCTTGTTTTAACGTCGAAGATCTGTCTCTTTAGGAGTAACATGACGTCTTGGGTGGATAGGTGGGGTCGAAACCATACCATTTTGTGTGGGAGGAGTTCGTGTTCCTCAATGTAGGGTGACACTCGGTTTTGAATTACGTGCACGGCTACTTTACCCACGCATGACGTAAGAGACATGGGGCGTAAATTGTCGAGGTTAAGTGGTTTGCCGGGTTTTGGGATGAGGACCACCGTGGCAGTGCGCCATTGCGTTGGTACCTCTCTTGTTTCCCACACGTGGTTGATGTCTTTCGTGAGTAATGTAATGGCTTGGTCGTCTAAGTTACGCAACAGTCGGTTGGTTACCCCGTCGGGTCCTGAAGCCGACCTGCTTTTAGGTTGTGTAGCGCCTCTCGGACTTCTGCTTCCGTGAAGGCAGCGCCTAGTTCGGGAGTGGTTTCGCACTTTATGATCGGGTAATCGTTGGGGTGAGCGACGCCTAGCGGAAGGTACCGTTTGGCAATTTCTTCCAGGAAGGACTCTTCCGTTCCCCCTTTCTCTTTATGTGAGTGTAGAAGTCGGTCTAGCGCGTGGCTTTGATTATCCTTCGTTTGGCTGTCGTCTAACATGCGTTTCAGGAGGTTCCACTTACCTCCTGTCCGCATGCGGCCGTCAACTGCCGAACAGAGTTCGTGCCATTGGAGTCTTGTGAGCTCCGTGCAGTATTGGTCTATAGATATGTCTCGGTTGAGTATCGCGATGCGTTTGCGCAGGCGTCTGTTGAGACGTTGCTTTCTCCATCGCGCAAGTATCGAGTAAGTGTGCGAGGTGAGGGTCAACCCTTGGGCCTTCCAGTTCCGTTTGTATGGTTTCCGTGGCTCTGGTTACGTCGTCCTTTATCGCAGAGAGGAGTTCCGCGAAGGAGTCATACGTATTCGTATCTTCCTTCCGTAACTTACGGAAGGTATCCCAGTCTGTGAGGGTGAAAGATCGGGGTGGGGCCGTCGTGTTTGGTATTTCTGTGTGTATGACGAAGTGTTCGCTGCCCAGGTTCTCTTGCGTGTTCGTCCATGTGTAGTTTGCAACATTTCGGAGTAACGTGAGGTCCGGCGTAGTACCGCGCTGCGTCGACGTACCCAATCTGATGGGGAACCTGTGAACCAGTGAACCTGTGAACCAGTGACACTTTTTTGCCCTTTATGAAGCTGTGTCTTCGCATTCTTATATTCCATTGTATCTTCGCATTTCTAAGATATATTTTGCAGAACTTCTACCTTTTATATGTGCTCTCTGTTGCGACTATAATTTTGGTGCAATTACTCACAATACACGACCGGTGACAGCTACACCTGCGTAATACATTGGAACGAAGGATAGCATCATTTAGATTTTTCCCTGGCCGTTGCATACTTACAGAAATGTAAAGAAGGTTCTTGAATTACAAAATTTCATTGAAGTATTTGTCCTCAACTTGTTCATTTCATGGTCTGCAGGTTTTTCATATGAGCAGCATGCACTCCTTTGCTGGTTTCGAACTAATGTAGTTTTAAAGTTCGTGTGATGTTTTCTTTTAAATAGACAAAGAAGGTGGAAGAATTGATATCAGTTATTTCTGGCACAATTTTTTGGGACATATGAATATATTCTTTTATGAAAAAATACATATTTTATATGTCTTTACAGAGCGTAGCGCTCAAGAATTCGTTTGCAGTATCTTTGGCAATGGCAATGCAGTTATCATTCATATATTTCATCCCTCGACAAGTTCTATAAGAAGCAGGCCGAACTGGATTGTGAGCTTGCGTGTGTGCAGCACTATGTAGCTGCCGATTCAACAACTCGGATGCGTTTGCGCTGCTCGAAGTGCGTACGTGTGTACTTGAGTGTACCCAATCGACTGCCATGTGTCTTGCTTGTGCAGCTTCATAATTTTATCATTTTAGTAACATGATGACCAAACGCAAGACGCGTGACATATACGCCCGAATAACGCGAGCGTCATGTAGGAACGTCCGTGATCAATGCGGAGCATCTTAGCTATTCTCGTCGTTTCGTCATGACGCTGGCATCGCTTTATGCAGTAAAACTGGTCCTACGCTTTTATGACAAACTGGTGCCGCTAGTTCTCAATCGCAAAGATCACAGTGGAACCTGTACTTCATTTGTGAACAAAGCGTATGCAAGGACGACAGTTACACATAGAAATGGTCTCCATCAATGAGCACTTTCGTCCTTTGCGCAGTTCCAAGTCAATATGAGCCAACAAACTCGTGCACCACTTTATCCTGCCGAAACGGTGAAGCGGAGAAAGCCTACTCACAATAGTCAAAATCATTTGCACTAGTAGCGAACAGTTTCTCCTCGCAAAATATATTTGCAGCGCCTAACGAAAACATGCACTGACAAAGCTATGCACTCTCAGTACTACAACAATAACACGTGTTACGTTTCTAGCACATATATGACAAAACACAGCTTACGCACTCCATAGGAGCGCTCTGTCCCGTCTCCTTCCTTGTGTGTGTTTTCGCGCCTAGTACCCAAGATGAATTGTGACCAACTCGCCCAACAAGACGTCCTTTTAAGCACTCCGTAGCTTCATACACCTGTTGACGATAGCGCGATCAGGAAAACAAATCTGAACGAGCACCGAGAATAGCACCCGTGCATGAGCTTACCCATGCCTGAGCTTCGTACCCTGTCAACAAAGATAAAAGCTACGTTCGTACACGTTTGCACCTCCAATACTCTTAAAATCCATCCCTAACATAAAACAAAACAAAAACTGATTTCTTCAATGACACGGTTAGTCACGAAACTTGACCAAAACATCCGAAATCCCTTGCGAAAGCCTCGCTGCGGGAACTCGACGGCCAACCGTCATGGTGGTAAGTGCGCCGAGACGCGGAAATGTAGGAAAAACGGGAGAAAAGGGCGCGAAAAATACTACGTGACGACGCTCGAACAAATGCGAGACGCAGACCTTCTCTCCTGCCTCCTTGCATGCTCCTCGCTGATGCGGCGGAGGCAAAATAATAGTATGTCGCTATCTTTTAGTTTTATTCAGGAACCTTAGTGCGCGGCAGGCCGAGCGTGAGTCGACGTACCCCGAAGTCGTCGCCGAGCGCCGGGCATGAGCTAAACAAGTCCGGCAAAAGGCGCAGACTTGGCGGCCCAGGCCGGAGGCTCCAGTAGAGGAACAAGAAGAATGGGGAAATAAATAGTGTGAATAGTGCATTGCCAAACCGCTTGTAATAATAAAGACTGTATACATTTCCTTGCAGTACGTGCCTTACCATCTTTCCTAATGGCACTCTACACTTTATAAAAATCGAAAAACGGACATAAAACATACAAAATAAAAAATAAGCCTTGAAAAATCCGCCACACTTGCACACACTTAAAGCATGTAAAAAAAATTGTACGCGCAACGCACAAAAAGGGATTAGAACCCATACGTATGTGCGTAACCCGCGTTCACGAAGTGAAATGTCACTAACTTTTTAGAGCGCAGCTCCTCGGCGCCCGTTACTGCGTTTCGCGTCGGCGTCGGCCCTCGGCGTTCTCTCTCGGCGTAACCGAGCGAACGAGCACAGCGAAGGAGGAATGAGCGAACATGGAGGGTACCGGGAGTCGAAAGACAGCGATATCGAAGAGAACGCGAGGACGAAAGCGGAGGAGGAGGGTATGGCGAAAGCGTGAGAAGAAAAGCGTAGTGCCGCGCAAGACGGGCTCTGCGGCAACGACCGCTACGAGATGCGCCAGAGTAGCGCGCCGTCGTCTGTTCACCGATGGCATGCGGCGAGCGCGTCGTCATATACCATATGTGGAAACACAGCGCTGCGTGAGCGGAGGTCTGTCTGCGGCGGCTGCTGTGATCGCGCCCACGCGTCACCCACGCGCTGCCTCGCGATCTCTGCAACTGCCTCGTGATCTCTCGATTAGCGAGGCACGAAACTTGCATCAGTTGCATCACTCTTCACTCCGTTTGCAATGTGCCGCACGAGACAGATTGTCCGCGCCAGCGAATATATGGCCAAATGAAAACAAGCATAGAGTTGCGCTCAAATTTTGCACTGGAGAGTATCGTAATCGTCAGTGAATTTTTTATTTATGTATTGATAGTGCAATCCCAAGTTACTAAGGTATTCTGCATCAACTTTTATCCCCAATTCTTCCCAGTCCAGGTCTCTGAATACCTCCTGTAAACACGCTGTGAATAGCATTGGAGATATCGTATCTCCCTGCCTGACGCCTTTCTTTATTGGGATTTTGTTGCTTGCTTTATGGAGGACTACGGTGGCTGTGGAGCCGCTATAGATATCTTCCAGTATTTTTACATATGGCTCATCTACACCCTGATTCCGTAATGCCTCCATGACTGCTGAGGTTTCGACTGAATCAAACGCTTTCTCGTAATCAATGAAAGCTATATATAAGGGTTGGTTATATTCTGCACATTTCTCTATCACTTGATCGATAGTGTGAATATGGTATATTGTTGAGTAGCCTTTACGGAATCCTGCCTGGTCCTTTGCTTGACAGAAGTCTAAGGTGTTCCTGATTCTATTTGCAATTACCTTAGTAAATACTTTGTAGGCAACGGACAGTAAGCTGATCGGTCTATAATTTTTCAAGTCTTTGGCGTCCCCTTTCTTATGGATTAGGATTATGTTAGCGTTCTTCCATGATTCCGGTACGCTCGATGTCATGAGGCATTGCGTATACAGGGTGGCCAGTTTCTCTAGAACAATCTGTCCACCATCCTTCAACAAATATGCTGTTACCTGATCCTCCCCAGCTGCCTTCCCCTTTTGCATATCTCCTAAGGCTTTCTTTACTTCTTTCGGCGTTACCTTCGGGATTTCGAATTCCTCTAGACTATTTTCTCTTCCATTATCGTCGTGGGTGCCACTGGTGCTGTATAAATCTCTATAGAACTCCTCAGCCACTTGAACTATCTCATCCATATTAGTAATGATATTGCCGGCTTTGTCTCTTAACGCATACATCTGATTCTTGCCAATTCCTAGTTTCTTCTTCACTGTTTTTAGGCTTCCTCCGTTCCTGAGAGCATGTTCAATTCTATCTATATTATACTTCCTTATGTCAGCTGTCTTACGCTTGTTGATTAACTTCGAAAGTTCTGCCAGTTCTATTCTAGCTGTAGGGTTAGATGCTTTCATACATTGGCGTTTCTTGATCAGATCTTTCGTCTCCTGCGATAGTTTGCTGGTATCCTGCCTAACGGAGTTACCACCGACTTCCATTGCACACTCCTTAATGATACCCACAAGATTGTCGTTCATTGCTTCAACACTAAGGTCCTCTTCCTGAGTTAGAGCTGAATACCTGTTCTGTAGCTTGATCTGGAATTCCTCTATTTTCCCTCTTACCGCTAACTCATATTGCCTTGCTTAGTAACTCAGGGGACCAATTGCAATGCATGCTCACTGACCTGGAGAGGCAAAGCAGAAGAGTGGGTCTAAAAATTAATCTGCAGAAAACTAAAGTAATGCTTAACAGTCTCGGGAGAGAACAGCAATTTACAATAGGCAGCGAGGCACTGGAAGTCGTAAGGGAATACATCTACTTAGGGCAGGTAGTGACGGCGGATCCGGATCATGAGACGGAAATAATCTGAAGAATAAGAATGGGCTGGGGTGCATTTGGCAGGCATTCCCAAATCATGAACAGCAGGTTGCCATTATCCCTCAAGAGAAAAGTATATAATAGCTGTGTCTTACCAGTGCTCACCTACGGGGCAGAAACCTGGAGGCTTACGAAAAGGGTTCTATTCAAATTGAGGACGACACAACGAGCTATGGAAAGAAGAATGATAGGTGTAACGTTAAGGGATAAGAAAAGAGCAGATTGGGTGAGGGAACAAACGCGAGTTAATGACATCTTAGTTGAAATCAAGAAAAAGAAATGGGCATGGGCAGGACATGTAATGAGGAGGGAAGATAACCGATGGTCATTAAGGGTTACGGACTGGATCCCAAGGGAAGGGAAGCGTAGCAGGGGGCGGCAGAAAGTTAGGTGGGTGGATGAGATTAAGAAGTTTGCAGGCATGGCATGGCCACAATTAGTACATGACCAGGGTTGTTGGAGAAGCATGGGAGAGGCCTTTGCCCTGCAGTGGGCGCAACCAGGCTGATGATGATGATGATGACTGCAATCCCTATTGGGGATTTCAGAGGAGTTGGTTATAAAACAAGGCTGATTACAAATCTTGCCAATTTTGTAAAAAGTATTAGACCTGACAACCTTAAAATGTAAAAAAAGTGACTACCATCGAAGCCAAGAACTACTAAAATTGTGTGAAAAATACTAAACGTCGTTTCATTAGTGAAGACGCGCACGCACGCACGCACGCACGCACGCACGCACGCACGCACGCACGCACGCACGCACGCGCACACACACACACACACACACACACACACACACACGCACGCACGCACAATTACCTGACTTTATTGTGTAGGGACGCTTCTTTATATACGTATGAAAACGATGATTTGCACCACAGAAAAATTGATATGTTCACGATGTTTATTCGTGAAATATTCATGCGATGGTGGCCAAAATTTACTTGCCGTTTTAGTGGTGGTTCTTCTGCCGGTAGCTCATAATGATCAAGTGGGTCCAAAAAGCAAGGCTCTGAAAAATGGCTATATATATTTTTTTGTTTCATTCTGCTGAGGTCATTTCTGCCCTAAATAGGACGCAAATCAAAAATCGTAAAATTATTGGGGTCAATACGACTGTCGTAAACAATCTCTAGAAATCCGGCATCTTACCATATAAAATCGTAAAAGCTGGCAGGTATGAAATACAAACACAAATAGAGCATAGAAAAGAGAACACGATTCCACGAAGCTAGTTTGAAAACAAAGGAGTTAGCACTTGGTTGAAGAACTTTATGATTAGTTCCACTGTTCCACTCGCTAACAACTCTCGGAAAAAATGAGTACGTGAAGCAATTCACGCGCATGTGCGAAAGCGAGTTGCTGTTAAGTTATGCCTGTGAGTGGTGGAATATACTGATATAAAAAAAGCAACCAGTTTTGATGTGTCATTGTTGCAGTAACCATTAATTTGCCGGTAAAAAATCTAAGACAGGAACAGCGATTCCTGTGGGACAAGACACGTAAATTAGCCTTGACCAAAATAGCTATTATTGAAGAGCGTCTACAGCCATTATACGCATTTTTGCATTTTCTCTATTTTGCCTATATCAGTTTTGGTAAAACGGCCTCATATATAGAAACGCAGTAAGACGACAGTTGTATAAGGTGAGTAACCGAACAGTAGGAGTTCATAATTTTAAAGCTCTTTGCTGAAAGAACAGTTTGTGGTTTGGGTTAGCTGCAACGCGGCCAATGTGCTTTGACCAATGAAGGGTGTTATTGATACAATATCCTAAGTATTTAATGTGAGTCGCTTCAACAATAGGCAGATTGTTTGCACAATATCTAAGTTTTAAAGGTTTTCTTTTCAGAGTTATAGTCATCCAAAATAGTGTTTTCGAAATTGATTTCTCTTTGCCTGAAGTGACACCATTCGATGATCTTCTGGAAGTCTTCATTCAGCTTGTGTTGGTCAGAAGCACTTTTAATCTCCTAGTAAATGAGCTAATCAACGGACTACAGTTAAATTATCACTGAAATATCTATTACGATGCCGTTAATGAATATAAGAAATAAAAATGACCCAAGCACGAATCCCTGTGGGACGCCATAGTCTACCGAAAGTAGTTCTGAAGAACGGTTTTCGTGAACGACATATTGCTGCTGGTGTCTTAGGTAGGCTGACAATCAGGGTCCGAATTCACAAAGCTTTTCGTTCGTTAGTGCTGTTTTTCATTGGCTGATCGCCTCCGCTAATAATATGTCCTACATAACTATTGGCTGGCACGAATGCTTTTATAGCGTAAGAACGTTTCGTGACTACGAGCCCAAGTTATCAATTGTGTATCTTTGAGGACTTCACTTAATTGATAAAGCAACTGTTAGTGGGAAACACTCTAAAATGCTTTGCAGAAACCTGTAAAAATTGCGTCAGTTTGGTTACCTTTATTTTTATCTACTGCGAAATCATGAACAGTTTCTATTAGCTTAGTAGATGTAGAATAACCTTTTCAAAAACCCTGTTCGTATCTTACTAATGTAGTTACGTAACGGATGATGGCAGCCTAAATTCTTGCATTTCCTTTCAGATTGTAAGATTGCAAATACAGTACGATTCAAAAGAACACAAATAACCTAGTTATTCGACATGACAAGCACTTACTCTACGTTATTCCTAAATTTTTCTGCTTCTCGACGTTCGTGATAGGAGAACTCAACACTTCACTACATGTAATTAACAGGGCGATAACAATTACCCAAGCTTTACAAAAGTAGTCACTCCACCCTTGACATACCTGAAAGCCACTGTGAAGTATTAATTAGTCTGAAAACCGATTTTGATGCGACTTCTTTATATTTGCGTGAACCAGCTATCATACCTACCCCTTTCTACAACGTCGATGTGTCTTATTCCCCTGCTGTGTTGTAAATCGGAACATTACACTTATTTCCATTGGCTCCAAGTAATTTATTGCCATGCTTGCGAACGTTAAGAGTCGCATACATTTGATAGCGCCAAGAGACCCGGGGCGCTTCATCGCATTTAAATCAGTTTCGTAACGAATAAAAAAATCAATTCTGTGAGAACATTGTGATATCTGTTCGTGACCACTGTTCTCTGAAGCACAATTAGAATGTGAACACTACCAATCGGAAGGCAACCATTGCTTCAACATGGTCATGGAGCCTATCCATCATACAGCCGACTTTCATCTGCATACAATAACTTTTGGATAATGAACTGCGTTCTAGAAGGCTGTATTTGAAGCAACTTTCCTAACTTCGAAGTCGCTAAACTGTTGCCAATTGTTCATTCAAGTCGCCTAAAAAGCCGCTGGTCGATATATAGAAAATTCTGTCGCTAAACAGAAAAAAGGTCGTAAATCTAGTGATAAAATCGCTAAAATAGCGAGACTGATTACAAACCATTAAACTATGAAACACAAAGATGATTTTCTGTTTTAAAAGATGGTTAGGTTCGATGGCAGGAACAAATATGGGATGATGCAAGCGGCGGCAGTTGAAATATTGTTTTTAACAGCCCGGCAACCGCTTCCTCTGCAATGCAGGCGTGCAAGGTGCATCCCGGGGAGTGATCGCATCGCGAAGGACCATAACCTTTGCTGCTTATGCATGTTGACCCTGTTGATGCGTGCAACAGGGTCCATGACTGATGCCATCGATGACGGAGGCATGACGGCGACACTTTGTTGAAATACTAAAATGTCGGTAAGGATATATAGCTTACCAATATAAAATAGTACAATACTTTTTCTGCATAGAATTTGTTCAGCTGATAGGCCACAATGCATTTGTGTCCAAGCAGATGAAGCTATACATCATCTATTACTAGAATGTCCACATTATGATACCGAAAAACATCTGATACGCACCTTAATCGCAATAGACCACATGTCCATGAGTATTAAATAGATTCTACGGCTATGGCCAACAGATATATTACAAGGGCAAGCCTGGTAGCCCTCCAAAGATTTCTGGAAAGTAATATTGTGGAAAATTATTGATTGCAGCTAGTATTCCTTTCTGTGGCCCAAAACCAATTGAGTAATTTCTGTGTCTTGGCTTCGTGTTTCCTGTAATTAGAGTATGACAGCTGACTTTACGAACTGGAGTGTCTTGTATGGCATCTGTTGTGATATGTATTTGTTGTATACTAGCTGGCTTTTCGTTGTAAACGGCTGTTAGTTGTCTCTTCTAGATTTATGTGATATGATTTAATGTTCAAATTTGATTTTGAAGGGATTTGTGTGGTGAACTATTGCAGTGCACTTACGTGACCTGACTGTCTGATTTTTATTGCGATAACAATTATGTATGGACACCCCAGGCGCATTCCTGCCGTTGGCGTCGCCCTGAGGTTACGCATAAAGTCCAAGGGCGATAAAATCGTCACTGCGTGCCATATGCTGTATGTGCGACTGAAAGCGTGCGAGGCTGAGCCGGCGATCGCGGCTCAATTTCGCGCACGCAGGGTAGGAAAAGCGGGAGGAAGCGTGCCGTCTTCCGTCGCACGTGAGGCTCCGGGGGGAGGGGAGGGAGGGGTGTGCATTCTACTCTGAGTGGCCCCGGCGGCCGCGCACGCTCGCCCGGGCCGCTGTATCTTAAAAGCCATCTGCGACGGGGACACAGTCACCGTGCGCTGTGTTTTCGAGGCTTGTTCGCGTTGATGCGAGAGGCTGCGTGAAGGTCAATTCGCTCGCTGCTGCTGCTGCGCTTCCTCACTTCAGCGTTTTGACAGCGAGTTTCCGCGGTCATCGAGTGAAATGTGTTCATCTTTGCTTGTGTGCGCATGACATCAGGCTTGCAAATTTAGTTGGTCTGCATATGTTTACAAGTTTATACGGCGATAAATCTAGTATCCTTACTTCGTATAGCTGTCCACTAATTTGCGATCGCAATCGATGCTTCGCCTTGCGGGTGAAACTGCGACTTTTTTTATTCGTGTTACCTTTATTTTGTTAAGTGCTGGCTTGTTATGTCATACTTAGTTCATACTTGTTCTATGAGAAAAACAGTAGCCGGTGCCACCTAAAGGCGTATTATAAATGGTATAATAAAAGCTAACTGGACTGAATTCAATTTGATCATATACATCCTTCATTGCACTGACATATATTGCTGAGGAAATCATACAGGTTTGATCTTTTGGTAAAACATGCGTGTCTTCCACAGGCTATGCAGACTTATAAGTAAGAACGTGTCAATGGTATATCGTCACAACTTGTTGGCACCAATTATCGCTCGGAATGAGGATTTATGTCTTTTTGAAGAGTTCGTCGAAGTACATGACAAAATAAAATGGAATATCTGCTGCAAGAGACATTGAACGTTGTTTTATAAGCGGCACACAGCAGTCACGTTAGTGCGTTTCAGATATTGGTATCTATACATACGATTTATCCACCCACATGCGTGTGCTACTCCTGTACTGTCCAAGCCTATCAAATCTTTGTAGTAGGCTTGAGTTGGTCGTATATGGCCAGCAGTGCAACATAGATTCGCTGTCACGACGGCTCTGGGATGACTTGTTGATACCAAAGGCATATCATTATGTCTTATAATTTGTTCTAACGTGTATAATTTGTTCAAGCTCATACTTGTCAGGGCGAAGGTAAAAGAAGTATCAGCGCCCTGGTAGTAAATCATCTCACTTTCGTAGCACACGACATCGGTTGCATATACTAAAGGTTGAGCACTCACTCATTGAACTCATCCCAGGAAAGTATCTCAAAAACAGCATCTTCGTTCATAACATGTGCAGCTCGCCCAGCGACCATAAGTAAAGAAAGAGCGAGAGAGATAAGGAAGGTAGCGATGTTAACCAGTCAAGAGTCTGGTTGGCTACCCTACGCTGGGGAAGGGAGAAGGGGAAGATAGAGAAGGAAGAGAGAGAGGGGGGCGTGGTTGTGCGCTCGTTTGCTTTTCCCGCGATGGCTGCTCGGCCGGGTGGTCATCGCGCAGTGTCTGTAGTCTTTTACGACGGTATTAAAAGCGGAGACTTTTAGAACAGTGGAAAACAGAGGGTCCTGATGTGAACTTTGACGTTTAACTTGCTGCTGCATGTAGTGTGCTTCTGTAGTGGAGCCGTGTAACTAAGCCAATAAACACTATAAAAACTTTTTGTTCATTTTCTACAACCTGATGTAACAGTCAATGGGCTTGGTGGATTCCATGCCCTGAACACCATCCTAGCCGCAACACCCTATGTGGGTGGTCTGGGGGTACGCTTGGTGCGGGGCGTTGAAGCAGAGATTCACAAATATCATAAATAAGGCAGTCGTCAGGGCCAAGTAGTGTCCGCTTTTGGTGGCAGGAGACTTTAACATAATATTATTAACACAGACACACACACAGACACACACACACACACACATATATATATATATATATATATATATATATATATATATATAAACGAGAAGAAAGGGGGTTAACCGAGGGGCACGATTTTTTTATTTTTATAAGAAGCCAACAAACACTGACACCAAGGACAACATAGGGGAAATTACTTGTGAGCTTAATAAAGGAAATAAAGAAACGATAAATTAATGGAAATTAAAATGGATGAAAAAACAACTTGCCGCAGGTGGGAACCGAACCCACAACCTTCGCATTTCGCGTGCGATGCTCTACCAGTTGAGCTACGGCGGCGCCGTTTTCCCATCCACTTTCTTGGTTATTTATGTGTCCGAGTAGAACCCTGGCAGTGTTAGCCAGCGCCACCACTCGCAGACATATATATATATATATATATATATATATATATATATATATATATATATATATATATATATATATATATATATATATATATATATATGTATTAGTTGAAGAAACGAAGGCGCACACTTGCGAAAATTGCATTTTTAATGTTTTGACGTTTTTACAGAATGATATCAATTGCGACACGGCAAAATTAGGAACAAATTGGCATGCTTTGTCAATTGTTTACAAGAACTACACATCACGATATGGCAGAAAGGCACGACATTTTTCCTATGCACTCGTTGATACTGGATGACACAGTGTTAAATTTATGGATGAGAAAGGATTCTCGTACTTCTCGGTCATGGTGCGATTTGAAACCTGATTGTGTTACTGTTACATCGATGTTGTCAAACGTATGACCTGGCAGTCGAACGCGTTTAGATAATGGAAGGTCCGACAAGCTGTTAACCTGTGCTTTGTGGTTGTTGAATCTAACACGAAAAGTTGTTTCGGTCTGACCGATATGCTGCATATGACACACTGAACATTGAAGCAGATAGATGATGTTAGTACTGTCGCAAGTGAAGTCGTCGTTGATTTTAGCAGAAAAAATTGGATGCTGTGCTTCTAGCAGTCTTCGATGTGGTCATATGTGTACAAACTTTACAACGGGGTTTATTGCAGGGATGACAACCAGCAGGAGCAATCCTTTTAGTCTTGGAAGAGGTTACTAGGTCACGCAGATTCCTAGAGCGACAATAGACCACTCTTGGCGATTCTGTGAAAATGTGTTTAAGACGATCGCTGTGTGTCAATTAGTTATAATGCTTCTTGAGAATGTGCGACACGTTAGGAATAGATGCAGAGTGTGTTAGGATAAGGTTAGTTTGTGAAATTGACGCCGATCGCTTGTGCGAGCCGATGAGTTCGTTCCGGTCGAGACAGTCAGCCCGTTTAAGCGAATCGTCAATTATTTATGAAGGGTATTTCTGTAGGGTTAGTGCGTTACGAAGCTGGTTACAGTTGCGAGTTACAGTCGAGGTTGAAGAACCCGGCGTCGCCCCAACTGGTTGGCAGTGGAGGGACACACTACCCTGGAGACCCCAACTTTGGACGACATCAAAGAGATCGTGTACTCTTCGTCCTGGTGACAACGTTCGGAAGGAAGGTGTCAGGATTCATGACTGCATGACTTTTTTTCACTAAGATATCACTTGGCTTTACGTATTTTTGGGGGAAGTACAGAACAGTGATTTTCTTTAACCATTGACGGAAGTTTTGAGTACGTCGAGGTTGTTATAGAGCGAGGTGGGCTCGGTGGCTGTGCCACGACACGGTTTAATCCACTTCTGTTCACCATGCAGGATTTCGTTTGCGCTATCTCCTGCGCGCTGTTCCCCGTTCTTCTGGGCCCTGTATCAACCATCCACGTGAACTGCCCTTTTCAGGCAAGCCTCGTCACCGTGGACAACTGGCGCCTACTTCCAGCTTTGGCCACTGTAGTAGTTTCTGCGGCGCTGGAACCTGGAAACTGGACGCTCGAAAAGGAATTCAAGGCCACACCGTCATCGACTTCATCAGGCACTCTGCGTATAAATCATCCCCGCCAGTCGTGCCGTCGGGCGCGCTCTGTGGGCTCGGTGGCTGTGCCACGGCACGGTTTAATCCACTTCTGTTCACCATGCAGGATTTCGTTTGCGCTATCTCCTGCGCGCTGTTCCCCGTTCTTCTGGGCCCTGTATCAGCCATCCACGTGAACTGCCCTTTTCAGGCAAGCCTCGTCACCGTGGACAACTGGCGCCTACTTCCAGCTTTGGCCACTGTAGTATTTTCTGCGGCGCTGGAACCTGGAAACTGGGCGCTCGAAAAGGAATTCAAGGCCACACCGTCATCGACTTCATCAGGCACTCTGCGTATAAATCATCCCCGCCAGCCGGGCCCGCTCTGTGGGCTCGGTGGCTGCGCCACGACACGGTGTAATCCACTTCTGTTCACCATGCAGGTCAGTAACCAGTATCGCCTTTTCGCTAAAAAATCGAGCAATCGATGCCTTATTCAGCTACCGAGCCCTCAGTGCTGGGTTTGTATCATGTCTGATTGTATTAACATTGTTTGTTCATAACTACTTATGTTATCCGGAGAAATTGAAACTAACCCAGGACCCCCCCACGCTAAATGAAATACTAAGTGAACTAAAAGGCTTGTCTTCCGGTCACGCCCACCTCATTGGTGACGTGCAGAGCCTAAAAAGCCAGCTCTTAAGCACCGATAAAACCATTTCCGAACTAGGCAAAAGAATCGACAGTTTAGAATCGCACTACCACCAGCTTCAAGCGCTCCGAACGGAATTAGACACCGTTGCAACCACCTCCTCCCAGACTGCTCGACAGATCTCGGTATTGGAGACTCGGCTGGACGACATGTAAAAACGCTCCCGACGAAACAACTTGTTGTTTTACGGCATAGCGGATGACACGCCATCCGAGACCAACGCTCAGTCTGAGGAGCTAATCACTGCATTTTGCAGGGACCATTTCAATGTACCCATTGAATCAAAGGAAATAGAGCGTGCTCACCGTCTTGGTCACCACATTCTAGGCCGTTGCCGCCCCATAATAGAAAAAATTTAACTCTTTTAAAACCAAGGAAACTGTGCTCTCTAATGGTCATCAACTCAAAAATACACATTTTAGCATTGGGGGAAGATTTCTCGCCTCGCGTTCGGAACGCACGGAAGCACCTTCTCGCCTTTGCTAAAGAAAAATCTGGTGCTTTTCTTTTAAGATATAAAACAATATTTATGGGCTCTAAACGCTACGTATTCGACGATACAACCGAAACTGTGGAAGAAAAATCATAGCTGCCCCCTCCCCACCCCAGTTCATCAAATGTTTCCGTTCTTGGTCACAAAGCTAATCTCTTTTTCGATTATTTTCACAAACATTCGCAGCTTTCTTTCTAAACGTCACCACGTATCGAGCCTTGTATATTCATCCAGCAGCAATTTCCTTATACTAACTGAAACGTGGTTGACTTCTGACGTCACCAACGGCGATGTTTTATCCGACTTGCCTAACTTTAATCTTTTTAGAAAGGATCGTCTCGGCACACGTGGCGGGGGCGTCTTCATTGCTGCAAACAAACAACTTTCGTGCTCTGCTATCAAAATATCCTCCGACCTTGAAATATTATGGTTAATATGTCGTTCCGCACCGCAATCGGTGCTCTTAGGTGTTTGCTACAGGCCTCCTAGATACAGTCCCGATTTCTCACGAGAACTTAATAGTATTTTAACCAAACTTTCGACCAAATACCCAAATTCTCGCGTCGTTCTCTTTGGAGACTTTAACTTTCCCAATATCGATTGGATGACCCTAACCTCGTCAGCACCAAATGCGAAAGAAGCTAACGAATTTCTTGACGTCTGCCTAAATTTTAATATTACTCAGCAGATATCACAACCTACACGAGTCACTCCCGATACCGCCATTATTCTTGACGTAATCTTAACAACTGATCCAGGCAGCCTGTCTTCTATAACATTTCTAAATGAAATAAGTGACCACAAAGTAATTCACGCTAATTTTGCCTTTGTTCCCGAAATACGTCAAGCTTGCAGTAAAACAATTCGAGTATATGACAAAGGGAACTATGGGGCCATCATTAGTGAACTTGATGCCTTTTTTCCGTCGTTTTAAGACTGTTTTTGGGAACGACCTATTAACGAAAACTGGTTACTCTTCAAAAACAAAATGAACCGGTTAGCTGATGAATCCATCCCTAAGGTAACTTTCCGTCCCACCCGCCAAAAACCTTGTTTTACTAAGTCAATAAAATCGCTTGAAAACGAGAAGAAACGTCGTCTTCGTGTCGTCAAGACTAGAAACGGTGTTTGCGCATGGTACAAATACAACATTGCAGAAAAAGCATATTTAACAGAAGTGCGCAACGCTAAATACCCATTCTTTCACACTGGGCTACCAAAAATCCTTGCTGATTCACCCAAACGTTTCTGGCAAATTCTAAACCCACATGACACCCCTCCTGTTATCCTTACTAATCAATCTGGTCAAGAAGCAAGTTGTTCAGAAAGTGCCAATATATTTAATATAGCCTTTTCGTCTGTCTTCACAAATGAACCTAACCCTACTGAAACAGAACTGTTTTCTGTTAGTTTACCTGAAATGCCACCGATAAGCATTAGTTTCTCTGGTATCCTGTCCTTAATTGAAAAAAAGGGAGTTGTCATCTTCTACAGGTACAGACGAAATAAATTCCAAGCTCTTCAAAAACACCAAGCACATATCTGCCGAATTTTTACTGTTGCTGTTTTCCCAGTCACTCTCCTCAGGAATTCTCTCTTACGATTGGGAGTGTGGGAAGGTCATTCCAGTTCACAAAGCAGGCAACAGAGACTGTCCGTTAAATTACCGCCCCATACCTCTAACCAGTGTGTGTTGCAAACTCGTGGAACATATCATATACTCTCAGATCATGCAGTTCCTTGATTCTAACAGCTTTTTTAATCCCTCTCAACATGGATTTCGAAAAGGCCTCTCATGCGAATCCCAACTAGCCCTTTCTCTTCACGACCTGCATGCTAACCTTGACACTACCCTACAAACAGATGCTATTTTTCTTGACTTCACCAAGGCTTTTGATAAAGTACCACACAAGCGTCTACTAATGGAGCTCCCTCAACTAAATCTGCCACCCGACGTTCTAAACTGGATCGCCCAATTTCTGACTAACCGCTCTCAGTTTGTTTCCCTTAACAATGTCAAGTCTAACTCGCTCCCTGTAACGTCCGGCGTGCCGCAGGGATCTGTCCTCATCCCACTTTTATTTCTAATATATATCAAGGACTTGCCTAATAATTTATCATGTAACATCCGCATGTTCGCTGACGACTGTGTTATCTACAACAAAATAACTAACATATCTGACCAAATAACCCTACAGAATGATCTTAATAAAGTGTTCCGCTGGTGTAACCGCCGGCTAATCACCCTTAATCCTAATAAATGTAAATTAGTTTCCTTCCACCGCCGCAATAACCCACTCCAATTTCCCTATGAAATCGCTAACATACCAGTTGAAACAAGTGAATTGGCCTTGGTCTAACACTAACCCCTGATCTTTCCTGGCGCACCCATGTCGCGAATATCATTTCATCGGCTAAAACCGATCATTAGGATCTCTAAACGTCATCTGCGTCACTCACCCTACCACGTAAGACTTTTCGCTTACCAATGGCTAATTCGTTCCAAAGTTCAGTACGCATCACCAATCTAGAGCCTTCACCAAGTTTATTTGATTAATGCTATCGAAGCAGTGCAACATCGTGCTGCTCACTTCATTCATTCTTCTTATTCATACGATATCAGCGTGTCATCCCTTAAGAATGAATCTGGTCTGCCCACTCTTTCGTCTCGCCGCAGGATCGCCCCACTATCACTTTACCACAAGTTTTATCAGTTTTTTCAGCCACCCGCCTTGCATCGCACGGGCCATCCACTTCAAGTCGCCCGACCCCGTTCTGGCACCACTACTTTTTCTGCATCATTTTTTTTGCCACGCAGCTTCAGAATGGAATGGCCTTCCCCACGACATTGTTTCAATCACCTCTCCATCACGTTTTATTCAAAGTGTATTCATATACCTGTCTTGTTAAAAACATGTGGCATTAGTAACATCTCTGTACAACCCACCCCTTATGTAACGCCTCCTTGTGGGGTCTTTAAGAAATAAAGTGAAGAGTTAGCAGCACTAACGGCAGCCATGAACTTGAAGGCACTAAAGAAGCCGGAATTGCTTAGCTTGGCAGGGAGCTGGGCCTCCAAATTGTCGAATCAAAGAGAAAGTCGGAGATCATTGAGGCGACCGAAGCGAGCGGGGCAGGCGACGATGAACTGAAGGAATGCCTAGAGAGCACTGCGGATAAGCAGGAAGAGCGTAAGTGCTTAGAGGAAAAGGAAGAGCGTAAGCGCCTAGAAGAAAAAGAGCGCGAGCGGGCAGTACATGAGGCCAAAGAAGAGCGTGACCTCGAAATGAGGCGCCTAGATATTGAATTTCTGAAGGCTCAAAATACTGAAAGACCTAGCACAGAGGCACGAGAAAGCGAGCGCAGAATGACAAACTTGATGGTACCCTACGCAGTAGGAGGGGACATAGGTCTTTTTCTGGTAAAGTTTGAGCGCTCGTGTGAGAAGGCAAAATTTGCGAGAAAAACGTGGCCACAGCGCTTGGTTACGTTGCTGTCACGTGAGGTAGCTTATATCACTACCCGCATGAGGAAAGAAGTAGAGGTCTTCGATAAAGTCAAAGCGAGTCTGCTTGAAAAGTACGGATTATCTGCAGAATCATTCAGGCGAAAATTGAGGGAGGTCGAGAAGACCAAAGGTGAGTCGTATTCATATTTCGCATACACTTTGGAGGTAGCCTTGAAAGAATGGTTCAGAGAAGCGGGTGCACTCGGCGACGCCGAAAAGACAATGCAGTGCGTTGCTTTAGAACAGTTCTACCGCCGGCTGCCCGAAAACATCAAGTATTGGGCTCAGGATAGGCCAGGCGTGGACAATATCACGAGAGAGGCCGATCTCGCTGATGAGCACGTAACTTGCTGTGCGTTCAAAGGCAACGAAGCTTATAAGAAGATGAAGAAATACAGTCCCGGCAAGCCAGATCAATGGTGAAAGTCGAGTCAGTATAAATTCAAGGAAAAGTCAGATTCGGTGAAAAATAGTGACAAGAACCGCAAGGGAAATGAGGAATCACCCGAACAGAGGGCATAAAGGCAAAAGAAAAAGCTTTCGAGGCAAAGAAACCAGTCGTTTGCTACAACTGCCAGCAAAGGGGGCATATCTCTGTACGGTGCAAAAATCCCAAACTAGTGTTGCTGTTACCAACTAGCAACACAGAAAATCTGAAATTGCTAGAACCGTACATTCGATACCTTGTGGTAAACGGCAAACCGTGTCGGGTGGTTTGCGACTCGGCAGCCACAATGGACGTGGTGCACCCGTCGTACGTAGATGAAGGCCAGTTCACGGGAGAATGTGCTTGGATAACGCAAGTCGTAGAAGCCTCCAGTGTTTGTCTCCCTGTGGCAAAGGTTCGCGTCGAAGGCGCTTTTGAAGTACTGGATATTGAAGCCGCCGTCTCGGCACATCTCCCGCCACAGTATCCATATTTGTTTTCTAACAAATCCGAGGATTTGCTGCGACGCAGGGGAATTGGGTTTAGTGAGGGAATGGTACAAGCCCTAACTCGTTCTAAGGCAAGGGAGCTCGCGGCCAAGGCAGTGTACGAATGTCCAGTGCTGGAAGAAACAAGTTTGACGGAGGATTCGTCAACCAGCACCAAACACGACAACCCTATAGGGGATATCGCGGAAGGTACACTAGCTAAAGAAGAGGCCAGGAAAGCACCGGAGCCTGAAATGTCTCGAGAGGCAAAATGCAGAAAATAGTTATTGAATGTCAGCCCTGCCACATTGATTGCTGAACATGAAAAAGATTCCACCCTGCGTAACCTAAGGCCAGACGCAAAAGAAGGTGTGGCCAAACAGAACGTAAAGTTCCTCAAGAGGGCAGGCATCCTTTATAGAAAGTACACCAGTCGAAAGGTAGCGCAATTCGACGAACTCGTGGTGCCGCATCCCTATCGTGAGCAGCTCCTGTACCTAGTCCACGGGGGCTTTTGGACAGGCCATCTGGGCACTCGGAAAACGAAGGACCGCTTACTGCAGGAATTTTACTGGCCCGGCTGCTTTTGAGAAGTGGAAGCATTCGTAAGAAGCTGCTACACATTTCAGCGCATAGGCAAGCCCGGAGATAAGGCTAAAGCGCCAATCAAACTTGTTCCCATTATCACGGAGCTGTTTCGCCGGCTCATAATAGACAGTGGGACCAGTTCCTGCAACGCAGTCTGGATATCGCATATTCTCAATGTACTATGCCCCGCAACGAAATTCCCTCAAAGAACTAAGCTCAGTGGAGATCGTCAACGCGCTTTTGTCTATCTTCGCGCCATTGGAGCTTCCCGCAGAAATCCAGTCAGATAAAGGATCCGTCTTTACGAGCGCACTAACCTCGACGTTTCTGGAAATGTGCGGTATTAAAATCATTCATAGCTCAATGTACCACCCGCAGTTAAACGCGATATAGAACGTCCACTCAGTCATGAAACGGCTCGAGCCCTTTGTTATGAGCACAAAGCCAATTGGGAGGTTTGCTTGCCTGCAGCAATGTTCGCACTTCGAACTGCACCACACGAGTCAACAGGTTTTTCACCTTCAGAGCTCGTTTATGGTCGCTGCCTTCGGTCCCCTCTTCGCATTGTTCGAGAAGCCTGAGAAGGCCGGGCGGATGATCTTTCGGTTGTGGCATAAGTGCCAGAGCTGTTAGACCAACTGCACACTTCTCAAGAATTAGCAGGACAGGAAATGTGTAAGGCACAACACAATGCTATGACAGGACGGCTCGAACGCGACGCTTTGAAGTTGGGGAAAAGGTAATTATCCTGAAACCCTCATTGAAGAACAAACTACAGGTTCAATGGGAAGGACCGGTTGAGATAATTCAGAAATTATCTGAAACAAGCTACGTAATCATGGTACCGGGAAAACGAAGGACACCACCAAGTGTACCATAGCAGTCTACTTAAACCCTACCGGCACGGGGAAGCCATTGTGAACATGTCCCTTAACCAACCTGAGATGCCTGTCGACTTTCCAGAGTTAACAGCAGTGACGGAGGCAAATGACATTCACGAGACCATTGACAAGTTAGTAGAACAGGCGGAGTTGAATCCCAATCAAAGGGCCAACTGAGGGAACTCGTGTTTGAATTTAATACATATTTTCAGACACACCTGGCAGGACAACTGCGATCATTCACGATATAGAGTTAAGCTTATCGGACCCAGTTCGTTCGAAAGCTTATCGCTTTTCACCTCGTCAACGTCAAGTCATGGCCGCTGAAATAAACAAGATGTTCCAGCTAGGTGTAATCGAACCCGGAGAGAGTGGTTATACCTCGCCTCTTATCTTCGTTGACGCACCAGGAAAGGAGCCGCGACCGTGTATCGACTACTGCAGGCTCAACTTAATTACGAAGGACCAGACCTACCCGATACCCCATATTGAGGAAAGGTTTGAGATAGTGAGCAGTGCTTATTTCAACTCCACGCTCGATTTTGTCAGAGGACACTGGCAGGTTCCGTTGACCGAGAGGGCAAGCAGGCTTGCGGCGTTTATATCCCGATGGGAACCTTTTGGCCGAAACTCCTGAGCTGTGGATTGAAGAATGCTCCCTATTGTTTCTCTAACCTTATGGACCAGCTGCTACGGGGAATGGAGGGCTTTGCACTTCCGTATCTCGATGACATAGCAATCTTTTCTTCATCACGGGCGGACCATATGCAACACTTGTGAGCCGTGTTGTGTCGTCTACGAGAGGCCAAGTTAAGTGTCAAGGCTCCCAAATGCCATTTAGGGCGCACGGAGGTAGCTTATCTAGGTCATGTAATCGGGCAAGGCCATCGTCGGCCTTCCGAAATTAAACTGGCCGCAATAGACAACTTCCCGCAACTACGCACCAAGCCGGACATCAGATCATTCCTTGGCTTGACAGGTTATTACCAAATATGTAACCCGCGTTATTCCGAGATTGCAAGTTCTTTAACACATGCTCTCAGAAAAACAGAACCGCAAACGGTAAAGTGGGATGACGCAAAATAAAAAGGCTTTTAGTATGCTGAAGAAATCGCTAACGAGTCAGTTAGTGTTGAACGCGCCCGACTACTCTAAGCCATTCATTCTTCAGTGTGATGCCAACGACAGGGTTATGGGGGTGGTGCTTTGTCAAAAGAGAGATGACGAAAACGGACGCCCCGTACTGTACGCCAGTAGGAAGCTTTCAGTTCGTGAGGAAGCATACAAGCGCATTAGGAAAGGAATGCGCCTGCGTAGGATGGGCGATGCAGAAGCTAGCTTGCTATATCGCTGGTTCAAGGTTCACCATAGAGACTGACCACTGTGCCCTCACATGGCTGCAGTCCCTGTCTACGAAAAATGGCCGTCTTTTGCGCTGGAGCTTGGCTCTTCAACAGTACACCGTCGCTATTGGCTACTAGAAGGGTAAGCTTAACGGCAGTGCCGACGGTCTGAGTCGTTGACCCTAGAGTAGCGAAACCCTCATGCTCACTCTGGTTTCCGTGGCATTATTACGTTTGTATTTTTGTTTCATACATTCTTTTTATTATCGCGAAGTTGTAGTTGATTGTTAGCCGATTTTATTAACCATGTCTTAATGCTTTCAAGAAATGGCTGTCTTTAGTGTTCGGGGGGGGGGCGAAGACGCACGAAAGGGATGGGGATGCAGTAGCGGGTTTTCTTTGTTTTTTTCTAAGTCCTGGTGTATCTCGCGGGAGGGTGGCCGTGTGCTCGCTTGCCTTGTGTGCCGTATGCCTTGTGGTTGTGGGTCCGGCACTGTTATGGGATAATTGCTTGCCCAAACAGGAGACGAAAAGTTGTAAGACCGGTTTGCAAGTCCAGCTTCACCGGACCGGACCAGGGAGAAAAGGCATACAAGAGCGCCACGAGGACTGATGAGCGACTCCCAGGAATCTACCAGCTACGAACCAAGGGTTTTTCACCCCGGAGGGAAATTCTTCTACGTAAACGCAGATCCTACGCCCAGTGGCTGCTGGACCCTACGCGTCGGGATCTTCCTCCCCCGCCGGAGATGCTGTTACGGTTGCGTGTAACCCCCGGGGAAAAATGATGCTCGAAAGTCCCTGCTCAACCGAAACGGAGGATGGATTCCTCATTTGTTGTGGTTGTCTCGAATGGTTGCCGGTCTGGCGGACGCCCCGCAGTGTTTACAGGCCCCTTTGTATGTGTGCGTGAAAACCCTTTCCGCGAACTGTCTGACTCTAGGGGAGGCCCTTTCCCGCGAACCAACGTCGCCTAGAAGAAAGGATCAGCCGCCCATCCCGGACCCACGGGTTGCCTGCAGCGGTGGCAAGTAAGTGCAACGTCGCCTAGGAAAGTGGGAGCAGCCGCAAAGCAACGACGGGGTCGTGCAACATCGCCCGGGAGAAAAGGAGCATCTGCAAAGCAACGATGGGGACTCAATGCATGTCACGTACCGTTGACGTGAGCAAGATCTCGCCTACGAATTTAGTGGGCCTATTTAAGGGGCCCAGCAATGTATCTTTCAATTCATCCATTCTCTTCTTCTTATCCTTCACCAACCATTGAATAAACAGTGCAAGTTTCGCACTAGAAATCGTCTCGTCCTTGCCTGGTCACCATGGTCTACCGGACGCCTGCAGCCTGCCGACAACGCCACGCTACCCAAAAGTAACGCCGGTCGGGGTTGAAGAACCAGGCGTCGTAACACTATGCAAGTTGCAAAGAAAAGGTAATCTGATTTAATGCTCCTTTCGACCCGAATCGATTAAAAGACTGGACCGAAGCCATTCCTCGCAAAGACCGTGGGCTGAGCCAAAAAGATGCCGTTTGCAGCGAGCACTTTATGAAGGAAATGATGATTGAAAAAAGATACTTCGCCGGGTTTGGTGGCAACATTTCGCTTGACGTTCCAAAGAGAATCGTCCCGGCAGATCACGCCATACCTTGCATTTTCCCACCGGCATACCTAAAGAAGCGGAAGCCACCCATGACCAAGAAATCGACCCCACCCACAAGTCCCAGAAAGAAACGACGTACAGCAGAAGTCAGCAGGAATGGTGAGGCTTAAGGAGCACCCAAACATGACGAGATGAGGCAAGCATCCTCGGTTCCTGTATGCGTGGACCCAACTGTTGTTTCTGCAGAAAAGGACTTTTCATTTGTTGACCACAAGTGTACAGAATCCTCTAATGTCAACGTTCATGAAGGCTGCCTCGCTAGACATCTCGACACAACGCCCAGCAAGAACTCTGCAGCACTGAAAACGCAGGCCGGCTCCACCGTCGACAAAATCCGTCGGCGGCTCAACTGCCCAGTGTAGCTTGGAACAACCACAGTGTGCATCAAGAGGGACTTCACAACTATTGCTTTATCGAAGTTATCCTATCCCTATTAGGACAACCCCTTCCATCGAAGGCTCTCCTCGTCCAACAGGTGAAAAAAAATCAACGTTTTCTTTAAGCACCTTTATACTAGGCCGCAAGCTTCAAACAACAGGAATTTCAGATGTTTGCCAGCTGTGCTGTCATGGGGACTGGGCCGTTGTAAGCCAAGCGGTACAATGTCTTCGTGAACTGCAACTGTGTCCTGGCGGCCCATGTCATATTACGTAAGCAGATGTGCGCCTCGAATGCGGCTACAAAGACGCGAGCAATACCTGGAGGTATTACCGGTGCTCCTTAACGCAGCAAAAAACAGAAAAGAAAAACAAAGAGCCTGCACATATTGCAGTAGATTGATATTGCACTTGATGCTGCAATGTGGTGGGCTGAGTAGCATATCACCTGACCGACCGGATGATATGCTACTCAGTCATAGTTCTGGGCCCTGCGGGTGGGGTCGATTTCTTGGTCATGGGTGGCTTCCGCTTCTTTAGGAATGCCGGTGGGAAAATGCAAGGTATGGCGTGATCTGCCGGGACGATTCTCTTTGGAACGTCAAGCGTCAATAACGTCATAGTTATTCTGCTGCAGCCGCTCGGGAAACATAGTTCTCGCACTTTTTAGTTAGAGTAAATTAATGCAAGGAAACTGCTTAATACACATCTCAAAACATGGGCACGCTTGAGCACGCGAATGTGCGAAAGTAAATAAATAAATAAATAAAATGAGGGATGGTTTGGCTGTGCCAACGAGCGTAGTGCTCCGCGACCACGGTGTAGGAATTATTCTTACACCGTGTCCGCGACAGCACATTTCAGAGTCGGGTTAGGCGATGCTAGGTCGTTCCTATGCCTAGATTTAGCAGTTTAACTGCCGCCTACCACCGTGGCACAATCCACCGGGGAGGTTTATAGATCACTGAAAGTCTTCATACCATTCCTGGCACAGCGGGACAGTGGTTAAGTAATACACCACTGCCCTGGCAGGTGACTGTTTCCAAAAGAGCCACCCGCGGGGCTTGTGAGACCCAGGTTTCTCACCGAACAACCTCTCGGGAGCTGAAGTTATCTTCGCACGCATGCATGCATGCATGCATTCTTGCAAGGATGCAGCCGCGGAATCCAGGGTGGTAGCTAGGCTAGTGTTTTCGCACTAAAACAACGGAACGAGCGGAAAAATCAAGAGCGAGTAAGCGAATGAGTGAATTAACGGTATAATAAGCAAGTGCACGTGTACGGAAGTATGAATGAGCGGTGTGTACGAAAGCTCGAACAAATGCTGCAATGATTTAAGGAATAAACCAACTAGCGAACTAGCGAAAAAGCGATCAGCGCATGGAACGGGCGAACGAGTGAGCAGGCAAACTAACGCACGAAGAGAGCGGTCAAGAGAACAAAAGAGACGAGTGATCGTTACAGCTCCGCTATCAGGGCGCCGGCGCTCACTCGCGTAGCAGGTTCGAATAACCCGCCAAAATTCATTGCCTTCTACGCGTTATGCTATGTTCACACTACGGTCGTAACGCGCGTAACAGCTCTTTTGGCGTATCGAACGTAACGGCTGTAAAAAACGTTACGGCAGTTAAGCCGGCACCTTTGTTCACATTTACTGCTGCTTAAATTACGGCTTTTACAACAAGCCAATCAAATTTGGAGCTGCAGAATCGACGTCACCAGCGGTCCAATATGGCTCCTGCCAACATGCGAGCGCTGGCCGAGATCGAAGAAATTCACGCTCAAAACAAACCTATAGTCATGTATTCAATCGCCCAAAGACGACGAAGGCGACGCAGAAGGGTTTGGGTGCGGCAAGTATTTCTCGACAGGGCCGTGGACGGCGATTTTCACAACCTTATTGCCAAGCTGCGAGTTGGTGACGCTGCGATGTTTTATAACATCATGCGCATGTCGCCCCAGCAGCTCCGCTTCCTTGAAAACCTAGTGAGACCACTCATCGAAGTTCGGAGCACGCATCTGCGGCCATCGATTTTCTCGGCGGATAAACCAGATGAACTGAAAACAGTCTCGCAAGGCGCACTGCAAAAATTTTCACGAACACAGCCAATCGTGCGCACGGAATGGCGGAATGGCACTTCCCGCGCCCGGAGCTGTCTGCAGACGGAAGGACAGAAGTGTCGTCACCGGTTGTTGAAAGACGAAAGCTTATCGATCATTGGCTGTGTCGCAACGGTCGTAACATAACAGTCGTAAATGTTGCCGACCCTTTAACACTCTCACCCACGATTTTTGCGAAAATTGCGCACGTTGGTACCTTTACGTTCGCAGTCTGAACTAGACGCATACGCTTGTTGCGCTTCCGCTTACGTATGTTACGAAAAATCGGCGCCTTACGAACGTAGTCTGAACATAGCATTACGCTAAACGAGCACGAAGCCGCTGCTTCGCAAAACTGGAGTTAGTAGCGAAGCTGCACGGAAACAATGCGGCAAACGTATTTTATTCTCTTCATTAACAGCTTCCGGAAAATTTGCATTCACAAAGCGCGCGTATTCCCCATAGAAAAACATTGCCGCACACTACGCCCTTGGCGTAGTGCACGCCCTTGGCGTAGTGTACGCCCTTGGCTTGGCGCTCTTTGATGATACTTGGCCCTTGCGCCACAAAACAAAATATTCATCATCATCACACTACGCCCCGGGCCGCTGCTGGAACAGCCATCTCGTGGCACTTAGAGAAACTATGGGACTTTATCGGGGACCGGTGCGGGCCTCTGTCCTCACCTATATATCTTCCACCGTGCTCTGAATAAACGTTCTTCGTTTGGTAGCACTCATTAATGATACAGACGCCACTGGTTAAAAGCAAACGCGAGGCTTAAAGCTTGCGTTTTATCGGTGGTAACTTGCATCAGTTTGTTTAGCTGTCTCGATTTCTATTGACCCTTTTCGCGGAGCAGTTCGTTCTAGAGAAACGAGATGGCGCTTTCGGCGGCGCGCCACACGTCGCCTTAGCGACGGCGCACGAATACGAAACCATTACCACTTGCACCGGTCTTGCTTCTGTGCGATGAGCTGTTGAGATGCAACTGAGTTTTCAATAACACACTATGCTCCAGTCATGCCGGATTGAATCATGTGGATTGAAGACGTGTGCAGTAGTTGGTTGCAAAAATAGTGACTGGCATATTAACGAATGAAATAAATCTGCGTAGTCAAGTTCGCGGACCGTTGCTGCAACTGTCCGTACGTGTTACCAGCATATCGAGATGTACGACTTTCTTCGAGGATACAGAAATTTGCTCATCCGCCAGTGTTGTATCGCTAACCTTCAATCAAAGTGCTTCAGCCCCAGGACGTCGGCAAGAGTGAGTAGCGCTCGTTAATCAATTACAAAGGGAGTAGCGCCGCTACCGGTCATAATACGTTTCGCGCTCGGTATCTAAACACATCTACCCTAAACTGGCACGGACTCTTACGCCCACTCTATCACCGACGTGGCAATAAGTGAATGGGCGCGCACTTGAATATATGCGCACCATATACGCGCAATAAATGACGGACTACACCGATAGCGCACGGATGGTATAAGCTGAATGTTTCGCGGCGGTCCACAAGAAAAAAAAAATATGGGGTATTACGTGCCAAAACCACTTTCTGATTATGAGGCACGCCGTAGTGGAGGACTCCGTAAATTTCGACCACCATGGGATCTTTAACGTGCACCTAAATCTAAGTACACCGGTGTTTTCGCCTCCATCGAAATGCGGCCGCCATGGCCAGGATTCTATCCCCCGACCTCGTGCTCAGCAGCCCAACACCATAGCCACTGAGTAACCACGGCGGGCGACGGTCCACAAGAGTAAGCGAGTTACTAGCAATAATGCATCTTTGATATAAGGTATTACAATGTAGAAAACGGCTACGTATTAATAAGCCTTAGGCGCAGCAAGAACAAATCTGTCGGAACTGAGCACACCCGCGAGCGATTAGGCATAAATAATCAGACAGTGACCGCGCCAAGGAGATTTACTGAGTCAGAAATGTGACAAGTCGCTTCTTCAGCATATATGCCAAATAAAGAACGAAGAGCAAAACACACTAATCATGATTCCATTGAGCGGAAAGTTTTGATAGATTGGAATACATATTTAGCCTCGCTTTTAAAACAAACACCATATACGCTGCTCGCGCCCTTTGGATATAGCTTAATCTGCTTCCAAAGCACTCTTGCATGTTCTCTGAAGCTGTGGCCAAAGCTTCATGTCGTCGACCCAGTCAGCGTCTACGATATCTCCTGAAACAGAGGCTTACTAAGCCGCACCGGCGTCATACACACCAGGGGCATAGCCAGGGGGGGGGGGGGGGGCTTATGGGGCTTCAGCCCCCCCCGAAATTTTTTCGTGCTGTCCATGCACCACCGACCAAAGCGACCCCCGGCGCCGGAAATCACTCTGGATTTTGTCTAGAATGTCTTTTTCACGCTTCAAAAGACATTTAACCGCGAAGATTGCGAACTCGGGCTGGATTTCGTGGCAACGCTCATACACCGGGAGTCACATAACGCCAAGCAGTCCCATTCGAGCACAAAGTTTCAAGGGCGCTTTGATGGTGAGCGGGCTCGCCGCGGCATCTCACTAAGGCCACGGAATGTATGGAGCGCATGGATATCAATCGCGAAACTTTATGGGTATAAATGTCATAAGCTCTTGATGTGAAAGCTGCATTGACATTTCCAAAGTTGGGCTTAAGATTTTCAATTGCGGAACTTTGTGGGTTTAATGTTGTTATAAACATTTGACGCCAAAGTTCCATTGACTTTTCTAAAGTCTTAGAACGGAACATACAACGAGACAAGCCAAATCAACACACTAGCAGACGAGTTGACAAAGCACGCAGCGAGGTCCAATGAGACGAAGCGTTGGGGTGGTTCATTTGTGCCGTCATGTCTCATAAAAAAATATCAACATTTTCTTTAACCTACGCCAGAACATCCATGTCAAGACACTAAAGCCAGCCAAAGTAACTACGTTCTTATTTATTTGTTCTACTTTGACTTTTATTCGCGAGGACACATTGAGCCTCTTCAATTTTTTTTTTGTTCTCGCTACCCTACCCGCGAGCTGCCAGAGCCAGCCAGAGCGCATACGTTTTTCTCGTATGGCCCCGACCACTGCGCGGTGCACTTCGGTGCGCGTTCGGTTTGCTCTGGCCGAGTGGAATTTCGCCTGGCAGAGTTTTGGACGCTTTCTGGCTAGCAGACGAGAAAAAAAAACAATGGTCACTCGCCGCCATCACTGTTGGGACTCGAAGTATTGCACCGCGTTCCTTGAGCGGAACCTTTCCGGAAAGTCTTGTTTCGCCCGTGCAGGATACTGAGCAGTATGCGTATGGTTCTCAGTGGACCAAGCGTCTCATGTTTTCTTCGGTATTCCTTCCGTAGCCCCATAAGGTGCTCGAAGTAGGCATTCGATTCTGGCCAACATACTTTCCTATGCGTTTTTTTTTTCATTTCGGTGCTTCCGCCCCACAGAAAACAAATACATTGTTGCGGCGCAGTGAATTGTCGCGTGGTGAACGTTCGATTTTCATACTTCTTTTGCGGAAAGTAATGGGCGACGGGACGCTTAAGATGCCGGATACGCTTATTATATTATTCCGAAAGCAATTATATGGACACTCCAGGCGCATTCCTGCCATCTCCCTCATGTTTCGTATAAAGTCCAAGGGTGATAACATCGTGACCACGCGCTGCATGCTGTATGTGCGAGTGAAAGCGTAGGAGGGGAGGTGGAATGGGGTGAGCCGGCGATGGTGGCTCAGTCTTGTGTGCGCAAAGGAGAAAAGCGGGGAGCAAGCGCGCCGCCTTCCGTCGCGCGCAATACATCGGGGGAAGTGGATGGAATTGAGGCGGAATCTAGGATTCTGTGAATCTATGAGTGTGCAACATGTTTATTTGCCTTGTTTGACGCATTATATACAGTTACTTTTTCTTACATACATAGACTCATTGGAGACTTATACGTATACTTAAATATCTTGTTGCGAGGTTTTGTGTATACATGCAGTGAACTTTGTTTCCAGTGATACTTTTTTGTCCTTTCTCAAGCCGTATTTTCGCATTTGTATATCCCATTGTATCTTTGCATTTCTAATGTACGAGGGCGAGTCAAATGAAAGTGAGCCTACCCTAACCGAGCAATAATGGTTCGGTTCATTATCTGCGAGGCATGCGCGTAGAAGAACGGCATGTCTAATTTACAAAAGTGACACGCAGGTGTGAAGATAAATGTTCTTTAATGCTCTCATACACTGGGTTGAATATAGTTGCGTCACATAATGGACACTTCAAAAGTTGAACAGCTCGGTGTCGCGAAGTTTTTGACAGCTGAAAGTGTTTCCAAATCAGAAATTAATCGCCGTATGGCTGCCGTGTACGTTGAACACTGCATTTCATTGACCACTGTGAAGCGTTGGAGCAAACGGTTCAAAGGACGTTGCAAAGACATTCCAAAACCGGGCCAAAACCATCGTGCAATCACCCCCCACACAATTTCAAAGGTTCATGAGCTGATGAAACAAGAACGGAGGATAAGCATCGATGAACTGGCAGACAGTCTGAACATGTCACGGTTCGGTTCACGCCATAATTCATGAGTTCTCGGTTATCGGCTCTTTGGTGCGCAATGGATCCTTAAGATTTTGATCCATCGCGAGAAGACGGAGAAGTTTCGCGCTGCCTTGACTCATCTGATCGGGTATCACAATGAGGATGACGACTTCTTGAATGCAATTGTGATCGAGGGCGAATCTTGGTGCCACTACTACGAGCCTGAAACACGACGGCAAATCTTACAGTGGAAACATTCGAATATACCACGCCCAAAGAACGCAAAGGCCATCATTTCCGCTGGAAAGGCGTTGTTGACTTTTCTTTCGGTCGTCAAGGTAGAATTACCTTACTGATAGAATTTGCTAAATCTTGAGAGGCTATCAATTGTTTCCGGTATTGTGAAAGGCCAGAACGGCAGCGTGTCGCAATCAAGAACGAACAACGCGGGAAATTGACGAATGGGGTCATCTTGTTCCACGACAATGCCTGTCCCCATGTCGCTTATGTGGTTAATACAAAACTGGCAAAGTTCAAGTAGGAAACGCTGCAACATCCACCATACAGCTCAGACCTGTCACCTTGCGACTTCTACATTTTGGGGCAACCGAAAAAACAGCTCAAGGGAACCAGATACAGACATTTTGAAGCAGCAACCCAAGGAGTTTTATAAGACGGGAATCACGCGACTCGTTAGTCAATGAGACAAATGTCTAAATTCTAATGAAGACTACTTTTAAATAAAGTACCCCGTTGTTGGCTCACATTTATTTGACTTGCCCTCGTATATCTTGCAGAACTCCTGATTTTTATACGCGCTCTCTGTCGCGACTATAACTTCGGTGCCATTACTCACGATACACGACAGGGGACAGCTACTCCTGCGTAATACATCGGAACAAACGACAGCGTCCTTGATATTTTTCACTGGCCATTGCATATGTACAAGAATGTAAGCACGGTTCTTGAATGACAAAGTTTCATTAACATATTTGTCCTCAACTTGTTCAGTTCATTGCTTTTAAATTTTTCATATCAGCGGCATGCACTGCTTTCCTGGTTTCGAACTGATATAGTTCTAAAGTTCGTGTGATATTTTCTTTACTTAATAAATAGACAGAAATATGGAAGCATTGATATCAGTTATTTTGGGCCAAATTTTTGGCACGTACAAGTATATTCTTTTATGAAAAAATACATATTTTATTATTTTGACAGTGCGTAGCGTTCAAGAATTGGTTTGCAGCATCTTTGGCAATGACAATGCAGTTAGTATTCATGTATTTGATCTCTCGACAAATTGTTTAAGAGGAAGGTTTAGCTCGGGCCCAATTTGACGCGGCCTATTCAAATACTTGTAAAACGCAGAAACGTTTTTCTGAGATAATCCTTCTAATCGCTTTTATTGAAATTGGTTGCATTTGAGAGAGAAAGTTAAATCCTAGTGTCTGTTGGAAACAGAACTTCGATTTAAGGCCTGAATTTTGTTTAAAATATTTTGAAAAATTCGAAAGTTTGAAAAAATAGAAGCATGACGTTTACAAACTAATAGCTATGCATGAAGAAGAGATATTGTGGTTCTGTAAACGGCATCTATTATAACAGTCAAAGCGGACAAGTTTGCTATGTCAATTTGTATCTTACGTGAATTGGTTACGCTGTGTACAAGGGTTCTGCAAAAGCCGTATTTCCACAATACTAAATTTTATTGAGATTCATGTGTAACATATCTATTTTGTCCGCTGTAGATGTATTATTAGATGCAATTCACAGAATTGTGATATCATTTTTCATTGTTGAGTCACGGAGTTTTAGACTTGATAGTTTCGTTTTCTGAAAAATTTTCGATTTTGGCCAATATTTAATAAATAGTTGACCACCTAAATGAAAAATTCGAAACCAGCAGTCACTAGAATTGAACTTTTTCTTTTAAATGCAGCAAACCTCCTCAAATTTGGTGAAGTGGTTGCAGGGAAAAACGAATTCCCCTTCTACATGTATTTAAATAGGAGCACCCGAGCTAAAGCTTCCTCTTACGGAAGAGGCCGAGCTGCAACGTGCCCCCCCCCCCCTCCCGAACAAAATTTCCGGCTACGCCACTGGCCCCTTATATATATATATATATATATATATATATATATATATATATATATATATATATATATATATATATATATATATATATATATATATATGGGGCCACTGGCGTAGCCCCCCCCGAACAAAATTTCTGGCTACGCCACTGCACCTAGTGGACATGTCCATTTCGCCTGTTGTTGAGGTTCTGATTGGCTGGGCTGGGCTACGCGCCCGCAGTAGCGAGGCGCCGCAGCCAAGCAGCACTTCAGCAGCAGACGAAATGGGCATGTCCACTAGGTGGACTCTTGCAGAATACCTCCTCTGGTGTCGAGAGTAGCGGCGCGGCTGACACTCTCGCCACAAGGCTATGCAAAAGTTTTTTAGAGCGCAGCACGGATGAAGGAAACTAAGGAGAGGCCCTACCCCCTCCGCGCGCTAGGAGAAAAGTGTGGCGGAAATGACGTAGTAGGTTCTCATTTTGTTGCTGCTTTTTTATTTTTTTTTGCTGTATGGCCACGCCTTTTGGGCCACAATGGCGGCGTTGTTTGAGCGCTCACACGTGTTGCTCTGGTAGGTTTCGTGCCATGGCAAAGGCGCTGTGTGGGCGGGTTTGCGTTAGTCACCGTGTCTTGATGCGCTGGGTTACATGCACCGTGCTCTGCCGGATGTTGCGCGAGCGCGCGCGCCCCGCGCGCGAAACCACGCGCAGCGCGGCGTGGTTTCGCGAAAGATGTAAACAAGAGAGGAGGGTGGCACAAAAGGCGGAGCATCGCCATGAGCAACGCCAACTTCCGGCTTCACTTTTGCTTCACAAAGAGTGACGTCAGGGCCTCTCCTTAGTTTCCTTCCTCCGTGGAGCGCAGCTTTTCAGCGCCCGTTCCTGGGGCGAGCGTCGGCGTAACGAAACGAACGAGCACAGCGAAAGATGAATGCGAACGCGGAGCGCAGCGGCGTACGAGGGGCGCGAGAAGGAGGGCGGAGAGGAGAGTGCAGGGGAGCCATGAGGCGGAAGGTGGAGGAGGGTATGGCGAAAGCGTGAGAAGAAAGGCGTAGTGTGGCGGCGATGGCTACGAGATGGCGCCAGAGTAGCGCGCGTCGTCCGGGACATGGGTTTCATATACAATAATTACTAGAGGGAACACTGGCGCTAGTGCCTGCGGGAGCTGCAGTAGGGGCCGTTCAGTCAGCATGGGAATTGTGTGAAGTACATGGATCTGCCTAAACTCCGTCCTTCTGGCTTCAAGCGACTCCGCGACTTTGCAAATTCGTCATTTTCAACAAAGGACTCTCTATTAAATAACTGCATAAACATTATTCAAATTTCCCAATGGCAACATTCGAACACAGGACGTCTAGTACAGAGGCCCGATATCGAAACCATTACGCCACGGACGGATGCATCCACAAGCGGCGCAGAACGCCCTTACGAATTTCTTCCGGTCAAGCCATCGTTTTAGATGTTTGGCGCGTTTCAATTTGACTACCTCGACAGGTTGAGCCGCTGCAATTAGTGGCGATTGTGCGTGTTCGCAGAGTATCCTGCACTTAGAAAAGCATAGATCGCTTTGAAATTTAGGACAATGAAGACAGATAAAGCGTAATAAACAAAGCCACAAGAACATCTTAATCCACAAGTATACGAAGGTCAGACAAATACATGTACTTGCCATGATTCCCATGGTGGCTGAACGATCGCAATGCCAGAGTTCCCTCTAGTAATTATTGTATAAAGCTCTATGGTCTGGAAGGTTCATCGGCGGCGGCTGCTGTGAATCGCGCCCACGCGTCACCCACACGCTGGCTCTCGCGATCTCCAGATTAGTGAGGCAGACGCGCCGCACTTCGCTTCATTTGCAACGCGCCGCACGAGACAGATCGAAAACACGTATAGAGCGCTGCGCTCAGATTTCGCATTAGGGAGTAGAGTAATCGTTGGTCAATTTTTTTTTTCCACGAACAGATTAAATCGTTGGATGGAGCGTATCACACAATTCGGTTGGTTCAGTTGGACTACTTGAAGAGGCGGACATTACTTGCGTGACAAATCACAATATTCAAGTAACTAGTTAAAATCTTTACTATAGTTAACTTTTTAACTCTACATATTAGTGCACGTGGTGCACTAATTGGAACAGAGATGCTTAGTGGACATGTATAAACAATAAATGTGCTGGGGACGAATTCCTCAAAGCTTCTTGTTCGTAAAGCCCCAACCGGACGTACGCGTTGGAACGCGTCCGCACGCGCCGCGCTCTCTTGAAGTCACGTCGCGCCCGGCGGAGGAACAGGGCGCGCACCCAAACGATGCAGGAGTTGCCGCGCACTCGTCGCCGCGCGTTTCGTCGCTGCGATTCAAGGCAGCCCAGCCTACGCTTAACGGTCACGTTAAGCAATGTGCTAAAGATGGCAATAACACGCAATAAGTTTTAACTTAAAATTTGTTTTTATATTTTAAAAATGATATTGCAGGACCCCTATAGTGGTTCAGTCAGCTCAACTGTCAGTATTGTGAACTCGGTGAAACCTGCAGCAGCGTCGGCATAGCATCACTCGCGTGCTCTGTGCCTTACGCGTTCTGCACGCTGTGTCAGGTGCCAAACTTCTGCGATGAACATCGTTAATAATGCGCCCTTTACGGCTGAAGACTTCAGCGGCTGCCATCATACAATACCAAAACCCGCGCGGAACTCCGATCACAACGCACGCAGCTTGCCCGGGCTTGCAAGCACGCCGCGCGAAGAATCGTTCCGGAAGTCACGTTGGTTCGCCGTCGTCACGTGAGGCGCGTCGGGCGGGTGACGCGAGCGGCAGCTTCCGGTGCGGGCGCAAGAAACCTAGCAGTGCAAGGTCTCCACGCCGCCGCACGTCAACATGCGATGCAGCCTCCGCGCCTGACGCTGTACGCGTTCAGACGCAGCGCTGCGCGTGCGGCCGCGTACCAGCGCGTACGTCTGAGAGGAGCTGTTCCCCGAAATCAGGCCGCGTTTCGACGCGTACGAGCCGTGCCGCACCGTCTGCGCATGCGTGGGCGCGTGAACGCGAGCTTGCGCGCGTCCGCAAGCGTACGTGCGGTCTGGGCTTAAGACTTTGCGTAAGACACACGCGAAGATACATTCTGTAAAAAACATGCACATAACGCATACGGGAACATATAGAAACTGGTCGATAATATGGAAAATATGAACCGGTGCTAACATTTGGAGCAGAGACTTGGATGCTAACAAAGAAGCTTGAGAAATAGCGAAAAAACCGCGCAACGACCGATGGAACGAAAAATTATAGGCGTAACGTCAAAAGACATGAATACAGCGGTGTGGATTAGAGAGGAAAACGGTGGCAGTCGATATTTTAAAATGGAGCTGGGCAGACCGTGTGATGCGTAGGGCAGACAACCGATGGACTATATGGGTTACTGAATGGATTCTGAGGCAAAGGAAGCCCAGTCGTGGATGGTAGAGAACTAGGTGGTGTGATGGAATTAAGAAATTTGCAGGAATAGGATGGTGCCAGCTGGCGCAAGCCATAGGTAATTAGAGATCGATGGGAGAGGTTCTCATCCGGCAGTGGAAATAAAATAGGCTAATGATGAGGTTCATGATTAGTTTGATGATGTCCGTGTTTCTTTTACTTTTTTTGTAAATACGTCTTGCGGCAAATTGCTCGAAAAAAAGTAAAGACGTCAGTTCAACATCACGTGATCGTATTTCCCGCACACAGTTTCCAACGCCTAATCGTGGTGTGTGATTTACGGCCACAAAACAAAATTTTAGTGCAGTGGCAGCTCGCGAAGCTACCTTTCTCGTCTATCATAAGTAATGACGACACTAATGACAAAATGAATGGTTGTCGCAAACCACAATACTCAAAAAAGAAAAAAAGAACAAGTATACGTGATTGTAGCTGGCGATCCCTTTTTCTAATGCGCGATTCGTGGGAAACAACGTCCGTTAAACTTTCAATGTCCGTTCAAATATTTATCGATAAACAATAACAGTTGTATTTCGTTCTGCAAGTTTGTGCTTAATGTGACGAGTTAAGTACCTTCGCAGAATGGCAGTGAGTGCGCGTTGTGTTATCTGTACAAGCTTGGCGATTCACTTCAGTCGAGAGTTTACCATGAATTACGCCACCTAGTTACAGTTCACATCTTCACTCGTTCTTTCGTCAGTGTAGGCGACTCGAAACTTTTTCTAAAAATATTCGAAATATTACTGTAAATGTCGAATAAACGGCTGTTCGATTCTAATGCCGAATCGAATAGCTTGAAGTTCGATTCGGGCGTTCAATTCGGCAACTGAATTCCTCGCAATGCCAACTGTTTCACAGGTTTTCTTAGCTCATCTTCACTTCCTGTGAACAGCGAGTCTTCACCAAGGTGTGGGGCGACGCAGAACATGTGCCTGCGCATGCCGTTGCGGCCATGTAAAGGCGCTGGCACTCGAGACGCCCAAGCTGCAGTTTGTGTTTGGCTTTCTCTTATAGCTCAGACGCTTCACAGTGAAGGTTATGTCTCTCTAAAAAAAAAAAAGAAAGAAGAAGTCTCGTTTTATATGCGCAGTGAATTCCCGAATATAGTGGCAAGAGTACTTTTAGCGCAGTTAGAGAGATAAAGAGAGAGAGAGAGAGTGAAACAGCTAAATCAAATAGAAAAAACAAGAATGTTAATCGGAATAGAACATCTTGTTCGTTGCCTTACATAGGGTAAGGATGAGGGGAGACAGAAAGATGGCGAGAATAAGGGAGAAAGGAAGGGAGGGAAAGAGATAAGAAGAAGGCAGGGAGGTTAACCAGAATCACGTCCGGTTGGCTACCCTACACAGGGGGAATGGGAAAGGGGGAAAACAAAGATAACAGGGAGAGAGAGGAGGGAAGGAAATTGCAGTGAGTTCGATGACGTGTGTGGCCTTACAGAAATTGCATTGGTAGTCACAAATGGTCGCACAAGCCCGTCGTCCTTAAGAAACACAAAAGTGCCTTCACTGCTTTATGGGCCGACGGGCGATGGGGGCGGTGTTCCAGCAGCACCTGCACAGAAAGCGGCCGATTGTCCAGTTTTTGGAAAGCTTTGGCAAGTTCTTGTCTCTCTAGGTCATATCTTGGACAATGGCACAGCAGGTGGTCGATGTTTTCTTCGGAGCCACAGACCTCGCATGCTGCACTGTCAGTCACTCCAATTAATGTAGAGTATGCCTTTGTGAAGGCCACTCCTAACTAAAGGCGACAAAGAAGCGTAGCTTCACGTCGAGGAAGTCCGGTTGGAGGTCGGAGCTGCAGGGAGGGGTTTAGTCGATATAGTCGTGTCAGTCGTAAGTTTTGCGAGTTCCACTCGGTCACTGTGAGGCTACGTGCCAGGTGTCGAAGCTGCCTTGCAGCGTCAGTCCTTGAAAGCGGAATCGGAACGCTGTGCTCTTCTTGATGAGCTGTGCGAGCAGCGTTATCGGCGGAATCATTGCCGCTGATTCCACAGTGGCCAGGCACCCACTGAAAAACGACTTCGTGGCCTTTTTGTTGGACGTCATGGTGAAGTTTCACGACTTCGTATGTCAATTGGTCATGACATCCGTGTCGGAGAACTGACTGCGTGCACTGTAATGCCGGTTTGGAATCACAGAACACAGCCCATTTTCTGGGTCTTTCCGAATCAATGAATTCCAGGGCTCGACGCAGGGCCGTTAGTTCTGCCGCCGTTGAGGTCGTGACATGCGATGTCTTGAACCGCAGTGTCATTCCTCGCGTTGGTACCACCACGGCACCACCGGAACTGCATGACGTAGTTGATCCATCGGTATAGATGTGGACGTGGTTGCTGTACTTTTCATGCAAAAGAAGTAAGGTCAACTGTTTTAGAGCAGAGGCCGGTAAATCTGTCTTCTTCTGTAGTCCTGGAATCATTAGATGTACTTGTGGACGGCTCAAACACCACGGAGGAAACGCTGGCTTGGCCGCAGGTGCGTACCCTGACGTAAACGACGCACGATGTGCACTGACAATGCCGCTAAATGTCGAGCAGGGCCTTGCAGCTGTGAGGCTCGCCAAGTGGTGCGAAGGGGTCCTGGCATTATGCCTGAGATGCATGCGCATTGTCTCAACGGTAATGTGCGTAGTGATTGGGTAGTCCTGCGCAAGGGCAATGGTTTCAGCAGTTGATGCACTGCGTGGTAACCCAAGACATATCTTAAGGGCTTGGGCTTGAATACACTGTATCGCACGCAGGTTAGACTTGCAGGTGTTGGATATTGCAGGCAGGCTGTATCTCAGGAATCCAACGAACAACGCCATGTACAGCTGTAACATAGCGTGTACAGATACTCCCCAACTTTTTCCTGCAAGGAAGCTGAACAGGTGACAGATAGCAGTCAGCCGCTTTTTTACGTAATTGACGTGCGGAGTCCAAGACAGGTCTCTGTCAATTACGACTCCCAAGAATCTGTGAGTTCTGCTGTATGGTATAAGTTGTCCGTTAATAGATACGCCGTAACCAGACATTGGCTTCCTCGTGAATGCCACCATTGCGCACTTTCCGCATGAAATTTCAAGTCCTTGTTCATGAAGGTAGCAAGATGTCATTGTGGCAGCCTTCTGAAGCCGAGCGCGAAGCTGAAGTCGTGTCACGCTTGATGTCCAAATGCAGATGTCGTCCGCATAGATAGAAAGGCGTACGGTGCTTGGCAGGTTGTCAACTAATCCACAGAGGGTGAGATTGAAAAGAGTCGGGCTAAGCACTCCGCCTTGAGGGACTCCTCGGCTGCTGTAATGCTCGGATGTCGGGCCATTTTCTGTGTCTACATAGAGTGGTCTCCTCTGTAAGTAGCTGCACACCCACATATACATCTTACCACCAAGTCCGACGGCTTCTAACGTGCTAAGGATGGCTTCATGGGTGACATTATCATAAGCCCCTTTAACGTCTAGAAACAGAGCAGCAGATAGTCGCTTACGGGCCTTTTGGTGTTGCACAAATGTTATCAAGTCAACAACGTTGTCTGTTGACGAACGGCCACGTCTGAAGCCGGACATAGCATCTGGGTAGATTTCATAGTACTCTAAGTACCATTCCAGGCGTGTTAAAATCATTCTTTCCATTGTTTTTCCGACACAGCTGGCAAGTGCTATCGGACGGTATGAGGAAATGTCCAGGGGCGACTTGCCAGCTTTCAGAAGTGGAATGAGGCGAGTTGACTTCCATTCTTGCGGAACCGTACCCGTCTGCCAGGAGTCGTTGTACAGGAGCAAGAGTGCCTTCCGAGCGTGGTCTCCTAGCTGACACAGGGCACGGTATGTAATGCCATCAGGTCCTGGCGCTGAAGAACGCCTGCACAAAGCCAGCGCAGCGTCTAGTTCTTCCATAGAAAAAGGGCATTCCATGCGGGGATCACGTGAGAACGGTGGATGGTCGAGCGTTCCCGTACCTGTTCTATCGGAATTTGCTTCGCCAGCAATCTTTCTGCAGAAGGATTCAGCGACATCAATATCTCTACATTGTAGATGGAGTGCCAGAGATTTGAAGGGGTGACGCTGACCAACGGTTGTGCGAAGGCCACGAACAGTCCTCCATATAAGCGACAAAGGTTTTCGCGGATCCAGGGACTCGCAAAAGGATAAGGGAGAAAGAAAGCACGCAGAGGACATAAAGCTGGCTGGATTATCAAAATATTTTGCACGTGCACTTCGCACTGCAATACTGTGCACGAGTTGCACTCAAGAAACTCACAAGTACTTAGAAAGGTACTCGTAAATTCCCGAATGCAACTGAAACATTTATTTGAGCGATTGCCCGTTTTGAGGAAGACAAAAATAGGCGTATGCGTGTGCGTGTTTGTTTGGGAGGGGGGTGCTCGAGTTACGTTTGCGGAATGATGGGTTTCTTAGTTTGGGCTATCCAGAGAGCCCACGATGCGGCGGTTAGGCTCGGCCTACCAGTCCCCACGTGGCAGCGGCCCGCAGCTCTGCCCTAGGGCAAAACTTCTCAGGACCTTGTATATATAGTTCTTTGTCTGTCTGTCTGTTAGCGAGTACAGTGTTCTAGTATAGCAGTGTAAAAAAAAACAAGCGCAATAGCGCGACACTGGCGCATATAACATGCGTACAGTATACTGGGCCCGTAATAATACTTTGACTTTAGTGCTGCGCAAATGCCCTGTGCGACGCCTTACTTGAATGACGGACAAACTGTTGATGACTTAGCCAATTGATTTGCTCTGAAGATGAAATCCCCGAAAGCTATTCACCAATAATGCGGCCCCTGAAGCATCGAAGTCGTAGATCGATGCGTATGTGTACAGTGTTGAGTAAAGGAAACACCCAATTTGTATTCAGTCCGCGATAACATCAGCGTTTATTCTACGTTATGGTAAAATGTACGTCGCGGCCGTATGCAGATATCTATTAACTAAAGGTCAGTATCAGGTGTTCACATTAAAATCAATTAAATGTTAATGTCTCTGTCCAGTGGACAACCCTGTACTCAACGTACGCACCACGGAAGCGCATTGGCCACCGCTCTTCTCGTCGGAACGTCGAGCGCGGTGGCCAGATAAGGCCGCTGTTTTGTCCCAAAGACGATTCACTGACAGCGACTTCACGAACGAAGGTTCTACAAGTCACACCAAACCTTCGTTCACTAACTGAACCCGTGCGGTGTCACGCGCCCAAAGACACACGTCAATAGAGTTCACTCAATGACAGCGAGCTCTCGCGGTCACGACTCTGCCGTGATAAGGAGTGCTGTGAGTGGGGGGGGGGGGGGGGGGGAGGGAGGGGAGCGTGCGTGCTCGTCCCGAAGTCATGCTGCCGCTCTCTTGCCCATTTCCACTTTGTCACGCCTTCAAGGCTCAGCGGGTCACGTGACCACCAATCGGCGCGCGAAAACACATCGCGCCATCGAGCCTTCTCGGTTCGCCCTTGCATGCTCGCCCTGGCACTAGCAGTAAACCACGTGTCCTCCAGCACACGGCGCTCGGGCTACGTACGCGCTCGGCCACGCGGGCAGAGCGAGCTCGGTCAACCGAGCGGGTTGGGTGGCGCGGGCTGCGCATGCGCGGTCGCATCCAGGACCGCGAGGCGGTGGCGGCGCGAACGCGCCTCGAGTGTCCGCGTTATTAATATCACAATTAAACGACCCGCGAAAAGTTTTACGAAAGAATGACTTCTCAACGTGGGCTCTATTTGTACATACGTTCGAATAGTGGGACCGTATTTCGTTAGCAATCTTCTCCGATTTTTATTCATTTCTCATCATCCGTCCTGCCGAGTGGCAGACCACACGTGCCAGCGAATGACAAAGGGCAAAAACAATGAAAAGAATTCTTGCAAAATGCGGCCCCTGCTCGCAAAATACACGGAGAGCATCCGAATAATCGCAGACCCGCAAATAGAACAGCTCGATGTCTTGTTCGTTACTCGTGACATCTGAATAGTTGCATAGTCCTAGAGTAAAACGTTATGCGTTTTATTCGATCTTGATGGGCTTTCATATTTTCTGACCCACTTTTAAATTTTGAACTGTCCGTGGCAGTGACAAAACTTCCATCTTGCGCTGCATGCGTTATTTCTTATGCGCACTCGTCACTTTTCCTAGAAAATAAACCATGACGTTAAGTTACACTTACTAAGGACGTTTCGTGCTAAAATTTAGTCTAAAGGAACCGTTCACGGCAAGGGCCATTCCAACGGAAATGCAAGAATCTTTGGCTTTGTTGGCTTTGGCTGCAAGATCTTTAGCTTTGTTGGCACTGATGCTTCAAAAGTAAACAACTAAAGAAGTAAAAAAATAACAATATACCAGGGGTGCACCTGGAGCGACGTCGTATTTTCTGTGTTTTATGTCCTTGTCTTATGCACTGCAACGTTACCGAAAAACCCAAATACTTTTCGGTGCATTCGACCGGTCACTTTGGAGCTCCGGCTCTCGCGGCGCGGTTTACATTCAGTAGGTCGAAATCGAGCGTACCTAACGCAATCGCCTAACACACAGAGCGCCGCGCTCCAGCCCAGAACACATTGGGCCACGTTTACCTTCGAGCTGGGAGCGCGACCGAGGTCAGACAGAATCCCGATAATGTGGGTACTCCGATTGCCCTGGGAGCAGCCAAACGTCCAGATCGGGCAGGTTTTCTCGAGGCAGCTCCGCATCGCTGTGCAAACCAAGTTGGAGAGTGGTCGGGACAAGTCGAAGGCAAAACATTAGTTTTATGACTTAGAGGCGTTGTGAATGGCCAGAGTGCAACCAATGTTTAATGCAATCTTTGTAGCATGACTTGGAGCCTCTCGTCGTCTCGATTCTTTTTTCCCGTTTCTTTTTTTTATTTTCTCCTCCTCTCTCTTGTATCATTGCGCTTTCTTCTTTACCGATGTCGGAGGCCCTCGAGCCATACGACACCGTGCAAGGCCTCGGCACGGAATGGCTTTCGGCGTACAGTCCAAACACCCAACACGCTGGTCGCGGCTGCTACAATACATGACAGCTCGCAGGAGTGCGTCAGGCGAATGCGAGGGCTATGCGCAGCTTCGCCGTCCGGTGCCTCCACTTGAGCAGAGCCAGCGCGCCCCAGCACACGGCCAGCACGACTTGCATGGCGGCCAGGCCTACCATGAGCATGAAGTAGCTGCCCAGAGTGTCCCGAACGTAACCTGCGAAAGAGGAGAGTCGGTGGTCTATATTCGAGTGTTGGATGAAGGCGTTGGGTGCACGCGTTGTTGGACCTTTCGCTTTATGCCCATCAAAGGAAGAAGATGTGCATGCGGCATATTGAAAGCATTATATGACCAACCTTTATTTTCTTTAGAACAACAAAACACGGACACAAGAGAATGGTAGTTCAAAAGGGGGGGAGAAGGGGGGTGAAGGAGGCAGACGGAAACATTACCTGCGCATGCTCACGGAAAATCAGTCATGGACACAGGATAGACGAGTTGGTGCTGTCCATTATTCACGGCTTGGCGCTGCCTTTCCATGAGCCACGTGCTATGAGCATGTGCGGATAGTTCTTGTGCCTTCTTTTCCGTAAATATGCGACCTTTGAATTTTGCTTTTTATTCATCTCGTTTCCGCGCTTTGTGCGCCTGTTTTTCATAAGATACGGAACGGTTTGTTTCTTTGGATCATATACGCATAATCAAACCGTGCCTCGTTTCAAGCCTTAAAAAGAGGCCGTTTATTGCACTGAATATGTATCTGGCTTATTTCGGACACGAGTTCGAAGCACAACTGCGCAAACTTGCGCGCCAATTAGCCCCATTAAACGCGTCAATTAACTCTTGAGCCTTTAGGTGCGCTAGGAACGGTGTGTGATAATGCCCAGTGGAAGTGGTTTGCTTCCAACCTCTCCATATGATAATTCCATCAGTTAAACCTAGATCTATAGTTCTTATATATGCCCCTCGCGTCCTTGCTCGTTCAGCGCTCCATCTTAACTGGGCGAAATGTAGTTAAGCGAAGCTGACAGGTGGGCATGGTGTTCTGAACAAAAGGAGAGAGAAGAAAGGACACATTTGCAAACAATTTTGTCAATAAGCTGGGAGACAACACAATAGATGCCACACAAAAAGAGATGATGGGCGGCGACAACGCATTCAAAGTAGTCCGCAAGAGGAATTTTAATGCGCAACAGGACTTTTTTTTCGTAGGTGATATCTGTAGCACCTGCGATGCTCGCCCATTCGTGAGTAACCGTGCTGGTCTCTTTTATTAAAAATGTTTCCCACAGGCGGTGGTAAGCACTGAATGTCCGAAAAGAAAAAGAAAAGCTAAACAAAACAAAGGGGGCGAAATGCAAAAACACCCGTGTACTTAGATTTAGGTACACGATAAGCTTGCTGTCTGTTGCCTACAAAGTATTTACTAAGGTAATCGCAAATAGAATCAGGAACACCTTAGACTTCTGTCAACCAAAGGACCAGGCAGGATTCCGTAAAGGCTACTCAACAATAGACCATATTCACACTATCAATCAGGTTATAGAGAAATGTGCGGAATATAACCAACCCTTATATATAGCTTTCATTGATTACGAGAAAGCATTTGATTCTGTCGAAACCTCAGCAGTCATGCAGGCATTACGGAATCAGGGTGTAGACGAGCCGTATGTAAAAATACTGAAAGATATCTATAGCGGCTCCACAGCCACCGTAGTCCTCCATAAAGAAAGCAACAAAATCCCAATAAAGAAAGGCGTCAGGCAGGGAGATACGATCTCTCCAATGCTATTCACAGCGTGTTTACAGGAGGTATTCAGAGACCTGGATTGGGAAGAAATGGGGATAAAAGTTAATGGAGAATACCTTAGTAACTTGCGATTCGCTGATGATATTGCATTGCTTAGTAACTCAGGGGACCAACTGCAATGCATGCTCACTGACCTCGAGAGGCAAAGCAGAAGAGTGGGTCTAAAATTAATCTGCAGAAAACTAAAGTAATGTTTAACAGTCTCAGAAGAGAACAGCAATTTACAATAGGCAGCGAGGCACTGGAAGTCGTAAGGGAATACATCTACTTAGGGCAGGTAGTGACTGCGGATCCGGATCATGAGACGGAAGTAATCAGAAGAATAAGAATGGGCTGGGGTGCGTTTGGCAGGCATTCTCAGATCATGAACAGCAGGTTGCCATTATCCCTCAAGAGAAAAGTGTATAATAGCTGTGTCTTACCAGTACTCACCTACGGGGCAGAAACCTGGAGGCTTACGAAAAGGGTTCTACTCAAATTGAGGACGACGCAACGAGCTATGGAAAGAAGAATGATAGGTGTAACGTTAAGGGATAAGAAAAGAGCAGATTGGGTGAGGGAACAAACGCGAGTTAATGACATCTTAGTTGAAATCAAGAAAAAGAAATGGGCATGGGCAGGACATGTAATGAGGAGGGAAGATAACCGATGGTCATTAAGGGTTACGGACTGGATTCCAAGGGAAGGGAAGCGTAGCAGGGGGCGGCAGAAAGTTAGGTGGGCGGATGAGATTAAGAAGTTTGCAGGGACGGCATGGCCACAATTAGTACATGACCGGGGTTGTTGGAGAAATATGGGAGAGGCCTTTGCCCTGCAGTGGGCGTGACCAGGCTGATGATGATGATGATGATAAAGAACCCCATGTGGTCGAAATTTCCGGAGTCCTCCACTACGGCGTGCCTCATAATCAGAAAGTGGTTCTGGCACGTAAAACCCTCTAATTTAATTAAATAAACAAAACAAATCAAATTTAGTTACACAGCGGTCTCCACGAAAGGTTGGGAAATATTTAAACACGTGAAACACGAAACAAACGTGGTTCAAAGCCACTTTTACAATTAGTACCGCATGAACGAACTGTAGCATATGCTATACCCGGAACTCCAAGTGAGAGTCGCGCCGTTGAAGAGTCTGCTAGTTGTGGTCACACGCACTGGAAAGCCGAGGCTAACACTGCTACAATCTTAGAAAAAAAAAAAAAGTTGCGTCAGCTGCTAACTAAAAGGTAGTAACTACTTGTAACAAAAGTAACTAAGATTGCTGTTATTAACGGCGCTGGTATTTGCAACCTATCCAAAGGAGGTAGTGCATACGACTCGCACAGGTAGTCAGTTTACGAACCATAGATAGTAAAGGCATCAGTGTAATCACGTTTGTTACCCAATTAAGTTAATGGGGCCTGTTTTGCTTACAAGCGGCGCTTCCATTGGCAAGAAATAACTAACTTGCTTCTATTATAGAAGTGTATGATAAAAATATATACGGGAAAAAAATAAGGAAACAAACGAGGACTGCATTGCCACACATTTTAGTGATATTTATAATATCATAAAATAATGGCTTGTAAGGGTCATGACAGGAACATTAAGTTACGTGTAATCTTTGAAGAGGTTCTATTGGAACCTTGGCCGGATTCTTGTGGTCGTGATGTTGTAAAAGCTGTAGTCGAATTCTTGCACGAGGACCGCTTAGATTAGAGACTTTGAATATAATTTTAGGAGACCTTTAGGAGCACAGGTTGTACCGCTGGGTTCGCTCGTCCTATGTATTTGGATAAACAAACAAGAACCTATATTTGTATAACGTACAGACTGTCTATATGAGCGCGACAACTCAGAACATAGCTATTAATCCAACGTTATGATCAAAAATATATTTTATCTAAACATCGCAGTAAGATCACCACTACACAGCATAACAGACCACATGCGAGGCGAGGTCATACTTTTTACAAACGTGCCTTTGTGACATGGTAACTGCTTAGGAAAGGCAGCGCTTATAGAAAGTCTGAATTATCGAAGGTAGTAAACAGCCAATAAAAGAAAAGTAGTAATGGGTGGTAAATTACAAATCATTACTACCGTTTTACTAACTTTTGTTTCTCAGAGTGTACTGCAACCGCTCGTCACTGAAACGCAGCTTACCGAAAGGAGGAGGAAACTGCGCACATACGCAGCTGTATGCAGCTGCGTGAATGAACATGTTGGGTTCCCGAACTCGATACTTCGCAGATAAGCATGCAAAAGTACAACACAGCAGGCTTCGCCGGGGTGCGCTGTTATTGCGGGCTCCGCGATGCCCCGGCCGACTCATCGAACCAGACTTGGCTCGCCATGGGCCGTACCTTCCGCAAGAGCAGGGAGAAGTGCGCGAGGTATATGCGACGCTGTTTTTTGTACGTCCGCGGCCCGCAGTCGTTCCTTATAGTTGCTTTTCGTTCCGGGAAATTGAAAGCATAAGGACGTCACCCTAAACCGTCAAAACAAGGGTAGCGCTCTGGCGCTTTGCGTTTACAAATGAAGCGAGGTCAGAGCCCCTCTGTGTTACAGTGAGTTCAGAATAAGGCAAGTTGGAGAATGATGTACGGACATAGTGAGACTAAGTTTACAACCATTAAGGCTGTCGCAAGTTTGTGCTGGCGCTGTGAAGCGTTCCAGACTTTTCGCTTGCTGCAAATAAGCCGTGGTTTCAGAATGCCTTTTCTCATATTCACGGACGACACATTAGTCGCTGCCCGCGCAGCGCTGTCGGAAGGGAGTGATCCAGGCACGTACACAGAACGTTTATTCATCTGTAAACCAATGTCACTCGCACTCAGTCCTGAAATATAGACTTACACGTTCCAAATCAACGGGGTTGCTATGAGAGATGCTATAGTCAATTTCATCAGTTTAATTTTGACCACGTGTGGTTCTTTAACGTGCTCCTAAACGTCGGTTTACGAGAGCGTTCATGCACGAAACGTTCTTGACCTCGTGCTCAGCAGCAAAGCAGCAAATATCTACGGAACCACAGCGGCGGGGGACTCAGTTCACTTGTTCAAGCAAGGCTGATGGTAACATGTGGAGTCACGGCATCAGCAACGTAACAAACTGGACCTCTCTCTCTCTCTCTCTCTCTCTCTCTCTCTCTATATATATATATATATATAAATATATATATATATATATATATATATATATATATATATATATATATATATATATATATATATATATATATATATATATATATATATATATATATATATATATATATATATATATATATATATATATATATATATATAGAGGGAAAATCAGACATCCACCCTTTCGTAGCAATTCCTACAAAGGAAACCCATACGGGTTCCTCGAAAGACTAGTCTCAGAGTTGAAGAAAAATTCGTCCTGGTCCGGTACTCGAACACGGGACCCGGGGCAGCCGCTCTACCATCTTAGATCTCTACCAGATGCTAGCTTCCTTCATCGTTCACCTCAGTGACTCATTGCTCTGGGTTAGTAAATTTTGCATATTTATGACGCTTGAAAGAAGCGAAAATGAAGTATATACGAAGACAGCGGTCATTCGCTACGCGCATGGCATCACCCAATTAATAGAAGTGCCCCACCATTCAGAGCTCGGCATATCAGTATGTGGTTTGGCATATGCGGCCCACTGTAATGAGATTGTCTTTCGTTTTTTTTCCCCGTAGAAGCGTACACTAGAATGGTAGAGACTTACCGATGATGGGCGCCCGCGCGAAGAAGGGTAGCGTGCACGAAAGACTCATGAGCGCGAAGGCCAAGGGAATTTGTCCCTTGGGGAAGCGCTCGGGCACGAACACGAAGAGCAGAAAGCCTCGGCTGCCCTGACCCCAGCCGACCAGAATGCTGCCGGTCACAAGCCACGCGTAGTGTTCGCCCAGCACCGCCATAAACACGAAGCCGATGCCTTGCACCACGAAGCTGGTGAAGACCACCGTCTCCTTGCTGGTTAGCCCCGCGTCGACGGCCGGCGCAAGTGCCACGCTGGCCACCGCCCAGCCCACAGACATAGCTGTCATCAACATGGCGGCCTGGTAGCCTTGAAAGCCGCAGTCATGTGCGAAGTCCACTATAGTTAGTGTGTACGTGAAGATGGCGAAGCATCCGCACGCGTTAGTCGTGCAGCATATCGGGAAGATGCCTTGCAGGAATGGCCGCACCTGCATCGAAAGCAGCAACCCACACGTTGTCACACATCACTCGTCGCTTGTGCATTGTCACCATGCGCGCGTACTTTAATTTGATCCCGCGGGGTAAGCCATTAAGTGCTAGTGGGAAGGTATGACCCCCGAGGGGAAAGCCCTTAGGTGCTAGTGGGAAGGCATGGGTCCTAGCACAATTCAGCAGGTTCGGCCATAACTGAGCCGTCCAACAATTGGTCATGTGCCGTGCTTTAAGGCCACCGTGGCAATGAAGAGAATGTACTAGAATACAGGCTTTAAAGAATGCGCAAATAGGTGAAAACTTGCAAAGGGCATAACTGTAGCACAACCTGTCCTCTGTGCATTACGAAACCTCATTGAGTATTGCCTTTAGATAGTGACACAGAGTTGCGACTGCGCTGATTCATTGTTCTGCAATAATTCTAATTGGAGAACAGGGAGAATCATAAATCAACATGCGATGTGCAGCATTCGGGTTGAATCAAATATTGCTGTCAAGATGTTTTGGCAAAGGTTCAACATTCTAAAGACAGGAGAGTGCATTGACTTACCTTTTTGAATATAAGTGTGCTTTTGGGAGTATTTTGTGTTGTGTTTTCTTGCTTCACGATGTGACCATTTGTATTTTCCCGCACCTGCGTGACAAGAAAAAATAATTCTGTGTAAACACACTTGCACACGTTACAGAAAAAAAAAGCGACCAATTTCAATTGAAATTACTCTATTAAAAAGTGTAATTAATTAGTGAACAATTTCTACCCCACGACAGTCTCTGAACAATTGCTAACAAGTGGTCGAATACCTTTACGTTATCTTTCTCGCAACATTTTTAACATTCCACAAATACAGTCAATAGAATGAGCCGGCCTGGCCCTTTTCGTACCTCCTCTGCAGCCTTTAAGACATTGTCTGCCCTAACTATTGCTTTTCAATTTCTGTTCGGTCATCTTCCCTCATTTTATTGTGAGGCCATCAACAGCGACGCTGAAAACTCGCTCTATCTGCGCTCCGGACGGAAGGGCGATGTCATAACGTACGAACACAGGACGGAGAAATCGGCGAACAAAGGCCGAAAACTATCCGATGACAATCTAAAAAGCGAAGTCTAAGCTAACTGCACATGAGCGTTCTGGCATTTTCTTTTATGTGGCTCGTAAACGCGGAACAATCGCGAGACGCAGAAAGCGGTGCCGACAATGGGCTGCGCAACCTTTATTGAAGGCGAGGGTCTGCGTTTGCTTATCTGAGCGTCTCCGTTTGCTTGTCCGAACGTCCGCATCCACGAGAGCGCTGCGTGCCACGAGCGCATGTGTTCTGTTGTGGTTCCCGCCAAATTCAAGTGCTCAAACCTGTGTCGCCTATTGCAACTTGTCGGGGCAACAAAGTAACCGGTTACGTGTAATTGGTTACCGGAAAGCGTAATTGAATGATAGCGAACGTTACCGAGTAAGAAAAGTAATCGAACAATTACAAAACTCCAAAAGCTGTAAGTGGTCAGAAGTTGTCAATTACACGTAATACGTTATGTAGAAGGCTGGTGCTGATGCACGCGTCTCCACGTTTCATGACGTACGTTTGAAGCTTAGTGTAGTACGCAAGTGAGTCAATCCAGGATGAAGCAAAACACAATTTTTTTCGGAGAAAAACAATCGCCGTGCAGTTTGTTGAATGCTGCACGCAAGTTGTTTAGGAAATCGGAACTACGTGTACTTACTGCCCCATATATATATATATATATATATATATATATATATATATATATATATATATATATATATATATATATATATACAATGCACGCTACGGCATTGGTGGCATTGCCAAAAGAACTAGAAGAAAGAAGAAAGAGACCAGCTCGAGTATGTTTTCATTTCTCAGGGCGCGTTTTCCTATACATGACTTTACATGCATGCCACTGCTGGAAATAAAGCAATTAGTTGATAGTCGGCTCTGTGCCCACGTGGTTCTTTCTTTTTCCTGTTTTTGCACTCTCCGCTTTGTTCGTCCTAATAGGAGAGAGAGAAAAAAAACCAGCACACATGGTCGCAATGGAGAACGGGGCCCGTATTCACAAAGGTGTCCTTACGCTAGAACTGTTCGAAAAAGCTGCAAATTACCAATCGTGGCAGCCGGCCGATGGCGAATGGCGACTGTGAACGAATAACTTTCTGAATTCGGCTCCGTACTACTGCTTCGAGATCTTACTTTAGCCAAGCCATCGTTAGCCTTGAAGACACATACAACTAAACAGCTTAACAATACTGGAACCTCCCCTCCCCCACCCCCCTTCCCGCCCTAAATCCTTTTTTTTTGTATCTGCAGGCGGTGCTGTTCAGCAGCTGTAATTTGCCGTTAGAAGTACAGGCATCGAATGCTTCCGTCGCAGCTACAATTGCCGAACACAAGGGCACCAAAATTGTAAGACATGGTTATGGTGTGGGCAGACAAAAGACAATGGCGCTCAAGTTGTTAGTGCTTACATCGGAAAACTTATACATTGCATAGCGTCAACCTCTGAGTACGCTAGAAACTTATGGACATCTATAGGTTGTCCCAGGTAGCGTTAGCCAAGAAGACATGGTCCAAGATACGAGTTCAAGACCTACGGTGTTCCGTCGTCCAATCTCTGACGACCGAACATCGTATTATAATCGTATCTTGCATCGTGACTTCTTAATTTTCTTTATTTGTTTGAACAGCTTGGCTATTAGCTGGGACACACGGTAAAGTGCCCTCGAATACTTGCTCTGCTCCAAATAGCTGACCGCTATTAACGCTAAGAATTTAAGACGATACAAGCTATTATAGTGGGATACAACTTGTCTTCAGTGAAGCCCCGCCCCCTCATAGCCGCCAGCCACCGTTCCTCCGCAAGGCTGCAAATACAGGCACGTACCCCAGGATTTTTTTTCGGGGGGGGGGGGGGCACCACCTCCATCATCATCATCATCATCATCGTCGTCGTCGTCGTCGTCATCATCGTCATCATCATCAGCCTGTTTTATGTCCACTGCAGGACGAAGGCCTCTCCCTGCGATCTCCAATTACCCCTGTCCTGCGCCAACCGATTCCAACTAGCGCCCGCGAATTTCCTAATTTCATCGCTCCACCTAGTGTTTTGTCGTCCTCGATTGCGCTTCCCTTCTCTTGGTACCCATTCTGTAACCCTAATGGTCCAACGGTTATCTAACCGGCGCATTACATGATCTGCCCAGCTACATTTTTCCCTCTTGATGTCAATTAGAATATCGTCTATAGCCGTTCGATCTCTGATCCAAACCACTCTCTTTCTCTCTTAACGTTATGCCTAGCAATCTTCGTTCGATCGCTCTTTGCGTGGTCCTTAACTTGCTCTCAAGTCTCTGCCCCATATGCACTGGCAAAATGCACTGGCAAATGCATTGGCACAGGACATATTGCACTGGAAAAATGCACTGATTGCAGACCTTACTTTTCAATAATAATGGTAAGCTTCCAGTCAGGAGCTGGAAATCTCTGTCGTATGCGATCCAACCTATTTTTATTCTTCTGTGAATTTCCTTCTCATGATCAGGGTTCCTCTGATTAATTGACCTAGGTAAACGTACTCCTTCACAGTCTCTAGTGGCCGACTGGCCATCCTGATCTCTTGTTCCTTTGCCCGGCTATTTATCATTATCTTCATCTTCTGCATAATAATATTCAACCCCACTCTTACACTCTCTCTGTTAAAGTCTCCAGCCATTTGTTGTAACTCGTCTGCATTGTTGTTGAATAGAACAATGTCATCGGCAAACCGAAGGTTGCTCAGATATTTGCCATCGATCTTTACTCCTTAGCCTTCCCAGTTTAATAGCTTGAATTCTTCTAAGCACGCAGAAAATAACTTTGGATAAATTGTGCCTCCCTGTCTGACCCCTTTCTCTATAGGTATCTCCCTGCTTTTCTTGTGTAGAATTAAGGTAGCTGTAGAACCTCGTAGATATTCTAACGCGAAAGACGAGTCAGTAAGACGAGAAACTATTTACAGATTATATTTACAACAACGGTTGCAGCGCTGACCAGTAGGATTCACAGCGCGAGCCCAGTTCGTTCTTCCTCCTCTTTTCTGGAGTGATGGCGCCTACGCGCCTCGTTCAAATAAACAGATACCTCACGCATGTAGCAATATTTTCCATGCTTTTTACGTAAGCGTTCTGTACTCCTTGATTACGTAGTGCCTCTACGATTGCTGGTATCTCTACTGAATCAAATGCTTTTTCGTAATCTATATAAGCCACATAGAGAGGCTTGTTGTACTCTGCAGATTTCGCGATAACCTGGTTGATGACATGGATGTGATCCATTGGAAAGTTTCTCTTCCTGAAGCCAGCCTGTTCCCTTGGTTGACAAAATCCAGTGTTAACTTTATTCTATTGGATATTATTTTGGTAAATATTTTATATAATACTGGGAGCAAGGTAATGGTCCCATAATTGTTCAATTCTTTAACGTCTCCTTTTTTTGTATTAGTATAATGTCTGCATTCTTCCAGTTTTCTGGGACCCTTGCAGTCGATAGACATTTCGTATAAAGAGCCGCCAGTTTTCCAAGCATTATGTCTCCTCTATCTTTGATTAAATCGACGGTTATTCCACCTTATCCTGCCGCTCTTCATCGTTTCATGTCTTGCAGGGCCCTTCTGACCTCATCGATAGTTATAGGAGAGTTTCTGTATCCTGTTCATTACTGTTTCTAAGTGAACTATCGTGACTCCTCTGGGTACTGTATACAGGTCAGCTTAGAATTTTTCCGCTGCTTTTACTATATCTTCGAGATTGCTGATGATATTATCCTTCGTATTCTTTTAGTGCATACATCATGGTTTGTCCTATTCCAGGTTTCTTTTTTACTTATTTCAGGCTGCGTTCATTTTTTACGGCTTCTTCAGTCTTTCTCATGTTATAGTTTCGAATATCAGTTATTTTCGCCTTGTTGATCAGTTTTGACAGTTCCGCGAATTGCGTAACGCTGTGCGGCCGCCAGTTCTATACAACCGCGTAGAGCGCAGGACTCTGCTATTCTAGACGTACTGCGTTCACTGCGAAAGGTTAGAAAAACACCCACATAAGCACAGCAGAGAAGTGGCTACGTGAGGCGGTTCGACCGATAACTGTAGAAGCGTCATTCAAAACAAGTAATTGTTCTCCACTTCCGGCAGTGTTTTCTCTACTTCCTTTTTAAATAAAAAGATGTTGATCCATAAATATTCTCATAAACAACGGTTAACTTTTTTATTATTCGATTTTGCTTGCAGTTTGGTTGTTGCCTTGGCTCTCTCCGTTAGTAGATAGCTTAATATCTCAACTCCTTGCGATTTTTGTTTCCGGTTTCCAATTTTGCACGAAAAGTGCTATACAATTAAGGGAAAACAGACGAGGAAATGGGCGACAGTCATCTTGCTTATGGGTTTAAGGGTTATTGCATGGTTTCATGATGGACGCTCTTTCACATTATGTTATTTCCACCTTATCTAACCCATATCACGTGTATATGGTTCCGGGCATCTGCCAGCGTCGGAGCGAGCCGTAACTCAAGGAAACAATGAAGCAAAGGGATAAGTTAAACGCAACTGGCGTTTTCTCCGGCCGCAACTCGTCCCATGAGAGTACAGACCAGCTGAGTAACAGCAGCATCCCTCTCCTGCTCCCAGGATCAGCCTAAACAAAGAAGGTTGAACTAACAAAAGCAACAGCTATGCGCGTGACGGTTGAATAATGGTGACAACTGAACGCATCTCGAGTTAATCGCGCGGGTGCGGAATCTACGAGAAACTGTCCTTCACATTACAAGAGATGCCGATAACTACCGCCATATAAAAGGAGTGAAAAAGGCAGCATAATGCTGACCGATGAACAGCTGCGAAGTCTCGACATTGATGTGGCGGCGCTTTAGGAATGTGTGAGGAGTGGTGGGGTGGGGGGGGGGGGGGGGTATGCCACATGATCTCGGGGGGGGGGGGGGCCCCGGCCCCCCCCCCTGGGTACGTGCCTGTGCAAATAGTTCGTACTTCAAACTTTCCCTGTTACCTAAATTAGGCGGTAAACACAAAAATAAAATATTAACGCGCAATTTTGTGCGTTTTCACTAGTGTATTATAGTGGAACGGCGAAAGCCTAATTCTTTATTGAACTGAAATAAAACGCTTGCTTCGCTGCAACTATTTACTGTCAAGTTTCGCCTCAGTTGGCAGGGAAGTTTCATGAATAAAACGGACTCGGCAGTGAAATGAACTGTACCGCGGACTTTTGAAGAGTGAAATGCTCCGACTCCATACACTTTGTCCATGTCCGTTGCACACCTCATCGCTTACGCCGATGAAATGACTGTCCGAGAACAGCAGACGTTCCGGAGGTATAAAGTACGACGCCATTTCGAAAAGGTCACATGACGACGATTTTGTTTGCTTCCGTGATTGGCTGGCGGAGTAACACAAACCCGCGCGATTTGTGTGCCTTGGTTGCCAAGTGCTGTTTCTTTAAGTTGTATCCTATTATAGTGCAAGTAGCTTTCTGAAAATATGTTCATACTGACCACATCGCGGCTTTGATGTTACTCTTTACAGCTCTTTGTCTATTGTCCATGCTGTGCCACGTGTTTCGTAATTAACATGAGATGTGACAGCATTTGCTAGAGCTTATATAAATGGTTGTCATCGTTAGCCCTACTTCCACATTAATAGATAACCCAAAAGGAAAAAAAAAGAACGTAGTGGTTAGCAGATCCAGCGTTCTCAGCAGCGACTGGGCACTGTGGCTTGGTTCTAAACCGCACTGACGACGACAAGCAGCTTAGTTTGCTGTGCGTTGTAGTTCTACTGACTTTCGTTTTTATTCTCATTGAGAGTCCCCCACAGAAACTACTGCCGTGACACGGTGACGCATATCATACTCAATAAGAAAAGGCGGACTGTTTTCGCACTCCCTTAGCTGTTCGTGTCAAAAGCGATGTGAACAAGTGCCCCATTATGAGCGTAAAATTACGGAGGCATCATTGTACACGTTGCCGAAATCACTTCGAAGCAACAGAAAAGGCCCATCGGACTTGGCTGTTTCAGACGCTGTACGTAAAGAGTGTGCAATCTGTAACCGCACTAAATGAAGGACAGAAATTCTGGACACTGACAAGCAGCATCAATAGCTCCCGCAGATTGAAAACAAGCGCTAAAATGACACCTTCCACAAGTGTCTAATGACACATGTAGAAGGTGCACTGAAGGTACCGTGCAGGCGATGGTTGTACGCGTCTATCCACCAATATGCATGCGCCGATACGTTTTTTTTTTTTCGGCAGAATCTAGGGTCAAAAAGCTTGCGCAGTTTAAACTACAGGAGTCAGTGGAAATCTCCAGTGTTTAAGAGGAAAATAATGATTTCAAAAGAAGGTACCTCAAGAAGTGGAAGTGCCGAATTAGATAGATAGATAGATAGATAGATAGATAGATAGATAGATAGATAGATAGATAGATAGATAGATAGATAGATAGATAGATAGATAGATAGATGGATGGATGGATGGATGGATGGATGGATGGATGGATGGACGGACGGACGGACGGACGGACGGACGGACGGACGGACGGACGGACGGACGGACGGACGGACGGACGGATTTTATTTGCTATCCTACCTTTCCCATTTTTGCCACTGGCTTCGTTTAGGTTGTTTCAGCACGATGTATTATAATCAGCTGCCAAGCGTCAGCGAATCATAGAGTGCAGCCAATCAGAGTTCGTCAGGCGCATATTATTTCTTGTGTAGCATCGGTGGTGGCGTAACGTTATGCACAGCAAGTCCTTTTCTTTCCCTGTTTCATGCAGTATCGGAGGCAGTATCGCTCGGATAGATCTCGAATTATAAACTGAGGAATTCAACAAAGTGTATCAGACAGTCTATCATGCATGCAGCTGTAGGCGTCACCGCGCTCTTTAGGGGCATTATTATTCGCTGTAGAAGCGTCGGCGGAGTAGCCGATAGTGATATCTCCATTCGAGTGGCTGCCTTTATGTGTTGCACCGAAGTTGTACAGGCAATAACAACAACAAAAAAGAGTAGCCGATAGGTTACACTTCCGTCTGGCAACCTGCAGTACCGCAGTTCTAATCGCTGCTGCGTGGCTTTTTTTCTTCATTTTATTTTTTATATAAACATCTCGGAAAGCATTTCGGGTATACTACGGTGGACATCCAAAAAAACCAGGGTCGCGATAAAATAAGGGATTTCGCTGTAAAAAGAATACGAAGTGTGTATTTCAGCAAAACGCTCATTATGGGGAAAGGATGCAATTCCAAAATATTACCCTTTTTTTGGGTGTATTAGTTCACTCAAACATCATTTTCTAAGAGTCGAAGGGGGTGAATTATGGGCACAAGAAAACACCCTTAAGGTTGCAAATTTCCTTAGGATGTGCGGAGACACAAGGGTGAAAATCACGTCTACAAATGGTCGCCGAGGATATTGCATTTCTGAAATTGCAGCGATTACCGCAGTGCCGTCAGTCTACACGATAGCTTAGACCCCCCCCCCCCCCCCCCTTTCATTTCTTCCAGGTGGCGCGTTTCTGAAGTCAGTTATCACGTTTCTCAAATCACCGTTTCCCAAGCATGTCCAGTCACCTAAAAAAAAAAATGTACATATAAACCTGCCCACACCACAAACCAGGCTGCGGGAGCAGTTGCCGTGTGGTTTTCGACTACCGCAGAGCGACCGATATTAGTGCCCGTTCGCAAAGCGCACATGCCCCATAGGCAAACACCATCTTGAGCCAGAGCTCAAGATGCTCAACATGTCGCTGCGTCGGTGTCCTTCTTTTCAAAGTTTTGCCGGTATTTAAGAATGCGAGCTATACCTTACTCGAGTAACGTGACGCACCATATGCCGCAAAAGTCGCTGTTCCACTTCGATGCCGTAAAAGATATAGTCCGCTTTTTTATAACCAGAGCTTGTATTGTAAGTAAAGCGCAAGAACTGCACCGAGAGGCTCAGAGACCTTAACGACAACGTAAAAAAAAGAAAAAAAAGTGGTCATGAAATGTGGCTGACCTTGCACAGCAGTACGTGTGGGCGTTGACGACGCTTTCAGAGTTGCGCCGTATCTAAAAAAAATAATAAAGACCCTCCCACTAGGCTGATAGTTAAATGAGCAAAAAAATTAATAGTCTTGGTTATCAGCGGAAGAAGAAGAAGTGCAGCGTCCATAGCTTGTGTTTACATCGGCTCCATCTTTTCGAGATGTTTTCGCCGCGATTTTCTGTGCATACCAGCTCTAATTTTGTACCATTCGAACCGTGAGACCACCAGGACTCTGTAGATACCAAGTTATCAGGTGGGACATTTATTTTTCCGGGACTGCGACCACTTTTGTGTTACGATCAAGCCGTCGCCGCGCTAAGGCTAAGCGCGTGCGCCAGGTGCTCGGCCTACCAGGCTACCTGGCACGTTCCCGCGCGTGTCCGTGCGAGCTCTGCTACGACGCACAAGCCCCTGGCCAAATCTGCGAAGCATGGAAGTCCAAGTATGTGGCAAAGATATTTCCCCAGAAGAGTTAACCGCCGAGATGGGCTGGTGTACCGCCTGTTCCCGTCGGTGTACCGCCCGTCGCCCAGACGAGCAGCGGAGCCGAAAACTATCCCAAGACCAGCAACCTAGGACGCAAGACTCTCGCTCTCGCTATAGACCCAGGCAGCAAGTTAGAACTCAGGTTCTCAAGGCCGGGCGCATGCTCCCACTACCAGCAAATGAGATCAAGATCATCGTCAGACCCAAAGGAGCACTCAATATTACCAAGGTCGGCAGCCCTACAGTGACTGCAGCTATCCTTCAAGCAGCGCAACTTAGCTCAGAAGCCAGTCAAAACGACACAATATGCTCGAACAACCAGCAAAACATCATGGTGATCAGCACGCCCAGCCCGCAAAATGCGGACCGGTACGTAAGAATCAAGTCCATCCAAGTCAACGGGGTAACCCACGAGGTCAGCGCGTACGAAGCCGCCCCAGATAATACCACCAAAGGAGTCATCAGAGGCATACCTCTCACCGATGACGCCAGACAAGTCGATGCTAACATCATAAATGAGCGTAATCCTCTAGCCCTGGCCGCAAAGCGAATCGGTTCCACCACGACCATCGTCATTGCCTTCGACGGACCTGACGTACCATACATGGTTCGGTATGGCGCAACATTAATCCCATGCTCCCTGTACCGCAAACAGATCGACATCTGTTACCACTGCGGCCGTCTCGGGCACCGCATGGACGTTTGCCCGTTCCCTAATAACAAGATCTGCCGGGGCTGCGGAGCTCGCAACCCAGATCAAGATCACCAGTGTACACCCAAGTGCATGTTGTGTGGTGGACCCCACTCCACAGCGGACAAAGCTTGTACTGCCAGATACAAAACGCCGTACATTATACGAAGACGCCTCGGAGAACGCCGAGTAGCACGGCATTCAGCCCTTCAGTCAGAAGATTTCGCCTCCATGGAGACCAAGCACCGGTCCCGGTCCCGCTCCCTCTCCAGACCGAGGTCGGACCGAGGTCGGTCCAGATCAAGATCCACGTCGACTCCAGGAGCCAGATATACCTCAGAAAAGGTGAGCTTCGCAGAGGCCTTGACGGGCGTCTCGCGAGAGGGTCACGTAAAATCCCCCCCACTGCCTAAACCCAACACAGAAAACACAGACATAGAACACCTTAAGAAAGAAAACGCAATTATGCGTGATTTAATCCAAAAGCTTGCCCAGGAGGTTCACAGCCTCAAACAACCCAAAACCCAACCCACACCTAACATCCCAGAACCCGCTACCAGCAGCCAAACCGAAGAACTCTCAAGACCAGCCCCAAAAAAGCGAGCCCTCCAAGAAGGAGCTCAGGGCCAAGTACGCTCCGAGGTCAAGGATATGCTCGTGACGCTCCAAAGCACGGTGGAAACTTTACAGAATTCTCTAATCGCCCTTATGCACAGAGTCACCACCATGGAAGCTAATATTCAAACCCTTTTCACGCACACCGCTTCCACCGCTCAAACCGTAGCCATGGACACCACAGGAACCGTCGCCGCCACCCTGCCACCTGTGGCATCCCCTATCCTTCATCATGGCCCACACTAAAACTGACACAACATTGTGGCAGTGGAACTGCCGAGGCTACCTCCATAAACAACCCGTTCTCCGTCAACACCTCCGTACTACTGCATGTCAACCCGACGTAATCTTGCTCCAGGAAACGCACAATAATCCGGTCAGCCTTCCAGGATATAACTCTTTCACTGCGAACAACGCTCCGCACGGAGTCTCCACACTCGTTCGAAAAAGAATTACCGCAATCGAACACGACCTGAACGATCGGCGCACCGAACACCTCTTCATTGAGCTCATCCCGCACAGAAAACGAAAGGAAGGAATATTTATCCTCAATATCTACAATACTCCATCTCAACGCCATAGCCGATTTCTAACCCTCTTCAAAAAGGCCCTTAACACCGCAGGCAGCAGCCCCCTTATCATCGGAGGTGACTTCAATCTCCCGCACACAGGATGGGGTTACAGACACAGCTCTGCTGCAGGTCGTAACTTAGGGCAAGACTCCCATGATCTCGGACTTACACTCATTACTGACCCAGCCTTCCCCACTCGCCTCGGCACTTCTACTGAACGAGACACGACGCCAGACCTCACTTTCACCAAAAACGCAGACAACGCCCATTGGCGCAACACCCAGCACGACCTCGGGAGTGATCACTCTATCATCGAAATTACTCTCCCACACCTACCAGCCGTTATGAGAAGAACAAGGGACTTTACTTGGACGGACTGGGATGCGTTCCGTAAACGCCGTATAACAGCAACGACGGACACTCCCATTACCGACATAGAATCATGGTCATGCGATCTACTGTCTGATACTAAATCGGCCACCCGCATTATCACAACAGACTGAGCGCATGGACAGTAGACTCGCTCACCTTATCGAGGCCAAATCATCCATCCTCTCTAGATGGAAGGGACAACGGCTCAATAGGAGACTCAGACGGAAGGTCGCACTTCTCAACAAGGAAATTGAAGCTCACTGCCGCGTTCTAAATCAACAGCAATGGACAGAGCTCTGTCACTCTCTAGACGGGCAACTCCACCACCCCCGATCATGGAAAATCCTCAAACATTTGATTGATAGCACCACCACCCGCTCATATCAACAAGATCGCCTCACCAAGCTTTTATTCACAGAAAGCAAGACGCATGGCCAGGACCACGTTAAGAAGAGCTTATGTCAAAAGTACATCCCATCTGGGCCCACTCAACCTCACGGCCCATACACAGGGACCTCCAACCCTGCCCTTGATGAAGACTTCAGCGTGGCAGAGATTCATGCTGCCCTACATAAGCTGAACAGCCGTTCGGCGCCAGGCCCAGATGGTGTTACGAATAAAACACTAAGAAATCTAGATGACCCCTCGGTGCAACAACTCACCGAATACATCAACAACTGCTGGCGCCAGGGATCCATTCCCTCGACATGGAAAACGGCCAAAGTAATTCTCATCCCCAAACCCGGTAAGCCATCTAGCCTAGCCAATCTCCGGCCCATATCGCTAACTTCATGTGTAGGCAAGGTCATGGAGCACGCACTCCTAACCCGTGTAAACACTCACCTCGAAGACACAAGCGCTTACCCCCACTCGATAATTGGCTTTAGACAGCATCTTTCCACCCAAGACGCTATGCTCCAACTTCAGCATCAAATCCTAGATGGCAAATCTCGTCCCACGAAGGCGATCTTGGGCCTCGACCTCGAGCGCGCCTTCGATAATATAAGGCACTCCACCATCCTCGAGCGTATCTCCTTGCTCAACCTTGGAGAACGCACTTACAACTACGTAAGAGACTTTCTATCTAATCGGAAGGCCTTCCTGTCGGTCGGAGACATCCGATCGGAGGAACTCTCCCTCGGCAGCACGGGCACACCGCAAGGCTCTGTCATTTCCCCAATACTGTTTAATCTGGTTATGCTTGGATTAGCACAGGAACTACAAAAACTCGACGGCATTGAACACACCATATACGCCGACGACATTACAATCTGGGCTCCAAAGGGCAGTGACGGCCAAATCGAAACTGCCCTACAAGACGCCATTGACATCGTAGAAAATTATCTTGAAGGCACGGGACTCCGCTGTTCCCCTGAAAAGTCGGAGCTTCTCCTATATCGCCCCACACTCCGTGGACGCCCCCCGCGGGGCTCCACGACTAAACGCCAATACGAGGAAATCGAACTCCACTTGAGGGATGGCAGACCCATACCCGTGGTCCCTTGCATCCGCGTTCTTGGTATGACCATAGAAGCCAACGGAGCTAACTCTACGGCTATCTCAAAGATCCTTCGACAGACCGCCAATACATCCAGACTGCTGAAACGAGTGACCAACCGGCGAGGGGGTATGAAGGAAGAAAGCCTCATCCGCCTTGTCCAATCTTTTATCGTCTGTCACATTACTTACGTTGCGCCCTTTCTCAACTGGTACAAAGCTGAAAAGACTAAACTGGACATCATCATTAGAGGAGCCTATAAGCAGGCCTTAGGACTACCCAACCACACCAGCACGGAACTTCTATTACAATTAGGTATCTATAACACGCTAGACGAGTTAATCGAGGCCCAACGTCGATCTCAACTAGAGCGGCTTACTCTCACGGAAACGGGCCGTAGCATTCTAAACAAGCTTAATATCACCTACCACCGTCAACATGGAGACAAACACCCAATACCACGTGACATTCGGCAATGGATACACGCCGACCCTATTCCGAAAAACATGCACCCAGACTACAACAAAGAACGTAGGAAGGCACGAGTTACTTCCCTCATCAAAGCTTACGCCAACACCGCGGGCGTCACCTTCGTCGACGCAGCTGAATACCAAGATGGACGGCGCTTTGCGGCGGTTACCACAGTAGGCGGCTTGCTCCGACATGCTGCCAGCATCATTACCAAAAATGCCGAGACGGCCGAGGAAGTGGCCATCGCTCTGGCCACTCTTGACCCAGCCTGTCACACTATACTGAGTGATTCTCGCACAGCAGTCAACAACTACATCAAAGGTCGTATTTCTCATCAATCACTCCGTATCTTACGACAAGCCCCGCACTCGCCTGAAAATCAAATCACACTCGTCTGGATCCCAGCACACGCCGGCGTTGTCCACCCGCACCTCACCAACCTCAACGAGGTTACACACTCCGTAGCACGAGGACTAGTCAACCGTGCCGGAGACGGTGCAGATGCACCCGCAGGACGCGACCGCCTTACAAGGTACAACGACCTTGTAAAGTCATTTTACCTTGCAAGAAGAACCTTCCCCACCCCTCACCGCAAGTTAAACAGGGCACAGGCAACCACCCTTCGCCTGTTGCAGACGAATACATACCCCTCCCTCACACGCTATCACACTATATACCCCGACATCTACCAGAGCCAGATGTGCAAGGTCTGTCAAACTGAATCGGCAACACTCCCTCACATGCTATGGGAGTGCAAACATCAATACCCAGACCTTAATCCCGTGACCCTCTCGTCGAGATGGCACGCCGCCCTGCGCAGCTCCCATCTCGACGACCAACTCTGGGCGACCCAGCAGGCCTACGAAGCGGCGAAGAGGCAAGACCTCGACGTCCCATCGTGGGAGGCCTAGGCCCAGCCGACTGAACTGCTGGTGCTCATTAAAGTTTACTCTCTCTCTCTCTCTCGGTTATCAGCGTGCGAGCATCCCTTCCTTGGTACTGTCACAAAAAGAGGTATTGTTTCTTGAATGTTAATAAGTGTGCGCATGACATCTAAGCGTCTTGAGCGTCATTTGTATGCGTATATACACACGCGGCCTCTTTCAAATAAAACCATTGGACGGAGTTAGCGCATGCGTCGTGCACTCCCTGGCGGTCCGTGTGATTTTGTCGCTTTACTCGCAATATGTAGCACTAACAAAGCCTAATTCCTAACCTTCCCAGGATCGGTATAATGTGAGAATTCATTTTACTCCATTCTGTTCGTTTGTTGTCATCGACCACTCACAACCAGCCGATCCTGGTGATAGCGCGCAAGCGGAGCGCTGCTCAGACCACGGCAGAAGCTCCAAAAAAGAACAGGGGCCGAATTCGCGAAGCTTTTCTTTCGTAAGTGCTGTTTGCCATTGGCCGTCCGCCTTCGTTAACATTACGTGCCGCATTCAATTTGACTGACAGCTGCTCTTACGAACACTTTTAGCGTAAGAGCCTTTGTTTTTTGTAAATACGGTCCCCGAGTTGAAACGAAATTGTTACGTTATACATGTACACCAGGCATCGCATGGCCGTGTCTAGCCGCCCGTACTTGATTGGGTAGAAGAGTGACGGCCGTGTTTTACACTCTAAAAAAACATGTCGTCATACTCACTAACTAAATACCAACACGTTACTTGTCCCAGAAAGCGCTACCTTCTTAGTAAGTGCAGCTAGTAATATGATCGTTATTACTCTTCACTACCTGCTGAAGCTAGAAAAAGCACTAACTTAGTAAACTAAATACTACCTCGGTAGTGCAGTTACTAACGCAAGTGAAATATAATTACTAACAATACAATGGGGCCTATTCGATTTATAAGTGCCGCTTGCATTGTTATATGAAGTCGATGGTGTTGTAAAATCATGGCAAAGTAATAAATACATATGAAAAAAATTACATGGTCGCTTAAGATTTCTCGTAAGAGGTGAACGGCGAAAGCCTACTATTCCCCCTCTTATCATTCGTCTCTTTCTCTTTGTCTCTGCTCCTTCTCTTCTTTCTTTTAGTCATTACTGCTCACTACTAAGCACCTTTAGTCATTTATAGTCAGTTGTGGTCATTACAAGCCGTCGTTAGACATGTTGGTCATATCGTAGTCATTAGTAGTCATTACAAGTCATTTCCGTCATTATTAGTCATTTCTAATCAATTGTAGTCGCTACAATTCGTGGTTAGACATATTAGTCATTTCGTAGTCAATAGCAGTTATTACAAGTCATTTCAGTCATTATTAGTCATTACTAAGCATTTTTAGTAATTTCTAATCAATTGTACTCGCTACAAGTTTTCGTTAGACATATAGCCATTTCATAGTCATTACTAGTCATAACAAGTCATTTCAGTAATTACTGCTCACTAGTAAGCATTTTTAGTCATTTGTAATCAATAGTTGTCATTACAAGCCGTCTTTAGACATATTGCTCATTTCGTAGTCATTAGTAGTCATTTCAAGTCATTAGTAGTCATTACTACTCGTTACTAGGCATTTCTAGTCATTGCTAATCAGTTGTGGTCATTACAAGCCGTCGTTAGACATATTGGTCATTTCGGAGTCAGTAGTCATTACAAGTCGTTAGTAGGCGTTATTAACCTCCACCAATCTCTACTATAACGTTATCATTCACTAACTGCCACTATAAATGATTTTTCATTCTTTAATCTGTCTTCATATGGCGTGATCACGCTTCGGCGGACACTGCGGCGGTCAGGTCTGCTGACACAAACTTCACCATGAGCCTAGACAGACTTTCGAAGCTTTAGCTCGGGCCCAACTCCGACGCGGCCTATTCAAATGCATGTAAAACGCAAAAGCGTTTTTACGCGATAGCGTTAAGGAGCTCGTGTCGCAGAAAAGCCGGTGTCGTCGGCGTCGGTGTCGGCGTCGGCGGCGTTGACCGTGAGCGATAAATCACGGCAGGCGCTTCATAAATAAAAAGCAACTTCCAAGATTGGCCCGGTGGGAATCGAACCCGGGTCTCCGGAGTGTGAGACGGAGACGCTACCACTCAGCCACGAGTTCGATGCTTCCAAGCGGTGCAAACGCGCCTCTAGTGAATGCGGTGTTGCCTTCGAAACGAGCCGTGGAAAGTTATACTGCGGTGTATATCGGTAATTATGAACATGTAACGTACAGAAGTCACAATTACACGAGTTGCGAAGTGCGTTTCCGCTGCATTTCTTCTGCGCTTTCCGCACACGCAGAGCCATCTTGCGGCAAACACAGAAGACCCCCTCCTCTCAATGTACGGCGCTGCCCCGACAGGAGGCGCGCCGCGCGCGCATTGGGACCGCTGCCAGGCGCGTCGCGGGACTCCCTCTCCCCTGACGACGCTTCGCCGTGCTCCCGGTTTAGATTACTATCTATCTCTCTGCCCGTGCCGATCACGACGTTTGGCTGGCGTAGATCGTTTCCCCTCCGAGACACCGAGTTCTTTGGTTCGTTTCGTTCGCTCAGGTGCACGTTTCGTTGCCGCGCCGAACGCTGCGTTGCTCGACGCTCACCGCGTGATAGGTGGGCGCTAAGTCCGATGCGGGGCGCATCGTAAGTGATTGCTGTGCCGTAGCGCATTGTCTTATACCCCTTGGCGGGTCGACGGGAACGCTGTCGCGTCCCACTCTTGAAGGCGAAGCTTAAGCGTCCTCCAATTTTTTATGAGATAACCCTAGGACCGATTTTAATGAAATGTGTTGCATTTGAAAGAGAAAGTTAAATTCTAGTGACTGTTGGAAGCGGAATTTCGATTTAGGGCTTAAATTTTCTTAAAAAGATTTTCAAATATTTGATCGTTTGAAAAACATAGAAGCACGAAGTTGACAAATTCATAGCTCTGCATAAAGAACTGATATCGCAGTTCTGTAAAGGGCATCCATTAGATCATTCAAAGTGGACAAATTCGATATGTCATTTTACATATTACGTGAATTTGTTACGTTGGTAACAAGGGTTCTGCAAAAGTTGTATTTCCCTACTACTAAATTTTTTATATTCATGTGTAACATATCAATTTTGTCCGCTTTAGATGTACTATTAGATACAATTCACAGAATTGTATTATCATTTTTCGTTGTTGATTTACAGAGTTGTAAACTTGATAGTATCGTTTTTTGAATATTTTCGATTTTTGCCAATTATTAATAAAATATTGACAACCTAACTTGAATATTCAAAACCAACAGTCACTGGAGGTTAGGTTTTTCTTTTAAATGCAACAAACCTCGTCAAACTTGGTGCGGTGGTTGCCGAGAAAAACGGATTCTCCGTTTACATGTATTGAGATAGGAGCACCCGAGCTAAAGCTTCCTTAGAGAACGGCGTCCTTTCGCTGTATATTAGGGCATCAATTAAGGTATATGTGTATGTTATGTTCACCAGGAGCATAAAGGCGCACTACTCTGGGTAAGAAGGTACTAATCTCTAACAAGCAATTAACGATGCGCAAGAATACACATTCAGAACGATAATGGTGCTACGCGACGCTTACTCAGAACAAATTTAAGAGTATTTACAGCCCCAGTTTGAGGGAGCACATATTGCACCAGTGAGAACCTATCTATTTGGTTAAATAATCAACGCTTTTTGCATACATTTCTACAGCCAACTGTCTGCACATATGTGTGCTACGACGTCGCACGTAACTGCTAGTCCAACATAATGAACAACACTACAGCTTATCTCTATTTCGCGAAAGACTGTCACAATCACAATAGGCCACGGCCTGACGAGGTAGTAGTGGCTTAGTAGTTACTTGGTAAAAACTACCAAGAAGCCTTTCTGGCTGTTAAAGGCAACCCTAACTAGCTTTATTAGCCGCTGGCCCCGTCACCCCTCGTGCCCCGTCACCTCCCAGCACGAAACTAGTGGATTGGCTTGCGGCCAACAGCCAGAGGTCGGCCACGCGTACTTACCGCGGGAGTTTTGTGGCCGGTCAGCGTAGTGGGCGGCGGCGGCGGCGGCCGCGGCGCCTGCTCTCGCTGCCACGGCTGCGGTGCCAGGGGCAGGCAGCAGAGGAACAGGTGCAGCGACAGGGCGCCCAGCAGCAGCAGCGACGTGGAAAAGCCGTACTCGGTGACGAAGTAGGACGCCACGGGTGGGAACACGACGCCCGTCAGGCTCAGCGTGACCGACATGAGCGCGAACGCCGTGGCGCGATACTTGATGAAGTACTGCGACAGCAGGGCGCCCACCACCACACCAACCGAGGCCACGCCCAGACCTGCGCGCGTGCGCCAGGGGATTAGTCAGTCACACGCCGGGTTGTCGAACTAGTTTGCTTTCTTAAGTGCTGTTTCCCAATGGCCGGCTGCATTCGCCGTAAGTGTATGTTCGCTCTGACTAATGACCAACGCTTGTTCTTTCGAACAACTTCAGCATACGACGTGCCTTGCAAATGGTGCCCCATCATTAAAAAAAGCAGCTTAAATTAAATAAACTACAATATTTAGCTAATTAGGCAGAATACGAAGTATACTGGCTCCTTCACGTGAGCGGTAACTACGTACAGTGGGCGTTCATCTGCATAGGAGGCTTTTCTTCTGTTAAGCTTTTTATGCGAAGCATATGACGAGAGCTCAACCCAGCTCCTCAGGCGCGGTGGTGTCACATTCAATACCACGTGACACTGTGACGTCACGACAGAGGAGAAACGGGGCTCCAATTCGCGCCGTCGCTCGCGGCGGTATATAAGCAGCTGCGCTTGCCTCTGCTAGACACTCACGAGGTGAGATGCCTCCTGGAGACAGAGCTGCTCGTTGGAATGAGAAGCGAAGGTTGCGGCGTGCTACAGAGACTGATTTTCTAGGTGGCTTTGGCTCAACTCTTGCAAGATGGGCTGGGTGGGAATCGAACCAGGGTCTCCGGAGTGTGAGACGGAGACGCTACCACTGAGCCACGAGTACGATGCTTCAAAGCGGTACAAAAGCGCCTCTAGTGAATGCGGTGTTGCCTTAGAAACGAGCTGTTTCTAAGGCTCAGGCGTGCGTCGCTTGCTCAGGCGCACATTTCGTTGCCGCGCCGAACGCTGCGCTGCTCGACGCTCACCGCGTCCAATGCGGGGCGCGTAGTCGCTGCGCCGTAGCCCATTGTCTTACGCCCCTTGGCGGGTCGACGGGAACGCTGTCGCGTTCCACTCTTGAAAGCGAAGCAGAGTAACGCATGAGTTGTTTCTTCGTCTAGCCGAACCAAATATAGCCAAGCAACAGCAGTTCACCAGGCTAAAAAGTGGTTCAACAACTAAAATAAAGGCTAGTATGCTTCGCATCCTGGGCTTAACCTTAGCTAAGCCACAGCCATTTTTAAAACTTACCACGCCTTAGCTGCCATTCCATGAATGACTCCAAACAGGAATCGTGTGGAGCACGTGTAGCATACCGACTGATGCAGCCGCTTATTGGAGAGAGAAAGGAGCTCTGAAACACTATAGCACTGTGAAGCAATTTAGTCCCTTCCGGAAGTTTTACTGCGTTTATAACTAATACCCTTACACCCCAGAAAAATAGAAGGCATTTCCACAAACCAAAACACTAATATAATCGATGCTTTGAGTTGCTATAACACCCTTTTTACTGAAGGGTGCAAGTCATCCATGCAGGTGCTATTCATTACGGCACCTTGCTATTCCGAATATTATTATTATTTATTGGCATCCCTCTTAAAGCTATGTGACAAACAGCCACATAGCTTGCTTGAGTTAATCAGGTGTGCTATATGTGTTTTTCATTCTAGCATTTTGTATACATTTCCTTAATCTGTTTTCCTTCAAACTTCTGTATTTACCATGTACCGCTACGTATGCCTATAACGGAACTTGTCCTATCCGTATCTTCCCTGCAACCCACCGCAGTTGCTTAGCGGCTATAGTATTGCGCTGCTAAGCACGAGGTCACGGGATCGAATACCGGCCGCGGCGGCCGCATTTCGATAGAGGCGAAATGTAATAAAGACCGTGTTCCATGCATTAGGGGCACGTTAAAGGTCCCTAGGTTGTCAAAATTCAGCCGGAGTCCCCCACTATACGGCGTGCCTCATAATCAAATCGCGGTTTTGGCACGTAAAACCCAAGAATTCAGTTCAAATTCTCTTCCCTGCTATTTCCCCACTCATAATCTAAACGTATCTAAACGAATAATAATTAGGCAATGTCACCTAGAAGGACTTAGAACCACTAAAACAAAGCAGTTACTGCATGGACTGATACATATCCCTGGAAACCACTAGAAAAAAAAATAAGCATAGTTTTTCTGTTTTGTTCCTCAGTTCTGTTCCTCACATTATGGCACCGCGATGGTCACAACACAGCATTCAGTCGCTTTGACATTGGAACAAATACTACACAAAAAACAGAGCAACCCTAACACAGAGCACACATACGCATCGCACATGCGCATACAAATTAGCACTGCCCGCTCTGCCTACAAATGTACTATTGCGCTCAGTACGAGCTACAACGCACGACCGCTTTGCCACGCGCTTTCGCGATGGACCTTATACTGAGCGTGATAGTACCTACTAAGGGCTTAGTCTATACACTTATCGTGTTTTGACCTACAATGCAGTGCTAGTGGATGCATCTTCGTTCTGCTTGATTAAACAATAAATCTCGACAGTATGCTTATTTAGATATAGTCAGCTAATACGCACCTAAAGAACCACACAGACCTGTTAATATAAAATGGCACCGTATTGAATGCCTTTTGAGAAGCGAGTTCCAGTAATCAGAACAGTAAGGGCATGTACAAAAAGCAGGTGTCTTGACAGCCCGTAATACCGTTAGCACTAAAAGGGTGCGTTGGGTTTACAATGCTAGGCTAATACGCAAATGAAAAAGGTTGTTTTGGTAATCACAACGCCCTTACATTTTTGCAACTTTCTGTAAATCGAAACGGTTGTTTTTGTTTTTGCGCTGGAAACAACCTTAAGGGTGCATAGCGGTTTACAGTGCAGCTGTGTGCAGCGTGTTCCCTTCATTTTCCACTCCTCGCGATCCACTTTAAGTGATTGGAAACGCACTAGATATCCCCGCTAAATGGGCATGTCGAAATATTCCGTACTTGCGACATCGTTTGATACAGATGCCGTGTTTTGTAAGAATATTTTGTGCCGCCGAGTGGTCGATATACCGGAAATTGCGACTGGGGTTTCTATGCTACAATGGCAGTGATTATTACGACCCTTTTAGCGGAGCAGTTTGCCCTGGAGGAACGAGATGGCGCTTTCGGCGGCACGCAGCGCGTTGCCTGAGCGAAAGCGCACGAACACGAAACCATTACCGTTTCTGTCCTGCTATATGTACTGTGCGATGAGCTGTCGGAAATACGACTGGGTGTTCGCTAACGCACTCTGCATCATTCATGCTTCAAGATGTGGCTACAAAAAAGTATACTTTTTTGTAGTGACATGGCATATTAAGAAACGGAATGAATGTGCGGGGCCATGTTCACGGAATGCTGATACAGTTGCACGCGTTGCCGGCACTTCGATATGTACGGCTTTCCTCGAAGGTAAAAACAAATTGACTCATACGCCAGCGTTGTATCGCTAACCTTAAAGAAAAAAAGGCTTCCGCCTCGGAATGTCGACAAGAGTGAGCACCGTTCGTTACACAGTCACAAAGAGAGTAGCGTCACTTCCTGGCATAGTAATTAAGCTTCTCGGACGTTGTCTACACACATGCGAAGATGGAATACTGGCGATTTAATCAAAGATGGAGTTGACCAAATGCTTGGAAAACTATACGAAGTTGTGCTGCTATGATATATGAAGTGTCTATCGACTGCAAGGGTCCCAAAAAACTGGAATACAAACATTATACTAAACCACAAGAAGGGAGACGTTAAAGAATTGAAAAATTATAGGCCCAATAGCTTATATCCCAGTATTACAAAAAAACTTTACCTCTCAATATTATAATCTAATCTCCCAGCATTACAAAAAAAAATTACCAGAATAATCTCCAATAGAGTGAGGGCAACACTGGACTTGAGTCAACCAAGGAAACAGGCTGGCTTCAGGAAGGGATACTCTACAATGGATCACATCCATGTCATTAATCCGGTAATCGAGAAATCCGCAGAGTAAAATAAGCATCTATATGGCTTTCATAGATTACGAAAAGGCATTTGATTCAGTAGACATGCCAGCAGTCATAAAGGCATTACGTAATCAAGGAGTATAGACCGCTTACGTAAATATCTTGCCATATATTTACAGAGATTCCACAGCTACCTTAATTCTGCACAAGTAGGAAGATGCCTATGAAAAGGAGGTCATACAGGGAGACAATCTCTCCAATGCTATTAACTACGTGCTTGGAAGAAGTATTCAAGCTATTAAACTGGGAAGGCTTAGGAGTAAGAATCGATGGCGAATACCTCAGCAACCTTTGGTTTGCCGATGACATTGTTCTATTCAGCAACCCTGCAAACGAGTTACAACAAATGATTGAGGACATTAACATAGAGAGGGTAAGAGTGGGGTTGAATATTAATATGCAGAAGACAAAGATAATGATGAATAGATTGGCAAGGGTACAAGAATTCAGGATCGCCAGTCAGCCTCTAGAGTCTGTGAAGGAGTACATTTACCTAGGTCAACTAATCACAGGGAACGCTGCTCATGAGAAGGAAATTCATATAAGAAGAATAAAAATGCGTTCGATCGCATACGGCGGACATTGTCAGCTCCCGACTGGAAGCTTGTCATTATCATTAAGAAGGAAGGTGTACAATCAATGCATTTTACCCGTGCTGACATATGGGCCAGATACTTCGAGATTGACAAAGAAAAACTCGAAAAAAAGTTTGGGACCGCGCAAAGAGCGATGGAACGAAGATTGCTAGGCATAACGTTAAGAGACAGAAAGAGAGCGGTTTGGATCAGAGAGCAAACGGGTATAGGCGATATTCTAATTGACATCAAGTGAAAAAAGAATGGAGCTGGGCAGGTCATGCAATGCGCCGGTTAGATAACCGTTAGACCAATTTGGGTACGGAATGGGTACCGAGAGAAGAGAAACGCAGTCGAGGATGGCATGAGACTAGGGGAGCGATGAAATTAGGAAATTCGCGGGCGCTAGTTGGTGTCGGTTGGCGCAGGACAGGGGTAATTGAAAATCGCAGGGAGAGGCCTTCGTCCTGCAGTGGACATAAAACAGGCTGATGATGATGATGATGATGATGATGATTACGTAGTGCAGAACATCTACATTCCAATTACCACCCTTGTGCGCAGCAAAAACGAATCTAACGCAACTGAGCACACCCGCGAGTGATTAGGCAGAAAAATAAACAATCATTGACAGCACCGAGGAATGTTACTGAGTCAGAAGCATGACAAGCCATGCTTCATAGTGATTGGCAAATAGAAAAAAATAAATTATGGGGTTTTACGTGCCAAAACCACTTTCTGATTATGAGGCACAGCGTAGTGGAGGACTCTGGAAATTTCGACCACCTGGGGTTCTTTAACGTGCACCTAAATCTAAGTACACGGGTGTTTTCGCATTTCGCCCGCATCGAAATGCGGCCGCCGTGGCCGGTATTTGATCCCGCGACCTCGTGCTCAGCAGCCCAACACCATAGCCACTGAGCAACCTCGGCGGGTTGCTTATTGGCTAATAAAGAACAACGAGGAAAAGTAACTGATGCTGATTTAATTCAGAAGCGGAAAGTTTGGACAGCTTGAAAAGCATTTCTGTAGCCCCACTTCCCGTAAGAGCACCCTATACACTCCTAGTACCGTTTGGACAAGGCGTAATGAACTCTGGAAGCCTTACATGTCCTCTGAAGCTGTGGCCAAAACTTCGTGTCGTCCACCCAGTCACCGTCTACGATATCCTCCAAAACAGAGGTTTGCTGAGCCGGCGAAGCAGGTAGCGCGAGAATAGGACACGCTAGCGCGCTCGACATGAGGGGATTGCAGTGTCGGCCTCTCTGTGCCATGGTGCAGCGCCTTCTCGAGAGAGGCCGACACTGCAATCCGCTCATGTCGAGCGCGCTAGCGTGTTATATTCTCGCGCTACCTGCACGCGAGCCCATATTCTTATTCGCCCGCTTTGGAGGCGCCAGTCGCGCCGCTACACACCCATTTCAAACACGGAGGCACCCTAGGCAGGTCATTGACGCGTCACCACGTGATAAAACATGGCGGCGCCCACGGGATCGCCGTGAATGGGGTCGACAGACAGCGCGAAATATGACGACTCGGCAAACCCCCGTGACGCGACGTACGTGCTATTCTTACCGTGGATCACACCCAGGACAACCGTCAGAACTGTGATGTCGACGATGAAGTAGCTCGCAAACAGCGTCGATGAAATGATGACGGCGGCCGCGAACAGCAGCTTCTGTTCGTTGAACCAGTGGGCCAGCCCACCGTACAGCACGCCTGCGTGATTTTTGGTACAGGTAAAGAGGGTGAGCAATGCCGACTGGAACCAAAGTTCACTGTCGCTAAATTGGCTATAAATAGGTAGTATTTACTATTGAAACAATCTTGCTAAAGCTGTAGAACTGGTAAGAAGGATCTCTCTCTCTCTCTCTCTCTCTCGATATATATATATATATATATATATATATATATATATATATATATATATATATATATATATATATATATATATATATATATATCAACGAGAAGAAAGGGGGTTAACCGAGGGGCCCGGGTTCCCAGGGTTCTACTAGGACACATACATACCCAAGAAAGTGGATGGGAAAACGGCGCCGCGGTAGCTCAATTGGTATGGCATCGCACGCGCAATTCGAAGGTTGTGGGTTCGGTTCCCACCTGCGGCATGTTGTTTTTTCATCCACTTTAATTTCCATTAATTTATCGTTTCTTTATTTTCATTTATTAAGCACGAGTAATTTCCCCTATTTTGTCCTTGGTGTCAGTGTTTGTTGGCTTCTTATGATATGACTATATATTGCGAGGCAACTGTCTCATGTACATAAGCACTCACCACTTCTGTTATCATCATCATCCATCCCAATACTTTCACTCCCCTTCCCTCTTCCCCAGTACAGAGTAGCAGACTAGGGCGCACTAGCTCAGGTCGACCTCTCCGTCTTTCCTATCAATAAATTCTATTCATTCATTTATATATATATATATATATATATATATATATATATATATATATATATATATATATATATATATATATATATATATATATATATATATTCATAATAAATTCTATTCATTCATATATATATGACTAACTATATGAATATGAACTATAACTATAACTATAACTAACTATATGTATATATATAACTCTCTCTCTCTCTATATATATATATATATATATATATATATATATATATATAGAGAGAGAGAGAGAGAGACGAAGCAAGCGCCTCTCGAGTTTGTTGTGGCTGTGTAATTTAGTGCCAGATCTACTATGCCATCAAAGCACCAACTCGCCCGATAACGTTTCCTTCTTTCGCTTATTTGGCTCAACTTAACAGCGTGTAGAATGTGCAGGCTTTATTCAGACGAGAACGCGAAAGACAAGTAAATAAAAAAACTTCACGACTTGGTTTTGGTTGGTTATCGTGCATACGGAGGCAATGCAGGAAGAGCGAAACGGTCTCCCACGATAGGGAGAGGAGCAGACGACGCGAACGATCGGAGGTCGAATTCACAAACCTTTCCGTTCGTTAAGTGCTCGTTGACAATGGTTAGCCTCCTTCGCTAATAACATGTCCAGCATCAGTATTGGCTGGAATTTGTTTTAACGCGATAGCGTTAAGGAGCTCGTGTCGCAGAAAAGCCGGTGTCGTCGGCGTCGGTGTCGGCGTCGGCGGCGTTGACCGTGAGCGATAAATCACGGCAGGCGCTTCATAAATAAAAAGCAACTTCCAAGATTGGCCCGGTGGGAATCGAACCCGGGTCTCCGGAGTGTGAGACGGAGACGCTACCACTCAGCCACGAGTTCGATGCTTCCAAGCGGTGCAAACGCGCCTCTAGTGAATGCGGTGTTGCCTTCGAAACGAGCCGTGGAAAGTTATACTGCGGTGTATATCGGTAATTATGAACATGTAACGTACAGAAGTCACAATTACACGAGTTGCGAAGTGCGTTTCCGCTGCATTTCTTCTGCGCTTTCCGCACACGCAGAGCCATCTTGCGGCAAACACAGAAGACCCCCTCCTCTCAATGTACGGCGCTGCCCCGACAGGAGGCGCGCCGCGCGCGCATTGGGACCGCTGCCAGGCGCGTCGCGGGACTCCCTCTCCCCTGACGACGCTTCGCCGTGCTCCCGGTTTAGATTACTATCTATCTCTCTGCCCGTGCCGATCACGACGTTTGGCTGGCGTCGATCGTTTCCCCTCCGAGACACCGAGTTCTTTGGTTCGTTTCGTTCGCTCAGGCGCACGTTTCGTTGTCGCGCCGAACGCTGCGTTGCTCGACGCTCACCGCGTGATAGGTGGGCGCTAAGTCCGATGCGGGGCGCATCGTAAGTGATTGCTGTGCCGTAGCGCATTGTCTTATACCCCTTGGCGGGTCGACGGGAACGCTGTCGCGTCCCACTCTTGAAGGCGAAGCTTAAGCGTCCTCCAATTTTTTACTAACGATTATAGCGTAATAGTTTTTCGTGAATACGGTCCCACGCTCGTGCAGCCCACCTGCTTCGCTGTGAGACCAATCTTGATGCCACCTTTCTGTCTTATTCTCATGGTTCGTCTGGTCTTTTTAATAAAGTAGAGGTTGCGAAGAGTAATTGTGAGCGTCTTCCCGGAAAGCTAACTTGCAGTAATAATTTGGACCGATATTCAGAAAGAAAGTTCTTACGCTAGAACTGTTAGTAAGGGTATACGCCATGCATCCTATCGTGATGCTGGGCATATAATAAGCGAAGACGACCGGTCGATGGCAAAGTGCACTTAGGAACGGAAAAAGCTTCGCAGAATATGGCCCCTGTATTGCCGTAACCTATCGACATTATAGTTAACGTGTTCTTTTGGGGGTAGAGCGAGTACGCAGCTGGCGCTGTCCATAATTTTCTGTCGTTATGCGCAGAGGCTGAAACGACTCTCAGTTTCCAGTTGTGGGTATGCATTTATATTTAAGTATATCCCCTATCCATTGCTCGTTGAGCGCCATTTAACTAACGCGGGAACAGTTGTTTCTGTCTGTCGACAGAAACAATTGGGTATAACTTAGTAGCCTATACGGGAAGGGGACATTGCAGCTGTGACGGAAGCGTTTGGCGTCTGTATACCGCAAACGGGACAGCGCAGCTGTTGAACAGCGCCGTCTGCACCAAAGCGCTCCGCGAGCAGCGAACACTTGCCAGCTTCGGTACGACTTGCGGGCTCAGACACGTCTCCCCCGTTTATTCCCACAATGGTATAGATCGTGAAAGTGATACTCCACTATTACGAAAGAATACCGCGCATAGACTGGTCGCCCCTGGTTAGTATGTGACTCATGGCTGTCGCGCTTCACGAGGAAAGGTTGCTCGCGGCCTCACGGAGGAGGGCGTGGAGGCGAGGCGCAGTCGAGTGCTTGCATATGCAGAGCGCGTGCTCCGGATTCTCGGATGCCGTCGCCAACTTATGACGTCTTTTTGTAGAGCGAACCGGCTGCTCTGATCGACGATCCGGTTGAGCGCTCGTGCCAACTTTCCTTTTTCATGGGCTCACTGGCAAGAAACCAGGCCCTTTGTGTGACTGCCCAGTGAGTTTCGCCTGGAAAGTATCAGACACCGTGGGATTGTGTCTCGAACAGTATGCTGTAGCGCATTGCTGTGGGTAACGAAGCAAGCTCGCGGCAATGAATAAGGGTGGCGAGTGGCGAGTGTGGAAACTCGAAGAGTGGCTCGCGGACGCTTCTTAAACCTTTGTCAATGCTTTTTCGATTCCCGTACATTTTCACAAGTTCTTTTTTCGTATTTGCGATTGCTTTGCTAATTTTGTTTTCATGTGCGATCTCAATTTTGCATATGAAGCCTTGCAAGCTGACGTCTTCCGTTTCCAGTGAACTCCCTCCGAGCTGGGCCCGTATTCACAAAAACGTTCTAGCACTATAGACCTGTTCGTAAGAACGGGTGCCAGGCAATCGGGACGTTGGTCACGTTGTTAGCGAAGGCGGTCGACCAATGGTACACCTCTTGAGAACAAAAATATATGTGAATTCGGTCCCTGATTTCCAAGAGTCCGTGTTCCTCGCTTCGAAACTGTTTATTTATTTAGTGAGTTATTTTGCACACACCGTCTGTATACCATGAAGTCGCGTCTAAAAAGCCGGACGCTGAGCCTGCGACCCGGTGCAGGTCAATAGCAGAGGGCCTTATCCAATGGCGAAGGAAGCGGGCATGAGGCGCGCAAGATTTTCTCATAACTGGCAATTCACAAGTGCGGCGACGACAACGCCAGTCTTGTCGTCTGAGAGAGAGAGAGAGAGAGAACAAATATTAAATGAAAGTTCGGGAGGTTAATCAGGACTGAGCCTGGTTGGCTACCCAGCACTGGGGGAAAGGGAAAAGGGGACGGAAAGATTAAAAGAAGAAGAGAAAGTCCACTGGGAATATCGTTCGGTCACTCAGTCCGGATCACAGACGCTGCTTTCAAATATCGCAGCAGCACTTTTGTGGCCTTTTGTAGCTGCGATATGCGAGGCCATGGTCCAAAGATCTTCTTCAAGGTGAACGGTTTCCTATCTAACTGATTGAGAGCGTCTTGTCGTCTGAATCGGCAAATCGCAAATAGCACTTGGTTTTCTCTTACACTGACGGCAAGTAAGCGTTATTTCCTCCTTTTATTATTTTTTTTCTTTCCACCTGACACGTCCAAATTTTCGGATGTGAAGAACAACGTGTGACACATTCTTTACCATGGATCCAATGCAAGAAAAAAAAAAGAAAGGGAGAAAACCCCTGTGGCACGAATCGCAAATTCAATTACGCCAAACTTCCGCAACTGTCACGGACGCCTGCAACGCGGTTCAGCGGGAGGCAGGTATCGGTAGACTTGGAGGAGGCGGCTCCTGGTAGCTACACGAGAGGCAAGCAAATGGTGTTTTGGTGGACATAAAAAAAAAAGAAAAAGCTCCGCCAGAGTCGACGATGACGTGGAAACGTGCAGGGCTTACACCACAGAAACAATAATTCATGAGGTCCTCGAGGGGCTTCTGCACTCCGCAGAGGACTCCCGTGGACCTCATGAATAATTGCCACGGTAATGATGGTGACGACGCTGCCCATAAGCCACGATTAAGAACCAGCGGGGTTCACATATGAACAGCCGATTAGAGCCTAAATACCTTTATGTATTTTTTTTCAGCAACCGGAAAGCATAGAAGGATTTTGGAGCAAGTTAGGTGGAAATGTCAGCATTTGCGACAGCGCACATGTTTTTAAAAGCGCCGGCAACCAAAAATTACTCAGTATACTTTGTACCTTGCAAATGCAATCTCTTTTTATATCTGCCTTTTGGCTCTAAAGGTGTTTCGTTAATTATTTTGTGCCGCTAATATTTGAGTTTACCGGGAATAGTGTACTTTCTTTAGTTTTATGTCAATTCTGTTAAGACGAAATGTTAATAAAACGGACGGATTTTCGCGATCCCTTCGAGTTTGTCTTAAATGGCAACTCTGGTGATTTTTCAATGTCCACTGACCTTAATAAAATCTTGAATATACGTTCTCTTTCTCACTCTGATTATGCGTGTCAAACGATAGTTATTTAGTCTTCCTGAACATGCATTTGAAAGACTGGTTACGGGTTCCCGACTCATACCCGCGAATGTATGACATTTTACTGGCCACTCATGGTTCGTGACGTCAGGGTATAAAACGCCACTTCGCCCGGAAACGGCGAAGCTCGTTTCTTCTTCTACGAGGCGGTGGCCGACAATGATCGTTCAACGTAAACGAAAATAAACCCACCTGGGAGTTTTTAACAGGTGATGTGCCCTAAAACCTCCCCTCCTCAAATATTTACTCCGATGTATGGGAGCAAAACAGCGCCATTCCCTCGTTTCACTCCGCTGGCTAGCTGCGGAAGTATTAGGGCGGCATGACGCGATTTTACTCCGCTTAAAAATCTTGTTCTCCCGTGATACTCCGACAGGGAGTTTTAAAAAACTCCCATCCGCCGAAAGAGTTTGGTCACGTGGCGCTTCCCATGAGGCTGTGCGCCTCGCCAGCGACCGGGCGCATTCGGTGGAGTCGGCAGTGCTCATGGCTGACGGTTTGTTTACATTTGTGAAGTGTCGTTCCGTGACAGCGTTTCGTCAATTTGTTTCCCGTATTTCCTTCCAGAAAGAGTTATAAGCATGCCTGCAGCTCGCTGTTGCTCAACTTCAAGTACGTTAGTGTGGATCACTTTGCTGACAACGATGAATGCAAGAGCAACGTTTTCAAGTGCAGAAAAGGCTTAGGTATACCTCGAAGCTGCTCACTGGCTCGTGATGTCGGCTCAGATTCTGACTGTGTTTTTGTGCTGCGTGACCCTGGCTTGTGTTCTTCACTACGTTAAATACGACTTTTATGTCATTTTGGGTACATGTTGACAACGTCCGGTGGAATGTTTGAAAGGACCGCGTAGCAATGGCAACAGCAGCCACTGTTCGAGCGACGACATCCGTGCTAGTCGCACATGAATGGCGTACCCCAGGTTCATTGCGGTGCTGTGTTGCCAGTGAGAAAGACCGGAGTGCAAGCAACTGTTTTTATTTATCTGTGAACGGATATCCTCGCCCGAAGAAAAACGGTAGGACATAAGTATGCTTACTGTAAATAAAGCTTCTTATTGAGCGATGTGCATCGAATTGTTATCCCGCATATAGGTTTTGGTCACGTCGTTGCTTCCGATATTGCATTAACATTACGCTCTATTCTAGACACTGATTTAGACGCATGCCTGCTGGCTCCGAGTTTAAGGATTCACTCGACAGATCAGCGATGTAGCTCCTTTTCACAACCGAGAGATCTTGCTCGGACGCGGAGCAAGTAGTGCGGTGTATAAAATGTATGACTGCGCATTTTTCGGTGTTACGTCGGCTGCTGCGGGTCATGCGCACACGTAATAATTTGTTGCTACGCTACCACAATATCGCAAAAATTTAATTTTGCTATGAAGCAGACGCACTTACATTTTTCTTGCTTACTGTAACTAACGCACTACTTTTTGGCCGCGAACGCCGGCAGTGTGCGAAGTCGCTCCAGCACTCATAGAATGGCATGCTAATTGTGAAAATTTACGCCATTAACTTTTTTCTCTCACTATTCTGAATTAACAGTTTTGTGTTGATTAAGGTATTCTGTTAATATCAGAGAGGCACATCTCGTATGAACGAGCATGTGAGTTGTAATTCTGAAAACAGCACAGCTGCTCCCTAGGCGGTTACGAGGCACACAGTATCGTGGCAATATATACTGGCACCGTTGCTTCTTGAGTATCGCGTGTACGTGGGATGTCTTTCAAATTTCTGCATTGGGCGTTTCTGAAATGTTTATGTATGTCATGATATATGTGCTTTCATTGACTTGTTTCGTCGAATTTGACGCGGTCTCGTGTGCATATATCGAAATTTGACCAGCAGCCTCTGTATGTAAAGATGTTTGCGCAAACTCGCGTGATGCCGCTTTTTATACTGCTGTTGCACCTCGAAAAAACTCCGTCCATTGCAAAGCAAAAAAGAAAGAAAAGATAGAAAAAATTGCTCCCATAATTCCACGTAAAAATTCCTCTCGCCCGGAGTAAAAATTCTACTCCGATAATACGAAGCATAATAAACTCCGAACCGGGGGGTCGCTAGAGGACGAGCGTTATACTCCCACCTCGGAGTTATTTCCGTTTACAGTGTTTTGACAGACGTCATAACCGGCGCTTCTCTTCGTCTTGCCGCAGCACAATGCGTTGAGCTTGGACCACGTCAGCTGTCTCGCGCGACGGCCGTGGGTCGAAAGCAAACGGCGGCCCTTCGGCGCTTACACGTCGTCGCTGAAATCACCGCTGTCGAGTTCGAAAGAGCTGGAAAAGACATCGTCAGCTTCGCTTTTTTTTTTGGCGTTAGCACTACGTGTCCTGCGTGTTTACATTGAGGTATCGTAAGATCTGACATCATCGACTCATCGCAGACGTCACACGAAGCAGCTACCCGTTCGGCTTTCTGTGCCTCGTTTACTGGCTATTTAAAGCTATTGATGAGTTTTTAAGCAAATTAAACCACCCTACCGGTTACAGGACTGCGAATGCCACTTGAAAATGACGATATCCTTATATGGTTAAATAAACGCCGGAGTTGCGCGCCCCTTAACGGGACTTAACAAGGTACGCAGAGTTTTGGCTTCCGCGCGACGAGCACGAGCGTAGTGCGCACGCACGCATTAGCGTTACTGCTGAGCAGCGGTTTGCGTATACCTCACCGTGGTGCACATATACACTGGCGTGAGCTGAACGGACAGCAAGTCAACGTCAAGCGGAATGCCATCAAACCCTTTCACTTGGTGCTGAGAAACGCTCAAGGTTTTTCCGTTGCGGTCCCATTTCGTGCACGATGGAGGTGCACGCAAAGTCGCTTAACGCCGCTGCCGGCGTTACTCACCGCGCCAGCTCTATAATTGCCCCGCGACTGGTATCTGATCAGTTGTCTCGCGCGATGCGTCACACCATGTCGCCCCCGGGTATTGTTAAAACACCGTGGAAGGAGCTCGAGCGCTGTAAACTAAGCCTCTCTATGTCGCTTTCAACGCTTCGCTTTCGGGCAAACTATAGCAGTTTTTAATATGACGAGCCTCTTAGTGACCACGTGGCATTCTTCACGCACGTGTTTAGAGCGAACATTCTCTTCTCTTTTCTCATCTTCGTATTCCTTCCTCCCCTTTTGTCCAATGTATGACGTAGCGAACAGCACACATTTCCGGCTAACCTGGCTGTATACTTAGCTCTTCATATTTTCTCTCTCTCTCTCTGACCTTTCTGTCATACTCTAAAATGGCAGACTTGGAAGCAAACTATAAAGCAATCGTATTCTGCGCGATTGACAAATCTTGCAGAATACTCGTATGCGAGCACGTGCTTCGAGATATCTGACGTCGAGTTTGGCACTCCGCGCCGCTGACTTGGCAAACACGCAGGCACTCCCAAGCGTGAGCCAGCGTTGGCGTCACAATGCAAATGATGGCAACATGCAAATGTCCGCGTGCAATGACCCAATGCCATCTGAAGGTGCCGGTATCTTTTTTATCTGGGAGCCGAGTGCGAGAAGATAGAGAGAGAGAGAAAAGGAAAAGTACCAGCAGTTGCTGCCGCATGTCCGTGAAACGAAGAAGGGCACTTGGCGGGCTTCGCTCATCTGATTGTGCAAACGCCGACAATTTGAAAAGCAAATTTCACGATGGATATCTATACATATATAATACGTACTCGTTGAGAAAATGAATCTGCTTGTACTCTTGTGAAACGATAGACACGAACTTCTTATACTATCAGCGTATCAGCTGCATTTAGTAACCTAACGGTTCAATATTCAGCCCGTCATTATAGTCGACAGCTGACTATTACATGCTTTAGCAGCTTACGTACACATTGCCAGGTTACTGGACTAAATTAATGGAATAGCTATCTTTCTCATGTCTTTTTGTTATTTGTACAGCACATTTCGTCGAAACTGCATGTTCCTGTCCACGCAGGCCAATACTGCAAGTGCTTTGGTTAAGCACCGCGGCTTACCCGCCATGGTGGCTATAATATATGGTGTTGCGCTGCTGAGCACGACGTCGCGGGATCGAATCCTGGTCGCGGCGGCCGCATTTCGACGGGGGGCGAACTGCAAAAGCACCCGTGTCCCGTGCATTGGGGGCACGGTAAAGATCCCCTGGTGGTAAAAATTAATCCGGAGTCCCCCACTACGGCGTGCCTCATAATCAAATCATGGTTTCAGCACGTAAAACCTCAGAATTCAGTATCGGCTCAGAGTGAACGCAGCGAATTGCGCCTATAGTCTTGCAGCGTAACCGATGTTTGATTTCTTTCTTGAACTGTCTTGCTTTTTTTTTTTTCAATCTGTGCTTGTAAAATAGACTGCGCGCGTAGCTGTAATCTGACCCAACGGTGGCGCTCATCTTTCGTAACGCAATGGAAGTGACGAAAGATCGCACACGATGTAAATGCAGAAATCGAAGAGCAAGAGTGCATACTGCTCGGGAACCTCAAACAACAATCGATGCGGCCAGGGAGATTTTATGTATGGATTCGCACGAAGGAATAGACGCACGGCCTCCGCGCTGCACTCAGCGTGTCTGTAGTACTCCAGTTTTCTCGTAGTTGTGTTCGTCGTTGTCCTAACATTTTACGTGTTCGCGGATCACTGCGCCTGCACATTCCTCTTTTAAAGAGCGTGTAGCCTCCAGCAGTGCGTTTGCGATAGCACGTTCTTGAGGTTGATCCGTTCTTTGCCTTAAAATCGGGCTGCTGAACAGCAAGCACAGCTGCCAAACAATGAGTCGCGACTGCTACTCCTTTTGCGATTGACACGAATGAAGCGGGCATGAAAGAGAAGCGCTTCCGTCGCTGTGCTTATCGTACAGATGCTGAAAACCACCACCGCGAACGATCTGTTGCCTCTGAAAAGGCATGCAATAATTTGTGCTGCGTTGTGATTAAATGATATTTTCCAGCCTTCCTTGAAACACCCGAAACGTATGACGTCAATTTTACCGATACGCGCGACTCCCAGTTTAGCAAAGCGCTGCTAAATGTTCTGAGGCAGTGACTTATGCTATTAGCGTTGGTGCAGGCGTGCAGTTGATTACGCATATACACTTACTTGCAGGGCCTATCTAAGCCTTGCAAGTGATTTCGTACCGCAATATATGAGCCTTTAACAGCGGCCTTGTCTTATTTTTCGCTGTATTCTTGTCCCTTGTACTCCGACACGAGAAAGGATCAGTGTCCGACAATATACGCGCGTCAGCTTCAAGTCATGCCAATGAGGAATGGCCTCAGCTACACAAGTCGTTGGTCAATAATAAATTAAGGACTTCCTGATAGCGCACTTTCGCGTGACATCTTTGACTTCCTTCTTTGGGCTAGTGATCAGCCGCTTGGTCCCACGTGCGATGCACGCAGAGATAACACTCAGCAACGTGAAGTGGACCACACCCGAAATCGTCGTTTATAGCGAGAGTATACACAACTCAGGCGGCGCGCTGCCCACCATTTAATGGCCTGTGCCGTGTACGCCTAACACTGTAGTGTACCTGGTCCGCTCAGGCCACTTGGGCTCTCGTCTCTATCTCGAACCAGCGGATAGTTATAAACCGGTCTGTGTCGTCCGGATTGCCACCGCGGTATCAACATCGGCGGTCGTACCTTCACGTATGCAGTGAAGGACGCGCAAACGCGTGCTTCTGATTTGGTCGCCGAGGCAAACTGTATGTTGAGTGCGTGTCAATTATCGGTCAACAAGACTGAACGCGGGCGAAAAGAAACGCCAGTTTCGTTCCATCCCCATTTTACTTTTCTTGTGCAGTGGCAGAACGCTCGTAGACGCACTTCTCTATCTGCCTCCCTTTAATCCAGTGTATCGGGCTTCCACAACAGACCGAGGTGGTGGGCTCTTGCGTTTCCCCCTACGTTTCAAGGAAAAGAATAAACACTTTCCTGCTCATTTCATTTCCAACACGGCCACTGCCGATGCGCAAGAGCTGCTGGCCGGTACGCTGCGCAGGCCCTCGGCACTACGAAGTATATTTCGACAAGGTGAATTACGGCTCGGCGCCGGCTCCGCCGCTGCATACCGCGGCGGGAAACGTCGCCGGCAGAATTCGCCGTTCGCGGTTCAAGGTTAAGGGTGACCACCCGTTCCCTATGGAAATGCCTGCGATCACCTCGTTTTTCGCTGCTTGGCCAAGGTGTGTGGCGTACAGCCGCGTGGCGCAACCAGAAGAATGTATACTATGGGCGCTTGAGATATTCTGGCCTCAGTTAACATCCGTCAGGGAAAATCCCACGAGACACGTGGAGCGCGATAAATTAGTGCACTGACACCGAGATCGCACTGCGAGCTGTCTGAAGGACGGTTTCGGTGTAGTGGTCCTCGCTCGCAGCAGACCGATGTTCGTGGAAGGAAAAGAAACGCTGCAACACACGCCTTCCCTCTTTTTCTTCTTTTTTCCTTCCGAGTGTGTAGCGAGCTTGATGTAAACAACGTCGTTAAACATTATTACCACTCCCGTGTGTTCCATTCAGCAAGCTCCGTAGAGCAGTCACAGGTAAATCCTGACCCCCTGCCCCCGGCCGCTCGTATAGGAATCTAGCGCATACACATTAATGACAATTATTTTGCTTTAACCATGACCTCTCGCAAAATCGTGGTTTTCCCGGGAGAAGCGTTGTTGTTGGTTCTGTAGCTCCGAGCGAGCCATGCTGTAGCATATTGCGCCCCTGTCGCGAGGCACGCTGCGTATGTCTTCACTTTTCGCCTGAAAACACACAAATGAATACTTCGCGTTCGCATGTGCGTGGAACGTATTCCAGGCGTATTTCCGACGTGGATTGTGTCGGCCAGCCACATGTTCCACAATATATCTTTAACCATCTGCAGAGCTTGCAGCTTTCGTGTTTGATTGTGTGTATTGCGTCACGCGATGAGCATACGCGCTGTAATCCCGGTTGAGATGCGCTCCATGAGGTTATCAATCAAACCGAACAACCTACGGCATGCGTTCTGGCCGCGACTGACAGTGTATAGAGACAAGTCGTACCGTGTAATGCTCGCGACGGTGACGAGTGACGTCCCAAGGGGAAAACAGACACATGTTTCAAGTACATTGCCGGCGATCACGGAAATAATTGAGTTCCTCGTAGTACTTATAAGAAACGCTTAGAGGCAAGCGCAAGAAATTATATTTTCCAGGACATTCTAACCAGCGCTACGTGGCCAGCGGGTCGTATTCTACTGCTGCCATTCCAGCAAAAAAAATGACGAGGCAATAATAATAATAATAATAATAATAATAATAATAATAATAATAATAATAATAATAATAATAATAATAATAATAATAATAATAATAATAATAATAATAATAATAATAATAATAATAATAATAATAAAGCAATAAGTAAATAAATAAATACGGTCATATTTCTAGGGCAGTTTCGCTTTCCGTCTGAGCCAACGGCGTGTAGAGTCTATGAATAGTGTCATCTAATATGAAATAACGGAATTTTCAGTAGTTATCTTATCGGAGAATTGACCTCATTTTATTTCTCACGCGCAGAGCAATTACCTCTGTCGCATCTCTTTCCTTCGCGCTATTCCCGCGCGCACTGGCTTTCTCGGCGCATAGTATTCCTTCGAGTTTACTGGAGCTTAAGCTGAAATGAGCATGTTTTTTGGGGGCGAAGGGGCGCCGATGCACTGTAAAATAACTTAGACCCTTAAAAGTGAAAAGGGGTGTAAATGCGTTTATAACTCTCACCCTTAAGGTGTTATTTATATAACTGACACCCCAAGGCTGTGGGTTATAGACACATTTACACCAGTTTTCACTTTCAAGGGTCTAGATTATTTTACAGCGTGGTGGACCACTCACTTCCAGTGAAGTACGCGCACATCATGGCCGTGAAAGGCTGCGACGCAGCCTCCCTGGACGCTCCCGAATGCTTGATGAGCCCCACGTAGAGGACGGGCGTGGAGCTGAGGCCCACCCAGCCGAAGAATGCGTACATGGTGCAGAAGACGCCCAGGTACCAGGCCCTCGCGGAGTCCGGGCCCTCGCGCGCCGCCTTGCGGGCTGCTCCGCTGGTCTGCGGCTTGGCCATCGGTGTCGCTGGTCAGTGATGCCCGAGGTCCTGCGAGCACGAGCGCGCTGCCAAGTCACCTTCCGGCCTGCCGTATAACGTTGCAGCTTCTATGGAGGGTTCGTGTGCGTAAGCGGGTGAACGAGCGAGCGAGCGTGCGTGTTTCCTGCAAATTTTTACTCTGTTTCGTGGGCAGTTGTAAGAGCTGCATAATTTCCGACCAGGTGCAGATTTCGCTCGCCGTTTTAGATAACACCTTACTGAAAGCACAGGCAGTTCAACTGCAACAAGCGTCGTATATATGTCTGCCCACTGCATTCAGGAAATCGATGACGCATTATTTGTCGACTTTGGGACAGCTTACGCTTGTTGTCCGCCGTGATTGTTGAATATAGCAATGACATTCCGCTGTTGAGCACAGGAGCACGGAACAGCCGCATTCCAACGGACGTGGAACGCAGAAACGCTCGTGTAACACGCTTTCGACGATGTAAAATAGACCCGAGGCTGCCTACCATACGGCGTCTGCCAAAGCCCGGTGGGTTGCTTTGTGAGGTTAAACCTATCAATCTAGTTGAAGTGCGCCCGAAAGAGAGACGGAATAAATGGGAAAGGTTAATGTGTCCTAAATAGTCTGATTGAGTCTGCGGGAAACGCTCGTCATTGTCCCCAAGTTCTAAAGGGTATACCGTGAAGTGTGTACCGTGAAGTGTGTACCGTGAAGTGTGTACCGTGCGTGATGGCGGACTGCATTTGAGGCTCTGAGGAGAGCCATCCGCTCTACGTGCACATTGAAGCACTAACTTTTTTTCATATTTTTATCGCCCTTTTAAAGCGAAGGAGCCCCGCGAATACACCCAAAGTGCCTCGAGCGGCCAGTCGCGCGGCAGTTTTGCGTGCATTTGCGGGCTTATTTCACGCTCGGAAAAACACTTCTGTGTAGCAAGTATTGAGAAACAGGAAGCTGTATCGGGAGTTTTTCATGTAGCTCTACAATTTTCTCATCGACGCTTTTAATCTAACTATAATATTTGAGAAGTTGAATAACTAATTAGGAATAATTGTCTAATTAAGCGGAATGAAAAAATAATCTGAGTATCTCCAAGTGACGTCAGACAACACTACCTTGGTTCTGTCTAGCTACGTGGCATTCGCATATTTTTAAACTATGGCTAAAATTTGCTGGGACACCCTTCATGTATAACCCGCGTACTCTGACCGACAAGCTAGTGTCGGCATAAGTGCGCCCTCTTCTCCGTAATTGCGTAATGAATTCCTATATAGAACCTAGACATATGTCGGCTGATACCTCTAAAGCCTGGCGGCTTGTTGGTGGAATAACTAATTGTATTCGACTGATTCCTTGATTTACCTTACTTTCTTTGATTTAGCCCCAAAGGGTATACGATCCACTGTGACACAGGTGGTACAGAATCCTTAAATCTGTCCTAGATATCTGTCATGCTTTTTTTGTTCATACACCTGTTATTGCCATTGTTCCCTCGAGAAGCATCATACATCGCCTTCGTCCTTGCGTCATCGCGGCGTACACGTCTTACACTGTGCATCCGTTGCATTTGGAGTTTGCATTTCGGCATAGCTTGGGAGCGGTTTAGTGCCTGAACGTAAAAATTGTATGAGATGAAAGTTGTGAGCTTTTTCTTATTATTGATAAACCTTACATAAACATTTCATGAGGTTACCGTTGCGTAGGATGAACGTAAACACAATTGTAGACATCACTGTTAGTTAAGAGCATTTCATTAACCGCTTCACAAAAGCTTCGCTTCACATTGATTCCAACATGTACGTTGAATCTGCATATATATATATATATATATATATATATATATATATATATATATATATATATATATATATATATATATATATATATATATATATATATATATATATTGCTTCCTTTAACCAAACTGTGTAGCTGACAAAAACTTCCCGACTCAGCCTGCGACCTGTCAGCTTATATATCCCCTATATAGTCACGATATCCCCCCCCCCCAAACCTCCCTCTGTATGCTATCAAACCTTGTCATTTGCGGGTTTTTATTCAGAGGGGGGGGGGGGGGGTAAGCGTGTTTTTTCACAGGCAGTCAATGATGACGGAATTACTGCCTCCCCCCCACACACACACGCTCACGCACGCACACTTTTTCTCTGCGTCTTTCTTACGGGGGGGGGGGGGACAACTTCAATTGACCCGTCGTTTTTTTTTTATCTCAAGCTAGCGAACTCCTCACATACGCAAGGCCGAGTGTGCTTTCTCACCTCGCGACCGTGCCATGGTCGCAGCACACGGACAAGTAGAGCGGTGAGTGCGAAGTGAAAGCGTTAACGTCGGCTGAAACCGAACTAACGGGAACAGCTTCAGCCTAAATCCTCGTCCGTTTATCTTTACCTTTTTATTACCATTCCCCCCCTTTTTTTTGCGGTCGAAGAGAAGCAGGCTTCATTAGAGTAGGCAAAAGCTCACTGCAATTAGCGGCCACCAATCCGCGCTGAGGTCAGTCGTCCTAAATGCCTTCCTTCCCCTGAGCCAGCAAACGGCCCCCCATTGCATCCTTATGGCCCATCATCCGCGTACTCCGGCCACCAACCATCTGATTTTATAACGCCGTGCCGGACAGAAAGAAAAAAAAACAAACAAACAAAAAAACAGAAACAACAATAACAAACAGAAAAGCAGGCTGTCCAGCGTCGCGTATTCTGTCAGATTGGACCATAAAGGGAAGCATGCGCGGTCGTCGTCACCGTCACATACAGGCCGCTCAGGGACTATTGTTGTGTGCCTTGAAGCCGGTGTATGGCACATCCCAGCTGCACCTTCACCTCTGTTTCACCACTGCTACAGAACGTGCGGCGTTTTATTGAGTAAAAGTAGCAACACAATTAGGATAGCCCGTTCAACTTCATCCCCATCATCAAGAAAGAAAATTGAGTGCGTTGCTTTTTTTTAAAGCCACTTGTAAACTTACACAGACACTTTTCGTTGGGTGTCAAACGTTTTAAAATTAAAACTGGCAATTTCATGCGTTTTTTGGCATTTGTGAGTTATTTTGAGTTCCGAAATTTTCAGATGGCCTGGAGAGGAGCATGCATTTGGATCCCTAACTCATATCAGAAACGAGAAAAGTGGCTCAGAAACTATCACAATCACTGTATACGATGGTGATAGCTCTTGGGTTGACTCGAGCAAGGTTGACTCGTAATCAGGAATCATTTTTATTTCAAATACCGCGTGCGTGGCGCCTAGCTAAGCGAAAACATATAATAGATGTCTAGAGTGCTCAGTGGCCCGTACAATTAGAGAGTTTCAGAATTGGTGCCGCTTGACTTTGGGACCCTAAGTCGCGTTGCGTAGGTCGCTCTAGGGTTCGGAGGAGCATCAGAGTTTAATAATTGGGACAACAGCAGCGTTGGTGGTTGAACGCCGCAGGGGTTAAAATAGAAGGCACTTGAAAGCGAAAGACCAAAGCAATAAGAGTCTTTTTACAAGTGAAACCTAAAGGAATGCATTTTAGAAATAAACAAAAACCAATCTTATCCCACACCTTATGTGCTTAACAAAATTGACCGGGACTTTCCCGCGGAATGTAAAAGTTGCGGACACACTCCGTGTCTATTTGATCATATGTTCTGGCTGTGCCCCAACCAAAGGGCTTCGGATCTCAACAGCGAGGAGGACTGGAGTCGGCGCATATCCAGCGATGTCCTCCAAGATCAACTCCTGGCCGTCCGGAGAGCTCACGACATCGGGAAAGCCTTTGGCCTACCGGTGCCTACGTGGGCGGAGCCACCAACATAGCCCGGGGGCTTGTGCCCTCGGACCCTAGTTTCTCTGGACTAAAATAAAGTTCTTGCCATGCCATGCCTTGGAATAGTTTGCAATAAAAATGACTATGATATTATTTGTACGACTTGTTTCTGCCCTCTTTAGGCCAAGGCTGGTCAAATGACGCTGACCCGAGATACATGTAATCTGTATGCTGCACCATTCAATGTTACAAATAATCAAGCTCTTTTCTAGAAAAAGAAACAGACGGAATGCCAACACAACAAATATCATGACGTTCAATAGAGAACGCCCAAAAAGAATGCCGGGGGTGTTTTGATCCCGGTAACTTCTAAACACGAGAGTCTGGTCAAGAAACGGCGTACAGACGTTGAAGAAAGGAAACTGAGCTAGATAAAAAACATGCGAAATTAGGTTGGGTTTCGTTGATGCAGGAGACGGAAAGTTAGAGATATTAGGGAGAAAGTCCCCGTGGCACTTCAGTAGAGTAAATACGCTGGTGATCACGACGATGAATTTATGAAGGCAGCCACAATATTTCTCTACCTTGTAAACGACGTTGCGCTTCTAAATTTAATGTTTTTCTGTAGGTGACCGGCATTTGTAGTTCTGAAGTTGTAATATTGCTGTATTTGCTTCGAATCAAAGCACCTCGAACCGTGGCCCACTTAATGTTTTTCGCGGCCATTACCATCAAAACAGGTGAGGCTAACGGAAGTGCAAAAAGCTACAGCATTAGAAAAATACTGTTGCCTTTTTGTTCAGTTTTCTTTCTTCAATTGGCCATGGCACGCCTGAGTGCAAAAGATAATTTTCTGTGTGCGCGAACAGCTTTTGAAAGTAGCTCCCAATCTCGCCGTGCGTTCCTGCTTTCGTGTTTGTGTAAGTAGCAGAGACATCTGTATGCATTCTTGCAATATCACAAATCCAGGGGCTAGTATTCTGACATGAAGGAGCGGTCCGATATTCTAATTAGTGCTGCATTATAGACAGTTTAGAGTAAACCGGGCAGGGAAAGCAACAGGGAAGATGAAGATGCTCTGGCGTTGAAAAAAACATTCAGTACTGTTCAACACGGATTACTGAAATCAAGTGGCAGTGTTGCAGAAATAAAAGCACATGTGAACACGTAGAAATTGTCAACTGATTTCTCTCAACAGCACGCACATTTAGAGCGACGCTCGGTGCACAATTAACAGCACAACAAGATAGAAACAGCGAGACTGACAGAAATAGAAAAAAAGAGAACTGTTTTTAGCCGAAAGCACGAGATCTGTCACGTTCGCTTTCGCTGACATTTAGTGCGCGAACGTTTGCTCGCGCTCAGTCATGTGATTTCTCTAAGCCTGAATACAGTTACTGTAATTCCAAGCATTAATTCTGTTGACATTTTGAAAAGCAGTACATAAACTTTAACTAAATTTATCGCCGAAAAGTGCAAACGCTGTGCTTATAGTCACTTCTTGACAAGTTGCGAACACTTTTTATGGCTCGCAACATGTCAAGCAACTTCGTATTTTTGTTTTTATTTGTTTTTATAATAATTAGTAATAATCCACAATTTTTACAGCTTGATAGCAAAAAAATTCAGCGCTTAGTTGATAAAGCATAACGAGTACTGTGGTCGGCATCATGAAGGATTTACTCAATTATTTAGTTATTTATTTCAGGCTAAAAGCAGTTGATATTTTACCAAATGTGTTTTGGCTGCATTGCAGCCTACACCATCCTTGGCAGTAAAATACGGTCTACTACTTCACTGCTAGAGACCAGTACTTTTATTTTCTAACCGAGAAAACTTGCGGCCTAATAAATTTCGCTACTACTCGGTGTAAGTCGCTTTTCTTCTTCTTTGCGAAGTGACCGGTGTCACTTAATGAATGCGCATGCAAAGCCTTCATGTGCTGCTTGGTACGTCGATGTCATTTATCTGTTGCGCCTTCCAGTGTGCAGGAGAGAAAGAGAGAGAGAGAGAGAGAGAGAGAGAGAGAGAGAGAGAGAGAGAGAGAAGAAAACAAACAAACAAGAGCAGTCCTACGAAGAGGGTAAAGCAATACCTTAAAAAATAACTAACAGGAATCATTACTTGCGCTATTCTTTGCGACCAGTGCTAGGACACCCGCTAGGATCGTAAACGAAGCTGCGTCGGCGTAAGAAATCTCGGCGCAATGCGTCCGACAAGCTAGGCGTGCGTCTGATGCTCTACCATCCGAACATTGCGCCGGTCCGGTGGTAAACCTGACTTTACAGCTCACGTCAGAGCAGGCGTTGCAGACGGAATTTGTTCGAGAATGATCACCCGCGTTTTCTCGCGTGTGCCCGTTGACTGTGAAGGCGATGGCAATGGCATAGCTCGAGCCGAGGATATCGGCGAGTTTATTGACGGGTAGTGGCTTAAGTCAGCCGTTCCAAACATGAAGCGATCGCTCGACTTTTTCGGCAGCTCATGCAACCTCTACATGACTAGTTACGCTGCTCGCGCATTTCGGTTTGCATGCGCACTCAGATGCACAGCTGCAGTAGTCGTGCATGCGTCACGAGAGGATTTCCGAAGTATGTTATATACGGCGAGCATCAATGCCGTGGATTGCTTATGTTACATAACGAGCACAACTCCCGGCGCATCCCCTGCGCAACAGCTGCTTCGAAAACAAACTAGATAGTCGCGCCACATCCAGCAACGTACGCGAGCGGCAAGGCTGTTGTTTTTGGACGCACGGTGTGCGGAGGCGGTGGCATTAACCTCTGCGGTATAGACGCTGTGTCTCTGGCGCACAGCGTCTGGGACTGAGGGCTTCTATAGTTTTACTGCGAGCTCTCGCGCGTGGATAGCTGGCTGTGTAGGGCCCGCAATTCCGCATCCGATAAACCGTGCAAACAGCGACCTAACCTTGTCATAATGAGCGCTTGCGACACCACCAGCAACCTTCTGCGTCATTTCACCGGGTGTCTCCAGTATGCCGGACTGACGTAGAACTTTCGACTTCCGTTCGTTATACTTAGACCGGTTAGCTATAGAGGGCTATCGTCGCGTTAGCGGAAGTTCGCCCTGGAAGTAAAACGCTTGAACCGCAGCGTGTAAGACTTATTGCATCAACAAGAAAGTCTTCATAATGACGGGATGGTACGCATAACAAGAGGGCACACTGATGTGTCGTCTTGTTGCTGCGTACGTCGCATTCGATCTTTGCTTTTTTATACACCCTCTTTTCATATAAGCCCAGTCGACGACCAGGACAAAACCTCAAATGGTTTATTCACGAATGCATAGAGGCAAATAATTAGCAAAATGCCGAACAAGATTGCGCGTCCCCCCCTCCCCCCGTAGATAAAATATAATTGAAATCGTAGCAATAATTGTTGAAAAGTTTTCAGAACCAGTTATAGTAATCTTCAGATTACAGTCGGTATATACGTTAAGCGAAATCTGTGTCGAGTGTCGATATCGAAAGTGTCGAGCATAATCGGAGACTGTAAGGAAAACTCGCAGAAAGCTCTGGGCCAAAATGTTCTTATGCTCGAATCGTTGGCATAAGAGCAAATTAAAGCAAATCCTGGTGCTTAATATATTATGAGCGAAGACGTCCCGTCCCGCCAGTGAGAAAGGCTCCTGGGCCTGTATTCACAAAGCCTTTATACGCTGAAGCTTTTCGTATGAGCATGTTCCAGTCATCAGCGATGCTGGACATATTAGTGAAGTCAGCCGGCTGGTGGCGAAGAGAAACTTTTGAATTCGGCCCTCGATTCCCAGCTGAGAATTACCTTTTTTTCCCTCCTGTCTGACATCGCTATCTGCATGTTACTTCACAATGAAACATTACTAACTCACGTAACTGTCAACACTATGCTAATCCAGCTGGCGGTTTCAGAGGGGTTTATCACTTACTGTCAACAGCCACGGACGAAGAACAGAGAAGTTTGACGTCCTTCCGTATTCTTTAACCGTGCACCCATCGCACTTCAACATCAGATGATGACCTCGAGTAAGGAAAAAAAAAAGAAACTGCATCACTGATATTGAACGTCACTATTGAAAGTCGCGGCTCTGAGCGACATGGCTCGAGGCTCACACAGCGATCGTCACCTGGAGGGTCATGGCAGGTAGAACAAGAAGAAGGGGGGGTGGGGGCACGCTACTCACCCTGGGAGACGCCGACTCCTCCAAGCGCGCGCGGGGGCGAGTGTCATCGCCGCGTCACGCAGGGCGCGAACAGCAGCCACTCGTAAAACAAATGGACCAACCCACCTGCATGGGCAGTGGTTGTTCTCGGGGAGCCGTTATCTCCGGCCAGCGTCGGCGGAAAGGAGGGGAGCGCATCGGGGCCCGAGCTCGCTGCTACGACATGGGCGCGTGCGCCAAGACGGTCACGCGTGGCTCCGGAGGCTGCCGCACCGCAGTGAATGACGCCTTCTGCGCAACACGCGCCCGGCGGCATGGAGTGCTCGCTCTGCCGCTGCCTACGCACGTGCAGGCCAGGAGCGCACGTGCCCTTGGCGAGGACAGCTGGATGACGAAGCCGCGGGGCCTGCTGCAGCCGCTATCTTACGCGCGACGGGGATGTACGTAATACGCTTTCGTGAGAAAAACACAAACACGAGAGTGGATGAACTGCGTGCCCAAACAGGTCCGGGTTTGCTTTTCGAGCAATGCGATACTCGCAGAACCGCGGCATGTATAAGGAACCCATGTAATACGTTTTCGCGTGCACCTATATAGCTTCGAACACGCTATAATGTATATGTCATGTGGAACGCGCCCTGCGAGGGAAGGAGAAATGAAGAGAATTGGGAATACGTAGGAGGGGGGGTGGTACGCTCTATTGCCTACGTTGCAGGATGAGAGGGTGACAAAGGGGCCGAAAGATAAAAGGGCCAAGGGTAAAGAGAATTGATGCGCACGGGAACAAACAACACAGCGTCTCTCGCGATTAGGTGACCACTCAAGCCTGTTCACCTTGAGTGTCGGAAGAATGCTAGCGAAAGATGGCCATGTCCTTGATATTCGCTTCCGCAGTAGGCCTAATATCTAATCGGTGGCACACCGGAGGCGATGACGTTGGATATGGACCTCGGGACAGTAGTCAGCAGAAATGCTCGAACTGTAGTTGGCCGTTGGCCAGTAATCTTTTGAGATGAACAATAACAATACGGTATAGAATACGGTTTATATGTCCCACATATTCTTCTCACTCCCTTGACTAAAAGAAATCAAAGAGCGCATCCTCTCTAACTTTTTTTCAGAGGTGCTTACCCTCCTTCTGCGCAACCGCATGCACAAGGCTGGGACAATGGAACTATTCTATTCTAACACTGTTCCTTTTCGCGCTTCGCCAGTGGTCCAAGAGTAGCGACGCCCCCACGTTATCATCGCTGGATCAGCCGATCGGGAGTTGGAAATCACAATAAACCAATAGAATTCGAGCTAAGAGGACCCGTGCATTATGCCGACCCAGGACCAGGATTTTGTAGCGATGCCTTTTCCAATGATATTCTCTTTCGCGCTCTTTGCGCATCGTCAGTGACCGCAAAAACACTCCGCCCGCGTCACCAATGGGATCACGCGGCCTTCAACGGAGGATTATAAGGATGGCATAGAATCGAGCCGAAGGCGTCGCTACAAACTTGCGGCGCAGGTTCGAGTTAATCGAGTGCGGTGAACGACAAATGGACGCTGCTATTTAGCGACGAGTCGTCTTCGTGCGCCATAGTGCTGCGCGGATTGCGAATGAACTAAATGAACTGCATTTTGCGAGGTACTACACTCCGAAGAGAAATGCGAGAAATGTCATCGAGCACCGAGAAAACTATGTTGCAAGAACGAATTAGAAAGCCTCCACACGTCGCGCCGCTTTTAACTTGTCTGACCTCGCGACCGACGTGTCGAGACCTGCAGTGAAGCTATCCGTTGTCATGACCAAAGCAGGGCATTGTCGCAAGATCATAAGGAAAGAAACGAAAAAACTTAGCTGCTATGCTCAAAGGGACAAGAAAACTCTGGAATCCCTAAAGGTGGCGCTAGCGATTTCGCGCCAGGATGGTTTGGTCCTTTCACGGGAACACAAATTCAGGATAAAGAAAGAAAGAAACGAAAAAAGAGGGTGAATATCTTACTACAGTGCAACTAGCTTACAAAATATTATTTTACTGAAATGAATATGGTCAGCATAACGAGGACGACAGTAAATAAAAGAACGAGGGACACAGTTCGTGAATTCCTCGTTTTTATTGTTATGTTTCTACTTACTGTTTCTTGTTTTTTATGCTGAATAGAAGTCGTGTTCATAGCAAATGCACTGAGGTTGGACACGCGCTACGCAGTGTGACGCGGCAGCTTCATCGTAATGGGATGAAAATGATTAACATTTGCCGTGCATTCGGACGGTTTGCCGAGGCGCAATAAAGAAGAGCCTCAAGCAATGCTCCGCGCTGCGCTGCCATGTGCTTTCCTGTTTCGACGCATTACACCAAACTGTACATAAAGAATTTTCCTAGAGCAGAATTAAAAATGTATAGACTTTGAGCTCTTTTCTGATGTAATGTATTCGCGGTGCCACTCGCGCAGTCCTTGGGGCTGTCTGAGGAAAGTTATACGAGCGCAGCCAGCCATGCTCGACATAGATATTTGCGTTAACTACACGGCTCAATACGCGTGCTAATGGATAAAAAAATAACGTTGATGGGAACTAAACAGCTGGGTGCATGGGTCCATAAAGTCGCAGTTTCGCCCAAAAAGGCAAAACATTGAATGCGATAGCAAATTATGAGACGGCTATACGAAGCAAGGATAGTAGCGTTATCGGCCGTATAAACGTGTAAACATTCGCTCACTGACTAGATTAACAAGCATGGTGTGACACGCGCACAGGCAAACATGAACACATCTCACTCGATGACCGCGAACACTCGCTGCCAGAACGCTAACGTGATGGAGTGGCGGCAGCGGCGAGCGAATTGCCCTTCGCGGTGTATCTCGCTTCAACGCGAACTATAGGCGCTCCACAACGCAGCGCACACGAAGCCATCAGCTATTTCGAGTTGTCTAAACTTTGTACTCACCGCAGATTACCTCCGCGATAGGAAGCGCGCGTCCGCGGTCAGCCGCAGCCGTAGTAGAAGAAAAGTGCACTAACCTGCCTCACCCCACCCGCTCCTAGCGCGTACACGTGTCTCCGCTACCTCCACCCCCCCCCCCCCCCCGGCACGCACCAGCAGGCGGCGCCATCTTTCCTTCTCTCCGCCCTTGCACGCGCTAGATCGAGCCACCACCCTTGTCTTCTCCTTGCTTGCACCCTTGCTTCCCTCGAACCTGCAGCGCACGACGCGCGGCCGCAATCGTATCGCACTTGGACTTTATACGGAACCTCACGGCGACGCCGACGGCGGAAATCTGCTTGGAGTGTCCAGGTAAATAAATAAATAAATAAACTTTGCAACACTTCTGTATTTCGAGAACAAACGTGTTTTCCACAATCGTTTTACTCGATCGTAGATCGCTTCAGTGCCATTACAGTCACAATCTTATCCGAATTTTAAACCGCTGCTAATTTCACGCGTACGTTGCGTTCGGATTCAGTTGAACTACTGCGCCACACTCGCATATCGCAAGTGTTTTATGGGTACAGGCGAAGTCATATGTGAGCGACGTGTGCCCGTATTCACAAAGCCTTACGTTCGTAAGTGCTCCTTGCCATTGGCTAGCCGCCTTCTCTTACGATGTCTTCAGCATTAGCATTGTGCGGAATTTTCTCTTGCGAACAACTCAAGCGTAACAACGGTTTGTGAATACTGGTCCTTATGTTTTCGGTACGTAATTAAATATATATGACTATAGACGACTTTTCAGGAATCGGTGAATGTCGCACCAAGAAAATGTCACATCGCGTGGCAAAACTCTATTGTGCGGAGGAAAACCTCAATCTGCTAGATGCATAGGGCTATAAAGAGACTAACCCCATATTTACAACCCGCTAGAATGAAATAAGTTAGCAACTGAGAAACGGCATAGTGATTTACGTAACCTTGCACTTTAGCAGACACACTTGCTGGGGTTCCCTTAAAGTTCGGAACGTATTTAGGCAGGCAAACTGTATATGAGATTGGGCGCCGAATTCACCAAGCTTATCGCATGTAAGTGATATTTGCCATTGGCGGATCGCCTTCACTAGTAGCCATTTCAGCATCAGGACTGGCTGAAATTTGGTCTTACGAACAATTCTAGCGTCAGAAACTTTTGTGAATAGGGGCCCTGATGCGTAACTTGTGGCGCTATATATTCACTAATATACAAGTGGCAAAAGAACACGTCTATATTATGAGAACGAAACGTTACAGACATGAGTAACGATGCGGAGTTTGTGGCATTGCTCACTCACGTGTTCACAGTGGTCGCGTTCGGGCTAGAAATGGCAGGATGCAGATGCCGATCAGCGTCGAGAGTGTTCACATGTCATAGCCCAGTCATTTTGAAAAGTCTACCGCTGGGGCTCCAATAGGAAGCGCTCATGAAACGAAGCTCGAAAACACGTCCGTTCTTATCGCAAGCGCTGCTTGATGGGCTTCGGGCAATCACGCTGCACAACTGCCGAAATGTACACTGGAAACCAATGCAGGTCGTTTCTTTTTTGTCTTCTACGGTTCATGTGCGGCAATGAGAGAGCCATGCAGCCCAGCTTGGGAATCCCTACACGCATCCCTCTTTGTGAGCGGAACAGGCTACGGACACTAGCGAAGTGTCGTTGACACTACCCTGGTCGCCGGATTAACGGGCGAGGAGGTTAAGCTCCAGAAACAGGAGGATTCTCGACCCTCAAGGCGATAATGCGGGGAGCTTGTAATTCAGCTTTTTAGATGTTGCACTTTGCCGGGCGCACTAAATTTATGGCCGAAACAACCTCTAAGTTGTCTTATACAAGAACCCCCTCCCCCCACCTCTCTTCCCTCCCCAGACTCCAACTATTTTTTTCTTTCATGTGACAGGAGTCGCTTTCACATTCTTGATTCACAAAAAAAAAGTTTGTAAGAACATAGTTTTCTGGGAGCTACCGGGAACGGAACGGCACGCACACGCGCACATCACAGCCCAGCGCAACACAGCCCAAACAAAAGCTACTTTCCTAGAATAGAGTGGGTAGTTCTACGAGTCGGTATTTAATTATTCGGAAACTAGAGCGCAGGAAAGACGAGATACAAAGATAACACAAAGACAGCGCTTGTTTGTGTCATCTTCGTGTTTCGTCGTTCGTCCTCTCTCTCTCTCTCTCATAGACACACACACACAGTTTCTTACATGCATATGCTATCGCATCCATGCGGCTCCCTGGAAATAAATATACCACTAGCTCTTCCTCAAGCAACAAAAGTTTCCAACTCGAGGAAAGACAGATATATAAGGGTGGTCATCTCCTTCTTTCTATTCTGTAGTAAAAAAAAAAGCTCACCTTAGTGCCGGCGCAAATAAATTATCCCAGCAGTCGTTTCTTTTGGCAGCGCTTCAAACTCGGGAACAAAGGCCAGGGCACATATTCTGGTTTGTGCCTATCAAGCGCCGCGTCCGATGGCAGGTCATCTGCGACACACAAGAAGCACGGAGAATTTCTTGAGAGTGATGGGAGGGTCGTCGCCGTTGGAGCCGGCACCACAAAATCCTGTAGCCAGCGACGTTCCGTTTCATGGCGTCAAGCTCAGGAGCGACTTCTGCCAAAGGGTACGCGCTCGCCCAACGGGACAAAGTCATCGCGGTTCCATAGTCGTCTACACGCATCTTTCGGGGCAACGCAGGTCATACGTACGCACATGTAATATACTATAGCCCCAATACGCGTTTCCAACGCTCTAATAACGTGTACAAGTGACTTCTCTGAGGAGTCCATGCACGCCAATGGTTCAGCCGACAACAAAGTATTAAATACGCGTAAAAACAAACAAAAATACGTTAGGCTAGGTTGGCCCCGCGCGTCCTGCTCGTATAGCTAAACCCCGAAAGGAACACTGCGTTACTGCGACTAATTAGTCACTCACCGGCGTTCCGCGTCAGCCGGCTGGACAGCATGGGATCGTGCTAGCATCCCATGCCCTCCAATTGGGAATTTGGCGAAGGTGTGGGTCCCACTTCAAGGCCGACGAGGTGGCGGATTATTGCGCTGCGGCATACGCGCTAATGTCCACTCCCTTCCTTCGTCGGCTTCACTTGCGCACGTAGCAGCCAACGGATGCGTCACTGCGGGCACTTGGCTTGCGCCAGAATAGTCGCTCCCTGTTGCGGAAAGGGCATTGCTTCTCTCACTACCTTTATCTCTCTCTCTCTCTCTCGTGAGCAAGAGTCGGAGCGCGAGAATGACCAATAAGCCCGGCACCACGAGTCCGCTCTTAAATGTTCAGTCGACTTTTAATTCAAGCTAGTCGGTGCGGTCAACGTGACCTACGCTCGGTCAGGCGTGTTGAAAGACGAAGCTCTGGGGTTCGTTACCGAGAATGAATATTTCGAACGCAGATGAACGTCGGTTGGAAATTACTTAGCATTCAGCGCTCATTCGGTTCCAGTAGATAACAGCGCGCATCGGTGCATGGCAAATAAAGACCGACGCTATACATACCAGCGTACCATAGGTACAGTTCTAAAAGCGGGCGCCTTAATGTGAGTATTGAGGTTATAAAAGCGGCTGCGTGTTTTCCATGGGCCGAGACTGGCCACAGGGTACGGGCGCAAGAAGGGTTTGCAGTGCGTGGTGAAAAGAGCGCGGAACCAGTGGACGCAGCAAAATAACGGCGTGGGCATCAAAGACAAGCAGCGTCAAGGTCACCCCACAGAGGAGGAGGGCTCAACACGACGCATGAAATGCTTCGGAACCGCCAACACGATTCGAGCAACGACGTATAACCCGGACGCTTGCGTAAGGGTATTTTCAGCATAGCGCTGCCGCATTTGCCACATGGTTGGCGAATTACATTCTGAAAAACACTTAACGTACGAACAAGTTGCCAACGACGTCGTTCGTTTTTCCGCTCGAGCAATCGAAGAACGTCACTCGTGCAGGCTTTCAATGACTTGTGAAACGATGAGGCGTCTTGTGAAACGATGAGGAGGAGAAATTCCCGAAATGAATCAAGCCGAACATCACTGTGCACTTGTTTGTTCTGCTTTAATTGCGGGGTGAGACTTATGCGCCCATGTTGAATTACTTCGTTGCGCAATGCGGCATCGTTAGTACAATTATGAACGAAAGGTAAATTAATTAAGGTTAACTATAACATTCGACAAAATAAATACAGGACCGGCGCCGAGAATAGGTCAGGAGTCTATACTTTGGTAAGCAACGGCGGAGTGAAGCTGTTTGCAAAGGCTTTGTTGTTGCATATTATAGATCGGATCAGGGTGTTTCGTTGTGACCGGGTGTGCGTCGTGATCATGGGCGCGTTTACAAAACTAGTTTAAAGAAGCAGGGTGGTGCCCTGCAACCATGTTACGCGAACATGGTTACGCACATTTACGCCGTATAAGCTAAGCAGTCTCTGTGCGCATGCATTTCTCTGTCATTTTTCTCTCTACGGGTGTCTCTAAATGAAAATGTGCCAGCCAATAAAGAAACGGACATTTACTAGAGGCTATTATAACATTCGAACTTCCGACTATCGCAACCGAGCATTCGACATAGCTCAGTCAGATAATCCCGCAGGCGGCGAGGCTACCTTATCGCTGAAGAGTACAGCCCAGAGGGCCCTACATGCCTAAGAGATCCGTTGATTTATCGGTTTTGCTTATCGTAATAGGTTGCACGATATAGTATCAATTCTCGGTGGTCCTAACATCGTGGTTCGCGGATCTCACGCGTGCATGCGGCCTTGAGCGCGTCTAGGTACACGATATATTTTCGGTGAATTTGAACAGCACTTAAAGCTTGCGTCACAAAGTAAGAAACAGGAAAAAAATTCCAGCGCTTACTGAGAAGCCCCGAGCCGCGTATCGTCCGCTCGTTGCCGTATCTGTCTGCCTCTTCCCGTCCGAAACTTGCGCTCCCGGGTAAATACCAAGAGTGGCGAAACGGACCGCCGCAACAATACGGGCCTGAGCCTCATGCAAAGCCCTTGACATATTGACACGTGTACTTATCTTTATATCGGGTGACCAAGTTTCGCCGCCGAACAAATGTTATCGCACAGCGCGGGACGCGCCTGCATGTATCTGAAGTTTCTGGGTTGCTCAGTGGCTATGGTGTTGGGCTGCTGAGCACGAGGTCGCGGGATCGAATCCCGGCTACGGCGGCCGCATTTCGATGGGGGCGAAATGCGAAAACACCCGTGTGCTTAGATTTAGGTGCACGTTAAAGAACCCCAGGTGGTCAAAATTTCCGGAGTCCTCCACTACGGCGTGCCTCATCAGAAAGTGGTTTTGGCACGTAAAACCCCAAATATTATTATTATTATTAAGTTTCTGGAAAGTTATCGATGCTTCTATCCGCTGTCTGTTGTCGCCGAACCTTGTATTATCTGATTTCATCGCGTGAAGCGAATGGTGTAGAACTTTGTGGAAGGCACGCGGGTCCGAACGATTAGACTGGAACGTTCGACGACTGCTGTATAAAAGCCAACGGGCTTGACCCGCTGACCAGATTTTCGACGATCGCCGACTGTGTTCGCCGCTATCGTTGTGCTATAAGTGTAGCCTGTTTTGTGGGCACAGGTTCGCCCAATAAAATTTAGTTTTGTCGTTCACAGTGGTGCTACTGTGAACGACAATATCCTAGGTGTGTTCGGCCTTTCTACAGCTTTGGACAGATCTTATACTAGAGATAATGAGAAGGAGGAAATGGGGGAGGGGGGGAGAGGTGGAACTGGCCCCGTAGTTTCCCAGGAACGCTGCGGGCCTATACGGTAGGAAGCCGGGAAGGCTATGATTCATTTAACCTACACTAGTGCCGTCTTCTATAAGTCAGACATGGTTTGAACATTTCGCACGTGGAAGAATTGAATTTTTTTTTAAATCTGTCGCTGGTGTGCCTGCGTTTGACCTCCTCCAGTGCGCTACACCTGCAAGCTTGGAGTGACGCGTGACAGCGGCAAAAAATGCCGAGAGCGAGTGGAGCTATACTAATCCAGGTGCAACCAAATTAGGAAGGCCCTCTAAGCTTCAATAATGACACTCCCTCACCAGAACAAGAATTGGCCTCTCTGGTACAGTATTCGGCCACTCCCTCCCTCATGATTCCTACAATTACGCCATGGCCCTCAGTCCCCAGCAGCTGCGGAGCACCTGAACAAGGCGGGGGTCATACCTGTAACGCAGCAGAGGGTGCTAAGAATCTCTGGACCTGTTCAGGCCGCCACTGGAAACTTTCCCTCACAACCTTTAACAGCCGAGCAACAGAAAGTGGACCGGGAAAAGCCCTAATGATGAAACAAGAAATGAAACTGATTTCACTGTTTCTACCGATCGCAGCATAGTGAAGGATGTAGAAGTGTTAGGCAGGGTAAAGTGCAGTGATCATAGGTTAGTGAGGGCTAGGATTCACGTCAAATTGAAGAGAGAAAGAATAAAATTGGTCAAGAAGAAACAGGTCAACCTAGAGGCAGTTAGGGTAAAAGCAGACAAATTCAGGCTGGTACTTGCAAACAAATATGCACCCTTATAACAGAGACATGAAGATGACACAGAGGTAATGAATGAAACCGTAAAGGAGGCTGGCTTCAGAGGCAGCAGTTGAATTGGGAGGCAAGACACCAAGGCAACCAGTAGGCAAGCTCTTCCAAGTAACAAAGGACCTAGTAAAGAAACGACAAAGAAGAAGAATGTCCTCCTCAAGAGATAAAATAGAATTCGCGGAACTGTCCAAACTGATCAACAAGGAGAAAATAAGGGATATTCGAAATTATAACGTGAAAAAGACTGAGGAAGCCGTAAAAAAAAATGGACGCAGCCTGAAATCAGTGAGAAGGAAACTTGGCGTAGGACAAATCAGAGAGAGTGTAAGAGTGGGGTTGAAGATTAATATGCAGAAGACACAGATAATGATGAATAGATTGGCAAGGGAACAAGAGTTCAGGATCGCCAGTCAGCCTCTATAGTCTGTGAAGGAGCATGATTACCTAGGTCAATTTACCACAGGAAACCTGATAATGAGAAGGAAATTCATAGAAGAATAAAAATGTGTTGGATCGCATACGGCAGACATTGTCAGCTCCTGACTAGAAGCTTACCATTATCATCAAAAAGGATGGTGTACGATCAATGCATTTTACTGGTGTTCACATATGGAGCAGAGACTTGGAGACTGACGAAGAAGCTTGAGAACGAGTTAACGACCGCGCAAAGAGCGATGGAACGACGAATGCTAGGCGTAAGGTTAAGAGACAGAACGAGAGCGGTTTGTATCAGAGAGAAAACGGGTATAGCCGATATTCTAATTGACATCAAGAGGAAAAAATGGTTCTGGGCAGGTCATGTAATGCACAGATTAGATAACCGTTGGACAACGAGAGTTACAGATTGGGTACCAAGCGAAGGGAAGCGCAGTAGAGGACGGCAGAAGTCTAGCTTGTACGATGAAATTAGGAAATTCGCGGGTGCTAGTTGGAATCGGTTGGCGCAGGACAAGGGTAGTGGGAGATCGCAGGAAGAGGCCTTCGTCCTGCAGTGGACATAAAATAGGCTGATTATTATTATTGTTATTATTATTATTATTATTATTATTATTATTATTATTATTATTATTCCCAAAATATTTTTGAGCGGTCGTTCTGAAATTGTTAGTTTAAACAACCAATCAGAATATAGTAGCAAGCTGCCTGTGAAGGCTGGTGTACCACAGGGATCCATTCTACCTCGACTACTCTTGAATATATTTACAAATGACTTGAGCTTAATAACTTCCAAGTGTTTATTATTTCAGTACGCGGAATACACTGTTTTGCTCACAAGACATAAAATACGAGACAGCAGTTAATGTGTTGCAGGGAAACGTAAATCATGTAATGAAATGCTTCGCTGATGAAGAAGGGTAAAAAGAAGGACACCGACCACTGAATGAATACAATGCTTCGCTGAGAACGTAATTTCAGTGAAGACACAGAAAACCAAAGTAATATGTTTCAGAAATCCGTTAAAGACAACCTTCATAGACACACATGTATTCTTACATGATCATGATTCTCTCTCTTGTCGTTGCGAACCCGTTGAATATGTAAATTCGAACAAATATCTCCATGTGGTTTTCGATAGCAGCTTATCATGGCATGACCACTTGGCTTACGTTTGTGCCAGGTTACGGAAAGTTTCATGGTTACTCTTTATTATCAGATCTTTGGCTCCAATGTATGTGAAGAAAAATATAATTTATGCACTTGCGTATAGTGTTCTTAGACACGGAATCACCTTATTTGCGTCTTGTCCTTCCCGTTGGCATTGCTGAATTGATAGCATCTTAAAAAGATGTTAAAGAGCATTGTGTATAATTGTCATATCCCATCCGGAGCGGACATTTTCCAATTCTTACGTTTTCCTTCATTCCATTCTCTTTTCGTACAAACTGTTCATCGCCAGTTCTGGACTTTTTAATTAAATATGATGCTAACCAGAAGTTGCGAAAAACCATTCTTAACAAGCTTAACAAGGTATGGAAAGGCAAGACGGTCTGCTTATGTGCCTGACATTTTTAATGGGTTACCAAAAGAACTTTTTGCAGTAACCTTTATGCGGAACCTAAAAACGCATATGAGAACATTATGTTCGTTGTTGTATTCTTTTACAGTTGTGTATAAGTATGAGATTATATATTTTGAGTTTTGTTTCCTTGGAGTTAGCATTGATGTCCTTGATACTGGTTTTGTGATTGCTTTCTTTTTATATTTCTTCAGCTCCTTTCAAGCAATGTACTGTTTGTTCTTGCCATTTTGTTTCCTCTGCCAAACTGCCGGGCTCAGTTCTTCAAGCCTCTTGTTGGCTTTGACGGGCCTGAACCTCTCTGTACCCTCTAGAAAGTGCAATAAATAAATAAATAAATAAATAAATAAATAAATAAATAAATAAATAAATAAATAAACAAACAGATAATTATAATAATAATAGTAATAATAATAATAATAATATGTTGTCGTAGGCCCCTTTGATGTCTAAGAAAATAGCGATGACGAGTAGGCGTCGACGTTTTTCATGTTCCACTGTCGTAACGAGGTCAATGACGCTGTCAGTCGGAGAACGACCCCGCCGAAAACGGGTCATCAGGTTCGGATATAGATCATTTCTCTCCAGAAACCATTCGAGCCTCGCGAGGACCATTCGTTCCATAACTTTTCCAACCCAGCTGGCTAATGCAACTGGCCGGTATGAAGTAAGATCATAAGGAGTCTTTCAAGGCTTCAAGAGAGCAACCAGGTGGCTGATCTTCCACTGCTCCGGAACAATACCGTGGACCAGTGGCGTAGCCAGGAATTTTGTTCGGGGGGGGCTACGCCACTGGCCCAATATATATATATATATATATATATATATATGTAGCTGCACGTTTTTCCCTGCAACCACTTCAGCAAATTTGAGGAGGTTTGTGGCATTTAAAAGACTACTGGCTTCGAATTTTTCATTTAGGAGGTCAATTATTTATTAAAAATTGGCCAAAATTGAAAATTTTCAGAAAACGAAACTATCAAGTTTAAAACTCCGTGACTCAACAATGAAAAGTGATATCACAATTCTGTGAATTGCATCTAATAGTACATCTACAGCGGACAAAATAAATATGTTACACATGAATCTCAAAAAAATTTAGTATTGTGGAAATACGGCTTTTGCAGAACCCTTGTACACAACGTAACCAATTAACGTAAGATACAAATTGACACAGCAAACTTGTCCGCTTTGACTGTTATAATAAATGCCGTTTACAGAACCACAATATCTGTTCTTCATGCATAGCTATTAGTTTGTAAACGCCGTGCTTCTATTTTTTCAAACTTTCGAATCTTCCAAAATATTTTAAACGAAATTCAGGCCCTAAATCGAAGTTCTGTTTGCAACAGACACTAGGATTTAACTTTCTCTCTCAAATGCAACCAATTTCAATAAAAGCGATTAGCAGGATTATCTCAGAAAAGCGTTTCTGCGTTTTACAAGTATTTGAATAGGCCGCGTCGGATTGGGCCCGAGCTAAAGCTTCCTCTTAAACAATTTATCGAGGGATCAAATACATGAATAATAACTGCATTGCCATTGCCAAAGATGCTGCAAACGAATTCTTGAAAGCTACGCTCTGTAAATACAAGTAAAATATGTATTTTTTTCATAAAATATTATACTCGTATGTGCCAAAAATTGTGCCCAACATAACTGACGTCAATGCGTCCATGTTTTTTGTCTATTTATTAAGTAAAGAAAATATCAAACGAACTGTAGAACTATATCAGTTCGAAACCAGGAAAGCAGCGCATGCCGCTAATATGAAAAATTAAAAGGCAATGAACTGAACAAGTTGAGGACAAATATCTTAATGAAACTTTGTCATTCAAGAACCGTGCTTACATTCTTGTATATATGCAATGGCCAGTGAAAAATCTCAATGACGCTGTCGTTTGCTGCATTGTATTACGCAGGAGTAGCTGTCCCTTGTCGTGTATCGTGAGTAATTGCACCGAAGTTATAGTCGCGACAGAGAGCACGTATAAAAAGCAGTTCTGCAAGATATATGAGGGCAAGTCAAATGAATGAGCCAACAACGGGGTACTTTATTTCAAAGTAGTCTTCATGAGAATTTAGACATTTGTCCTATTGACTAACGAATTGCGTGATTCCCGTCTTATAAAACTCCTTGGGTTGCTGCTTCAAAAAGTCTGTATCTGGTTCCCTTGAGCTGTTTTTTCGGTTGCCCCAAAATGTAGAAGTCGCAAGGTGACAGGTCTGAGCTGTATGGCGGATGTTGCAGCGTTTCCCACTTGAACTTTGCCAGTTTTGTATTAACCACATAAGCGACGTGGGGACAGGCATTGTCGTGGAGCAAGATGACCCCATTCGTCAATTTTCCACGTTGTTCGTTCTTGATTGTGACACGCTGCCGTTCTGGCGTTTCACAATATCGGAAACAATTGATAGCCTGTCAAGATTTAGCAAATTCTATCAGTAATGGACCCTGTCGATCGAAAAAAAAAAGTCAACAACACCTTTCCAGCGGAAATGATGGCCTTTACGTTCTTTGGGCGTGGTAAATTCGAATGTTTCCGCTGTAAGCTTTGCCGTCGTGTTTCAGGCTCGTAGTAGTGGCACCAAGGTTCGTCCCCGATCACAGTTGCAAACAAGAAGTCGCCATGCTCATTGTGATACCCGATCAGATGAGTCAAGGCAGCGCGAAACTTCTTCGTCTTCTCGCGATGGATAAAAATCTTGGGGATCCATTGCGCACCAAAGAGCCGATAGCCGAGAAGCTCATGAATTATGGCGTGAACCGAACCGTGACTGATGTTCAGACGGTCTGCCAGTTCATCGATGCTTATCCTCTGTTCTTGTTTCATCAGCTCATGAACCTTTGAAATTGTGTGGGGGGTGATTGCACGATGGTTTTGGCCCGGTCTTGGAATGTCTTTGCAACGTCCTTTGAACCGTTTGCTCCAACGATTCACAGTGGTCAATGAAATGCAGTGTTCAACGTACACGGCAGTCATATGGTGATTAATTTCTGTTTTGGAAACACCTTCAGCTGTCAAAAACTTCGCGACACCGAGTTGTTCAACTTTTGAAGTGTCCATTATGTGACGCAACCATATTCAACCCAGTGTATGAGAGCATTAAAGAACATTTATCTTCACACCTGCGTGTCACTTTTGTAAATGAGACATGCCGTTCTCCTACGCGCATGCCTCGCAGATAATGAACCGAACCATTATTGCGTGGTTAGGGTAGGCTCACTTTCATTTCACTCGCCCTCGTACATTAGAAATGCAAAGATACAATGGGATATGCAAATGAGAAAATACTGCTTGATAAAGGACAAAAAAGTGTCACTGGAAGCAAAGTTCACTGCATGTATACACAAAACCTCGCAACAAGATATTTAAGTATACGTATAAGTCTCCAATGAGTCTATGTATGTAACTGTATAAGTTAACTGTATATAATGCGTCTAATAACTGTATAACTGTAATAACTGTATAATGCGTACATAATACTGTAATAAAGAAGTAACTGTATATAATGCGTCAAACAAGGCAAATAAACATGTTGCACAATCATAGATTCACAGAATCCTAGATTCCGCCCCCATTCCATCCACTCCCCCCGATGTATTGCGCGCGACGGAAGGCGGCGCGCTTGCTCCCCGCTTTTCTCCTTTGCGCACACAAGACTGAGCCACCATCGTCGGCTCACCCATTCCACCTCCCCTCCTACGCTTTCACTCGCACATACAGCATGCAGCGCGTGGTCACGATGTTATCACCCTTGGACTTTATACGAAACATGAGGGCGATGGCAGGAATGCGCCTGGAGTGTCCATATAATTGCTTTCGCAATAATATAATAAACGTATCCGGCAACTGAAGCGTCCCGTCGCCCATTACTTTCCGCAAAAGAAGTATCAAAATCGAACTTTCACCATGCGACAATTCGCTGCGCCGCAACAATGTATTTTTTTTCTGTGAGGCGGAGGCACCGAAAGGAAAAAGAAACGCATAGGAAAGTATCTTGGCCAGAATCTAATGCCTACTTCGGGCACCTAATGGGGCTATGGAAGGAATACCGAAGAAAACATGAGACGCTTGGTCCACTGAGAACCATACGCATACTGCTCAGTATCCTACAGCGGAGAAAGAAGACCTTCCGGAAAGGTTCCGCTCAAGGAATGCGGTGCAATCCTTCGAGTTCCCACAGTGATGGCGGCGAGCGACCATTGTTTTTTTTTTTCTCGTCTGCTAGCCAGAAGACATCCAAAACTCTGTTCGGTGAAAATCCACTCGGCCAGAGCAAACCGAACTCGCACCAAAGTGTACCGCACGGTGGTCGGGGCCATACGAGAAAAACGTATGCGCTCTGGTTGGCTTTGGCAGCCCGCGGTTAGGGTAGCGAGAACAAAAAAAAAATCGAAGAGGCTCAATGTGTCCTCGCGAATAAAAGTCAAAGTAGAAAAAATAAATAAGAACGTATTTACTTTGGCTGGCTTGAGTGTCTTGACATGGATGTTCTGGCGTAGGTTAAAAAAAAATGTTTATATTTTTTTATGTGACATGACGGCACAAATGAACCACCCCAACGCTTCGTCTCATTGGACCTCGCTGCCTGTTTGTCAACTCGTCTGCTAGTGTGTTGATTTGGCTTGTCTCGTTGTATGTTCCGATGTAAGACTTTAGAAAAGTGAATAGACATTTGGCGTCAAATGTTTATAACAACATTAAACGCACAAAGTTCCGCAATTGAAAATCTAAAGCACAACTTTGGAAATGTCAATGCACCTTTCACATCAAGAGCTTATGAGATTTATACCCATAAAGTTTCGCAATTGATATCCATGCGCTCCACAGATTCCATGGCCTCAGTGAGATGCCGCGGCGAGCCCGCTCACCATCAAAGCGCCCTCGAAACTTCGTGCTCGGATGGGACTGCTTGGCGTTATGTGACTTCCGGTGAATGGGCATTGCCACGAAATCCAGCCCGAGTTTGCAATCTTCGCGGTTAAATGTCTTTTCGAGCGTCAAAAAGACATTATAGACAAAATCCAGAGTGATTTCCGGCGCCGGAGGTCACTTCGGTCGGCGGTGCATGGACAGCACGAAAAAATTTCGGGGGGGGCTGAAGCCCCATAAGCCCCCCCCCTGGCTACGCCCCTGCCGTGGACCTATGTGTCATTGTGATAATTGATCAGCGCAGTGCGACTAGCCCTGCCAAGGTGAGGGAGAGACGAGTACGAAATCCTGTTAGGGCCAGGGGCAGATGAATGCCGACACGACGCAAGAGCAGCCTCTAATTCAGGCATCGTAAAGGACAAGTAGTAGTGGTCACTTGGGGAAGGTGGTGCAAAAACTTCGAATTGGATTGAGGCTGGTTGAGTTGTGCCCACAATCATTTTGCAGAAGTCGTCCTCTACCTCTAGATCAGTGCGGCGTTGGTAAAGGGCCAGAGCACTGAAAGGGTACCTTTCTTGTGGGAGAAAACGTAGGCTCCTGACTACATGCCAAATACGTGACAGTGGCTTGCGAGGATCCAGTGATGAGGGCAGAACTTTCTACAGCGCTTCCTTCCTAATTTCTCGAGATGGCGCTTTATTTGTCGTTGAGCTCGGTGACAAAGGGCGAGATCGTACGTGTATTTCATCCTTCTGTATTTCCTTGCAGCGCGCTGTTGGACTGCGCGTAACCTCTCGAATTCCATGTCAATAGGAGACCCCGGTGTAGGTGCACATATGTTCCGCGTGGCCTCACCGAGGGCGGACGTGATCAAGTCTTCCATTTGGGTTGGTGACTCAAGATCCGCACAGGAATTCTCCACGAATGTCTTAAAAGTGGGCCAGTCTGTGCATCGCACATGAGACGAAGTGGAAGGTGCGAACCACTTCACGCCGATATACGATGGTATCTGATCACTGCCATGTGGTTCCACATCACTGAACCAGCTAATAGCTGACTGTAGTCGCGAGGAAACAAACGTTAGGTCCCAGCAGCTACTATAGGACGTGCCACGCAGAAACGTAGGAGAGCCATCGTTCATATTGACGAAATCCTGTGAGTGCATAAAGTCGGACAGGGCTTTGCCTGGGTTATTCATTACTACACTTCCCCATTGGGGGTGATGAGCATCGAAGTCGCCCACAATAAGATGAGGAGCTGTACAAATCTGGATTGCTGAAGACAGGTACGAGAAATCAATGTGATCTCTGAGTGGAATGTAGCAGCCGAGTATCGAGAATATCCGTCCTTTAAGCGTTAACGTCATGCAAATGTAGTGGTTAGTGTTATGGGGCCGGAGGACATGGCGGTAGTGTGAAATATCTCGGTGTATGCACACTAACACCTTGCTGGTTTCATCAGCTTCTCGAGACCACAGCAATACATATCCAGAAAGGCGGAAAACAGAAGGCATGTTGGGCTCACATATCATAATCACAGTGAAGCGGTATTTCTGGACGCGCTGTCGGAAGTCACTCAGGCGACCACGCAGGCCTCGGGCATTCCACTGCATCACTACACTGCGACGTATGTGCATCGACACAGAGGAGGGACTGTGGGGTAGCGCCATAACGAATTACTGCACTGCCGCCAAGAGCGGCTCAATTGCGTCCAAAAACTTAGCAACAACCCTTGTTGTTGGCGTATTGAGGCCTGCAAGCAGCGTGAGCATGGAGTGTACAAGTTGTTTCAAAAGAACGTTCACCTGCTGGCCTTCCGGCTTGTCCATATTGTCTACTGGAACGGCACGGAATGTTGGACGCGTTGGTTCGACGACCTTGGACGAGAGCAGGCCATTCCACATCAGAGGAGGTGGATCATATACCCGCATCTTTCTGAACCACCGTGGTAACATGGGGCGCTGCAGTAGGCGGCATCTTATCATTTCGGCTCAAGACATTGTGGCAACAGAGCTGAGAGTTGCTGTGACGGTGGCTGAGCCAGACTAGTGGCGTGTGACTCTGGGCGTCGGCGACGGGAACGATGTTTGTGGCGACGAATAGACGCGGCCGCTTCTTGGGGATTTGAGTTGTCTTTTACCATCTTCTTCAGGATGAGCCTCTCGTTCTTCATCATAGGACAGTCTTTAGCCGTCGCCTCAAGAGCGCCGAAGCAGTTGGTACACTTGACAGACTCCGTATGGAAGTATCATGCTGGTGTGAGCCGCCGCATCGACGACTGGATATTTTGTTTCTGCAAACAGCACTCACCTGGCCAATCTTGTTGAATTTGTGGAATTGAACAGGCCTGGGAACATACAGATGGACAGGATGCCGCTCATAGCCCACCTTGACGTGGGATGGGATAGAGTCGGCTTCAAAAAACTACTTTAACACACCGTGATCGGCCGAAACGATGAATGTCGACTATCCTGGCCGTAGAATTGATGAGTGACCGCAGGTCGCTGTGCGTTATTTCAGGGTCTACATCTGTAATAACTCCAGCGGAAGTCCGTTTTCCATGAGTGAGATAAGGGCAGACCAGCATACCGCCTAACACTCCCATTTCTTTCAGCTTGTCCACTGACGCCCGAGATTTCACATCTACCGTAAGGACGTTCTTCCATGCGTTGATTCTGACCTCTTGTACTTGTCCTGGAATCACCTGGTCAAAAAATTGGGTCAGCCGCTGTCTGTTAATGATATTCAAATTAGCCGTCTACGTTGTGGCTACGTAAGCCACACAGAAACCGTCAGGTGCGTCAACATTCTCTGTAGGCAACTCCCTCGCTGCTGATATCCGGCGCAACACGCCAGGTATGTCAACAGTCTTTGTAGTCGACTCATCAGCTGTTGATGTCCGGTGCAACTACCTTTTCAGGAGGCGCGATTCAACAGGCGTGAAGCTGCTACTGTCGGAATCCATCTCAGTCACCGTGGAGCAATCTGCCGAATCTGGAATCTCCACGTCGGTGACGGCCGTAGCAAAGAAGGCATCAACCGGCCGAGCAGCAGTTGGGTCGACTGCGTCGACAGGAAGCTGCACGGGACGTGTGCCCGCCATCTCGAAGGATGACGTGATCACTGTGTACACACAATATTAAAAAGCTACAGAAAACTGGAACAGCCGAAAACACAGACGTTATCTATCGCCACTTCTTCTTCCTTCATCTTGCATATAGATATCCTTTAGGGTAAATAATACAATCATAAAAAGCAACATACTCTTAAGAAATGTTTCAGGCTTCATTCGAAAAGTGAAAATCTTCAATCAGATGTCGTTGACTAGACACGACAACACTGAAAGACCCTATAGTGGCGGAAAATGCTGCTTGTACAAGTTTTTTTTTTTCGCCTAAAGCTCCGATATGTGGCGTATTATGTGCGGCAGCGAGCTCCTGGCATAAATTTTACTCTCCGTGGCCTGCGCAGTCGCACTGAAAAGTCACCTGTGCTAGACAGCAACTGAACTTTTGCGCGGTTCTGGCGCTTCATTAATTTCATTTTTTTTTCACGGGAACTACTATCATGATCATATACGAAGGCAATTCAGAGATACCCAATAAGCTTAACTTTCGATACTCAACGAGTATCTTGGATGAAATATTGTGGAAGTCTCCTGGTTAAAAATTTTAGGCAATGTCGACCAACCTTTTTCTTGTAGTACACTTACTACCTATAATATAAGAAGAAACAATTGCGTAAGTTAGCCAATGTACTTATTTTATTGCTTGACCTACACTAAACCCTTGCGGAGAATGGTGCTCTTCTTCAGTGTACACAAAAGAAAACAGGATGACGCACCGTCTATAGTATTTCCATTCTACATATCTTGTTAGAGCTTACCGTTTATTGCGCAACAAAAATTAGCCCAACAGAAATTAGCAACAGAAATCTAGGCACCTAAATGAGCGTTACGAGCATTTTTTGCCTGATAAATGAAAATTACCTGATTACAAATGATGGTTGCCTTTTTACAGTCGCTAAGAATTGACTTGGGCCTGCGTGCACCTCGCGTAACTAACTTCGACCGAAACGTATAATATGAAAGTTTGCCGCACGTGCAATTTTTCAGTAAGGCAATACTTTTATTTTTAGCGCCTGTATAACGCCTGCAACAGAAGAGGCAGAACGATCTAGTTACAGATTGTTGGTGTTTTCTCAGTGTGGGGACAACTCGATGCTGCAAATGACCGCGTAAATCTCTTGCTGAAGCCGGACACCGGAAGTGTTCTAGGGCAGGAAGCCGTCAGCGTTCGACATTAGCCGGTGGTCTCCCTGTCAAGGGTTGATAAAGCTTAATTTCCGTGCCCTGACGAGAACCTGAGTATTCGGCACGGCGTGGGTGATGGGCAGTACCTCTCGTTCCACATCACTGGTCGTCAGAGGGTAGCGAGCTTCAGGGCATGTCGTTTAACGTAGACGAGATTCATATACACAGGCAGCGCTACCAGCATTTGCGTAGCGCGGTGCAGGCACAACGCTTCCAACTAATACATAGTCTTCGTCTCATGCTTCCATCGGGATTCGAAATAGCAGTAATTTCATCAACTCTCCGCCAGAACGAAACATTCTCCGTAAGAGATAGTTCTTCTTTGCTCCTTAGTTTTCAGCACAGTTGTAATGAAAACGAGGGATCTTGGGGAGCCTGGGACATCTAAAAGAATTCATCGGTCATTTTACTGCGACAGAAATAATCTACAGACGCCATATAGGCGCATTCACGCCGTCGGCGCCACCACTGTTGCCGTGCCATCCCACTGACGGCGCATGCGCGGCTCGTGCGTTGAGGGTTAGATCGTTTCCCGAGACGCAGAGTGCGCTTGGCTGCAAAAACGACGAAACGTCTTACTTTTATAAACTTTCGTGGTCGGTGTTCGTTTTAATTGTTGTCATGCATGTTCCCAAGCAGACGGATGACGAAATCCTGGAGGAGTTGCGGGCGCGGTACATAGGCGATTTCGAACCCGCACAAGGACAACCTCCAACCTACAGCGGGAGCGACAATTACGACATCGACAAGCCGATCACTATCACTGAGGTGCAACAGTCACTGCATGCACTGACACGAAACACCACCCCAGGCAAGGACAAAATAAATAACAAGCTCCTGCGCAATCTGGATGATGGCACCACTCAATCTCTTACTGACCTCATTAATCATCACTGGGAAGCGGGTACGCTACCAGCAGACTGGAAGCACGCGGACATCATACTCATTCCGAAGCCAGGCAAACTCTCCAGCTTAGAAAATGTGAGACCAATCTCACTGACTTCATGCCTAGGCAAGCTACTGGAACATGTCATCCTGAACCGGCTTCAACCTTACCTAGAATCCAGCGACCTCTTTCCCGAAACAATGTTCGGATTCCGGCGCCACCTTTCTACCCACGACACCCTTCTTCAGCTGAAGGACCAAGTCCTTGAACACATCTCACCGCACAACACCGGAGTGATTCTAGCACTCGATCTCGAAGGCGCTTTCGACAATGTGGCTCACCATACCATCCTTACAAACCTAAGCCTCAGGAACTGTGGTCGTAATACTTACAATTATATACGCGCCTTTCTAAGCAACCGCACGGCCACAATAGGCATTGGATCACTCAGAACCCTGACGTTACCTACCCGCAACAAAGGAACCCCACAAGGTGCTGTTCTATCACCCACCCTTTTCAATATTGCTATGATGAAATTACCTGACAAACTAAACGCAATACCAGAAATCAGGCATGCAATATACGCCGATGACATCGCTATCTGGACCACCACTGGTTCCGAAGGAGAGAAACAAGACGCCCTTCAACAAGCGACCGACGTCGTGCAGCAATATGCAAAAACAAGTGGACTCCGGTGCTCCCCCGAGAAGTCAGAACTATTAGTCGTTCGACAGAAATCACGAAGTAAACTCAATGAAGTACTCCACATCACACTCGCCGTCGACGACACAGAAATACCCACAGTAAACCGCGTCCGCATTCTCGGCCTCCACATACAACAGGACGGCGGAGGCGCATACACCATCCAACGTCTCAAGCAGACCACCTTCCAAATCATGCGAATGGTCAGCCGCATCACCACCAAACAATACGGACTGAAAGAAGACGACATAATACAGCTCGTCCAGGCCCTGATAATCAGCCGCACCGACTACGCTGCCCCGTACTTGCCCCTCACTCCCAAGGAGATACATCAATTAGACGTACTTCTTCGGAAAGCCTACAAGCAAGCGCTCGGCCTACCACCGGGAGCAGCGACAGTCAAGCTTGAAGCCCTAGGAGTCCATAATACTATAAGAGAAACTATAGACGCCCACCTCACAAGCCAACGAGAACGCCTAGCCCTCACACCAACAGGAAGAACAGTCCTAGTGCGCCTATAGGCTACCCCACACACGGCAAACACCACGAACAAGCAATCCATACCCGCCGTGGTTGCTCAGTGGCTATGGTGTTGGGCTGCTGAGCACGATGTCGCGGGATCGAATCCCGGCCATGGCGGCCGCAATTCGATGGGGGCGAAATGCGAAAACACCCGTGTACTTAGATTTAGGTACACGTTAAAGAACCCCAAGTGGTCAAAATTTCCGGAGTCTTCCACTTCGGCGTGCCTCATAACCAGAAAGTGGTTTTGGCACGTAAAACCCCATAATTTAATTTAATTTTAAGCAATCCATCTGGCCCACAACTTTCGGGAGCACATCAAAGTAGCCCCTATCCCCAGAAGCATGCACCCGGAACATCATGCCGACTCCCAATTCCCGGACGTTGAAATAGTGTGGACTCCAGGGCACGAGTGCCTCCGTGTAAATCAGCGTGCGCACGCTGAAGCCCGAGCTCATGCCTCTCGGGCGCCACAAGAGAGGGATACGGCCGCATCCGTGGAGCCCGTACCTTTACAATACAATGCCATACTACAACACCACAGATTGAACAGACGACAATACCCACCTCCACACAACACCCTCTCACGTGAAGACGCCGTAACATGGCGACAAATACCCCATTTGAGCAGACTACACGTAGTACACCCTACACTATATTCATACAAATGTCCCCTTTGTAATGATTACGCCTCCCTATGTCACACCACATGGGCGTGCCCCAACGTGAAGGCGGCCCCGCAAATACCCGACCCCACACCCGAGTAGTGGGAGGCCGTGCTGACTAGTTCGGACCCTCGTAACCAGCAGCAACTGGTGTGGCGGGCCCGGGCGACAGCAAGAGCCGCAGGAGTCCTGGACTAAGGGCGCCTCCCGCACAAGCAGAAAGACATCTGCTTGTCGTTTATTTTTTTTTAAATAAATGTTCCTCCTCCTCCTCCTCCAACCAGACGGGTTTCCGTCCAATCCTTGATTTCAGAAAAGGGCGAAGCCAAGTGGCCGCACCGTCAAAGCTACGCTCAATCGCCTCTGTGGCGGAGCAAGGGGGCCACGTCCTGTTGCTGGCATGTTATGCGGATGCAAGAAGCGCGCCGCGTTCCTGTTGAACTATGCCGTGCGTATGCTGCTGTCACAGCAATAAACAGCAAGCTAACGTCATCTAAAGTATTTCGATGGGCGCTGACTAATGCAGACAATTTCGCACCGGTCTCACCACGGAGGTGTGACGCCTGCAACGCAACTGGCGGCGCCCATAACACCCGCGTTGTGAGACGCCTGGCAGGGCGTTGTTCCTTCTATGCCCACCAAGAGTTGCCTTGCGTGTTGTGTCGCGCCAACATGTGGCACCCGCGTCTAGTGAGAACACTTTCGAGTAGGTCAAGCGCAACGCTAAACTTTACTATCGCTGTGAATGCTCCGCACTTGTCACAAAACTGTCAATTTTCATTGGTCGATTCAATGGGTAACCGAAAAAAAACCTCTTTAGCGCTTACTATGTAAAAGCAGCTGAATCGCACAGCGCCTAATTGTGACAGCTATGACACAGTACTTTCACTTCGTACCGCGACTTGGCGTTCAGTAAAGGCGCGCTGCGTACACAGGAGCTGTGTCCTCCGCCAGTGTATTCTCTTACCCCCCCCCCCCCCCCCCTCCCTGTGTGCGCGTGCGCTTCACTGCATATATCAAGAGTCATGCGGCAAAGGCAAACCCTAGGAAAACTACCATTCCCTACGTGATCATATGGCGCCATCGGGCGTTTCATTCCGGCTTAGGCGCCTCGGAGCCGGTAGTCGTGTGCAAGCGCTTTGATGCCACCCGATAACATTCTATCGTTCTCTATAGTTACGTGTCATTCCTGCTGACGCAATGAAAAGGCACGGTAGCGCTAATTCCGACAACACAAAGAAGGAAAAGACAGGACGGCTGCTGGAGCATTTTTGTGCGGGAGATCCAGCTTGACTGTGCCAGCGAATTTGGCAGCCCACTTCGTCTTCACAACATTTCGTACAAGGACACGCGAACTTGTGCGAAGCGCCCGTTTGCAGAAGCCACTGAAGCAGTGGTATGCACGCAATACAGGCGAATGCACGCAAAACTGCCGCGCGACTGGCCGCTCGAGGCACTTAGCGTGTGTTCGCGAGCTTTTTTTCACGCTCGGAAAAACACCTTTATGTAGCACGTACTGAGCAACAGAAAGCTGTATCGAGCGTTTTTCATGTTGCTCTGCAATTGTCTGATTGACACTTTTAATCTAGTTATAATATTTGAAAGGTTGATAAATAATAAAGACTAATTATGTAATTAGGCGGAATGCAAGAAAATTATCTGAGTATTTCCAAGAGATGGCAAACAACATTACCTTGGTTCTCTCCAGCTAGGTGGCATTTCCATATTTTTACATCTGCGTACGTGATAGTTCGGACACCCTGTGTGCTGCTACATGTGCTACCGCTGGCAGTCTTGGGCATTTGCCGAAGGCATCTTACCCGAGCGTAGTCACGTACTTTCAAGTGTCAGTACTGAAAGCGCCGCAAATATCGCGAGCAACGTTGCATATTTGTCTTCTTTTTTTCTGCTTGCTACCACTTAGTCGCGTCCATGCGCGCAGGACCAAGCATGCCGTTGCATCTTAAGCGCGCCATCCAAGTTATCTGCCTCTTTATCTGGCTGCTGGCCAGAAAAGGTCGCATTAAGTATAGTCTCGAACGTGTCGTGTTATAAGGAAGTTGTGCTAAATGGGGAGCGCTAAATGGGGAACAACTAGAACGGCTGGAAGAGGTACGCCTCCGGTTACTCCCCATTTATTACACGCAAAAAATAATTTTGGTTTAAAGATAATAATACGAGGGGCGTTCCGAAAGTAACTTTCGTCGTTTTTTTTTTGAAAGAGAAGATGTTGTACCAGTTGAAACGAACAATCACTAAGGGTCCACGCCCACTGCTGGTTCGACGACGGAAGGAGCGTCAGCGGAGGAGGAATGACGCATGCGCAGAGCGCCGAAGAAGAGAGGGCAGCAACAGACCGGCGTGCCCGCGAGGGTATTCGAGTACAAATCACGGTGGCAGACAGACGTTTGCTGAGAAAGTGGTCGCCAATGGAAGCGCGTGCTGTTATCCGGTATGAATGTACCCGTTGCCTGCACTGAAAGTTGCACTGTAAGTACGTCACTTCCGAAACAATGCTGAGATGGAGCAGGCTGTGCGACAATTCCTTGCAGCGCAGGGCATCGAGTTTTACCAGAGTGGTTTCTTCAAACTGATTGCATGGCTACGACAAATGTTTCAATGTAGGGGGCGACTGTGGAAAACTTTTGCAGGGTGTATAGGTAATGACGCCATGGTGTATTTTTTTTTGCCAATAAAGTTTTCGTGTGAAACTTAATGACGAAACTTACTTTCGGAACTTCCCTCGAAATAAAAATAAAGTTACATTCTCGGGCGTACAGACACTTACAAGAGTGAAAAACAAAAAACGAAAACCAAGCGAAGCATAACAATGAAGGTGACTCACTGCTCGAAATTGTGCCTGTTATTTCGCACACATGCCCATACTTATAAAGCAAGTAATTAAAATATTGTGCATTTATTTATTTATTTATTATTTGTTTATTTATTTATTTATTTATTTATAATACCTCAACGAGGTCCAAGAATCGGGACATTACATGAAAAACACTTGACAAAAAAGAAAAACATAGCGGAACAGATTAGGTTGCACAACTTGACAGGTGGTCTTACTTAATAGCAGTCTTAAAAAGGAAAATGATGGTGACGAAGGGAATTATAGAAGGAAGGTTATTCTGTTCTCGGGCTATCTGCACAAAAAGAGAACGTTGTTATGTAGTGGAACGGGCGAATGGGCATTTGTTAGGTTCACATCATTAGGGCGCGTTATAGACATGGCAATGCGAGACGTGAGGCGCTCGAGACGGCTGGCCGACACGTGGTCGTTCGCGTAACTCAATGGACCGAATTCACTAAGCTTTTAGTTCGTAATCTTTGCCATTGGTGGGCCATTATTACTGATGATATGTCCTCCATTCGGAGAGGCTGAAGTTTGCAGTTACGAAAATTTTAGCGTAAGCGCTTTTTACGAACACGAGCCTGTAGATTCCTGGGCAGTGTTGCGCCCCAAATCGACCGTACGCATTCTTTTGGTGCTCCTCCCGAGGCAGCCCCTGCATCAGCGGCCGCCTAGGCGGTGACGGGGCCTGACACCGAATGTGACACGTAAGTAAAGTAGCTCACTTCGAGGCAGACTACGCCGCCCTCCGTGGAAGTGGTAACGACCGCGAAAGCCAGTCGCGTGACCCTGACAAGCTGAACGTCACGGAGAGCAAAGAGCCAGTGTCAACGACTTTAGTGGAAGGAGTTTCCAGATTGCCTCGTCCTTGCTTCAATGGTCGGACATCAGAGGCGGAGTCCAGTAAGGTGGTACGACCATGGGAGAAGTTCTGTGAACAATACGACCTCTCTGATTGGTCGAAACAAGATAACCGAATTCCCTTGTGTAGGGAACTATGGAATACGGCTGTTTTAAAAGCGGACACCTTTGGTGCAGTGATGTGTGCGCTGACATGTGCATGCTCAGACATGTGGTGAGTGCAGACACGTGTTCCGACATGGAGTGGGCTCCCATATCTGGAGCCGATTGTGTGAATATTTAAAATAAACCTCTTTCTCATTTCCTTCAACCTCCCGACTTCATCTCCTAACCAACAAGCAACTCTCGGCGACAGGTGCAGATGATGGCGTGGGCACGCTTAGCGAGCCTAGTGCGACATCCCGGTATCGCGAAGGCCAGCGGCCATGTTGTAGGCGCCCCGGTGACGTAGGCAAGCGACCTTCATAGTGACGCCCGAGTCCAAACCACGGACCTTAGAACCGGACCATAACAGCAGTTTGATCACCTCAACGGCCCACCCGTTCAAATGAGTAAACTGCCCATGAACCTAGAGTTTTATTACCACATCGCTGAAATTTGTCGAATTTGTTCCGAATTTGGTCGTGTCCGTATATCCATTAAATCCTGATTGATAGCTACGTTTTTTGGAGAGATTCCATTTTTTTAAACTTCAGTGCCCATTCATTTACGCAGTGCCAACGAGACGACCACCAGTAGATAGTGGCCGTCCGACACACGACTAAGGTACACGCGTGAGCACTATTAACGTTGAGGAACAGGGAGTATTTGCTGCACCTTGCCTGGATTTAGAGGAAGTCATGCTGAAGAACAGATTGGTCTAGTGAATTTGTTGTTCGTCGGATTTATAACGCAAATTTCAGGCAGTCTGGAAACACACCGGATAGAACAAGGAATAGTGTTGAGGATATTGAGTGAACGAATACGAATTGAAGAAGACCGGTTAAAAATTCTCGGATCCAGTTAACAATAGCTGGGTGAAGGCTGATGTGCGAGAGCTCACGCAGGAGATATTACACTTTCTCGAAAGGATTTTCGAAGTTCAAGAAGAGGGCGTCAATGGGGATGTTGAATGAATGTATTATGGGGTTGTACGTGCCAAAAACACGATTTCATTATGAGACACGCCGTAGTAAGGGACTCCGGATTAATTCTTTAAGGTGCCCCCCAATGCGGGCTTTCTTACATTTCGACCACATAAAAAAATGTGGCCGCCGCGGCCGGCATTTGATCCCGCAACCGCGTGCCCAGCAGCGCAACACCATAGCCGCTGCCCAGCAGCGTGCCCAGCAGCGCAACACCATGTGGAGCCTTGTGTCACCTCGTCATGTTTAGTGCGTAAAGTGCTGGCGTTACGAAGAAACCATAAAAGGGTGCAGGTCTGCTCCCAGGTGGCGAACTTGTGGCGATGATGGCAGTTGTAGCGATTGTGAAACCCAGAAAGAGGAGTGCTGCCTCTGTAATGGAGCTCACTCCGCTGATTATCCAAGTTGCTCTGCAAATGCACGGAAAATGTAAATTCTGGAAATTGTCGAGGGCAGACGCTGCTCCCACCGAAGAGCCATTGTAGAAATACACAGCAGAACTCAAGGATACGCTGGTGTCACAGCTCGTAAGACAGCATCAATGGAAGCGTCCCTTTCTCTCTCCATTGCTGATGCGGATGAAAGGGCCATGAAAAAGCCTACGGAGCGTCTTGCTTCAAAATTATGTGAATCCCTGGCGCAAATAATTTGTAACCAGATGGCGCAGATCCTCGGCACACCTGCCACTACTAGTAAAATTTCTCAGAATACTGAGCGTCCGCACCTTTCAAATAAAGAAGTAGCGCCTGTTGACACGTCCCAAGGGATTCAGATTGCAGGATGATCCATTGAGCATAACTAGATTCAGTCGGAAGTTCTGAATGATTACGCGCAGGACTCGGATGACATGCTCATGGATTCCCGATTCCTTTAGCGATCCAGATCCACTCTGTCCAATACAACTATAGCTCACTTATTCAGTCAAATACTGAGACGTACATAAAAGACATCCTCTCAAAGACAGATTTTCTAAAAAAAAGGCATTTTAAGTCAGGCAGTTGCCGAGTCAATTCTTTCTCAACAATAGGGTCTCTCAAAATTCTTCACTGGAATTGCTGATCGATGCACTCTGCAGCAAAATATTCACTATATCTACCTTTTTAATTTTCTCCAGATATCATTACGTTACAAGAAACCTGGATTTCAGTTCATCAATCATTTCATTTAAAGAATTACCGATCTTTTTGCTTGGACCGTCATCCAGAGAAGGATGACGGCTTGCATTCCTTATTACAACAAACGTTAGCCGTAAGGCGAAGATTTCATATAAGTATGTGTTCTCTGACAGCATAATTTTTGCCTTAGATATAAGCGTACGAGGTTGCTTGTCTCTTTATTTGGTGAACTTATAATTTCCTGTGGGCGTACAGGATAACCGAGATGTGGACTCCGCTCATAACGAGAAGAAAAACTTTTCGTTGCAGATTTTTATTCCAATCATACGTGCTGGCGATTAGAACTGACCTACGCGAGAAAAGCTTGTGGGATCAGACATTAGCTAGTAATATTTCGTGTCTAAATCCTAGAACTCCTACATTTGTTCGTGATCAGTCTCGCTCAGCCTTAGACTTAAGCTGTGCAAGTTCGTCCCCATGCCGTTTGAGCTGGTCTGGCTTGGACTGTGCCACTAACAGTGACCACCTCCCAATAATGTTAAAGATTGCTTGCTCGATAATATCATCGTGCTCTCAGGTTTAGGTATGCATAAGCTATAATTCAAAAATAACCTAAAATCTGATTTGTCTTCTTATTCTCAAGAACACGAATATATCAAAACTATGAAACTTTGAACAATAAAATGTTCTTTCAAAAGAGCTGAATTTATTGTTGAATCTGGCAAGAGCGGTTGCTTAAGTCCATGGTGGAATATCGACTGCTCGCGAGATTACCGACGACGTAACGCCGCATGGAAGCAAATTCTGTATAACCGGTACCTCAAAAAAATTTTTCTGATTGAAAATTTAACTCCGCGGTGTTCAAAAGCACAGCTGCTAAAGCCTGAGAGGATTATGATGCTCAACACTATATTTTTTGAAACCTGGGAACAAAAATGCGCTCTTTAGATATATGAGATCGAGCAAAATTCTACCACCACCAATTAATGTTGACTATGCAATTCTGTCGTCAAGGGGAATATCAGAATCACTAGAACACATTTCTAAGGGCCTAGAGTGCGGATTGGCATAGTCATTGTCTTATAGCCTTCAAAAGTCATTATCTTATAGCCTGCGAAAACCAGCTCTAGCGTCAGATTTTACAGAAGTTACAGTGCCAGAACTACGAAACGTAGTTATAAATTTGCATTTGTCAGCTCCTGGTCCTGAAGAAATTATGGTAACTATGACAAAAACGTCATTCAAATTATCTCCTTATCGCCTCTTAAATAATCTAAACTATTCTTTGAACAATGCTTGGATATCTTATCAACGTAAAATAACATTTAGGTACCTAAAATGAGGATCTTGTTATGTCTTAAAAATTATAAGATCAATTTCCCTTACATATAATATGGTCAAGCTCTTAGAGAGGGTCTTGCAGTGTAGCATTACTATTTGTATGTCCGATCATTTAATAATAAGTACAAACCAAACTAGCTTCAGACCAGATTGCTCCAGATATGGTGTGTTCATGGTGACGTATAGAGCCACGTTCAATTCGCCAAAAAAAAAACAAAACAAAGCTGCTCTATTTACACTCGTCATAGCAAAAGTATGTGACAGCGCTGAACATTCAATTTTATTGAATAACCTACAGAGTCACAGTTTTCTAAAATATGTGATTGCGTGGTTGGCAGAATTTTTAGAACAACCGAACTTTATTGTTTTAAAGCTGGTTGCTTGTCTAAATTTAAACAGACTCGCGGTGTTCTCGAAGGCGCAGTTATATCTTCCATATTACTCAACACATTATTGGGTTCTATTCCAACTTACCGGGCCGTACAAGCATACGTTTACGCAAATGATGTTGCATTTTCTGCGTCTGCCTGTGACATTTACTGCCTTTATCAGAACTTGCAGAGGCACATGGGTATGCTTGAAGTATGGCTCCAGACTATTTGCTTGTCATTCAAGGGGCCCTGAACAGGGGCGTAGCCAGGGGGGGGGCTTATGGGGCTTCAGCCCCCCCCGAAATTTTTTCGTGCTGTCCATGCACCGCCGACCGAAGTGACCTCCGGCGCCGGAAATCACTCTGGATTTTGTCTATAATGTCTTTTTGACGCTCGAAAAGACATTTAACCGCGAAGATTGCAAACTCGGGCTGGATTTCGTGGCAATGCCCATTCACCGGAAGTCACATAACGCCAAGCAGTCCCATCCGAGCACGAAGTTTCGAGGGCGCTTTGATGGTGAGCGGGCTCGCCGCGGCATCTCACTGAGGCCATGGAATCTGTGGAGCGCATGGATATCAATTGCGAAACTTTATGGGTATAAATCTCATAAGCTCTTGATGTGAAAGGTGCATTGACATTTCCAAAGTTGTGCTTTAGATTTTCAATTGCGGAACTTTGTGCGTTTAATGTTGTTATAAACATTTGACGCCAAATGTCTATTCACTTTTCTAAAGTCTTACATCGGAACATACAACGAGACAAGCCAAATCAACACACTAGCAGACGAGTTGACAAACAGGCAGCGAGGTCCAATGAGACGAAGCGTTGGGGTGGTTCATTTGTGCCGTCATGTCACATAAAAAAATATAAACATTTTTTTTTAACCTACGCCAGAACATCCATGTCAAGACACTCAAGCCAGCCAAAGTAAATACGTTCTTATTTATTTTTTCTACTTTGACTTTTATTCGCGAGGACACATTGAGCCTCTTCGATTTTTTTTTTGTTCTCGCTACCCTAACCGCGGGCTGCCAAAGCCAACCAGAGCGCATACGTTTTTCTCGTATGGCCCCGACCACCGTGCGGTACACTTTGGTGCGAGTTCGGTTTGCTCTGGCCGAGTGGATTTTCACCGAACAGAGTTTTGGATGTCTTCTGGCTAGCAGACGAGAAAAAAAAAACAATGGTCGCTCGCCGCCATCACTGTGGGAACTCGAAGGATTGCACCGCATTCCTTGAGCGGAACCTTTCCGGAAGGTCTTCTTTCTCCGCTGTAGGATACTGAGCAGTATGCGTATGGTTCTCAGTGGACCAAGCGTCTCATGTTTTCTTCGGTATTCCTTCCATAGCCCCATTAGGTGCCCGAAGTAGGCATTAGATTCTGGCCAAGATACTTTCCTATGCGTTTCTTTTTCCTTTCGGTGCCTCCGCCTCACAGAAAAAAAATACATTGTTGCGGCGCAGCGAATTGTCGCATGGTGAAAGTTCGATTTTGATACTTCTTTTGCGGAAAGTAATGGGCGACGGGACGCTTCAGTTGCCGGATACGTTTATTATATTATTGCGAAAGCAATTATATGGACACTCCAGGCGCATTCCTGCCATCGCCCTCATGTTTCGTATAAAGTCCAAGGGTGATAACATCGTGACCACGCGCTGCATGCTGTATGTGCGAGTGAAAGCGTAGGAGGGGAGGTGGAATGGGTGAGCCGACGATGGTGGCTTAGTCTTGTGTGCGCAAAGGAGAAAAGCGGGGAGCAAGCGCGCCGCCTTCCGTCGCGCGCAATACATCGGGGGGAGTGGATGGAATGGGGGCGGAATCTAGGATTCTGTGAATCTATGATTGTGCAACATGTTTATTTGCCTTGTTTGACGCATTATATACAGTTACTTCTTTATTACAGTATTATGTACGCATTATACAGTTATTACAGTTATACAGTTATTAGACGCATTATATACAGTTAACTTATACAGTTACATACATAGACTCATTGGAGACTTATACGTATACTTAAATATCTTGTTGCGAGGTTTTGTGTATACATGCAGTGAACTTTGCTTCCAGTGACACTTTTTTGTCCTTTATCAAGCAGTATTTTCTCATTTGCATATCCCATTGTATCTTTGCATTTCTAATGTACGAGGGCGAGTGAAATGAAAGTGAGCCTACCCTAACCACGCAATAATGGTTCGGTTCATTATCTGCGAGGCATGCGCGTAGGAGAACGGCATGTCTCATTTACAAAAGTGACACGCAGGTGTGAAGATAAATGTTCTTTAATGCTCTCATACACTGGGTTGAATATGGTTGCGTCACATAATGGACACTTCAAAAGTTGAACAACTCGGTGTCGCGAAGTTTTTGACAGCTGAAGGTGTTTCCAAAACAGAAATTAATCACCATATGACTGCCGTGTACGTTGAACACTGCATTTCATTGACCACTGTGAATCGTTGGAGCAAACGGTTCAAAGGACGTTGCAAAGACATTCCAAGACCGGGCCAAAACCATCGTGCAATCACCCCCCACACAATTTCAAAGGTTCATGAGCTGATGAAACAAGAACAGAGGATAAGCATCGATGAACTGGCAGACCGTCTGAACATCAGTCACGGTTCGGTTCACGCCATAATTCATGAGCTTCTCGGCTATCGGCTCTTTGGTGCGCAATGGATCCCCAAGATTTTTATCCATCGCGAGAAGACGAAGAAGTTTCGCGCTGCCTTGACTCATCTGATCGGGTATCACAATGAGCATGGCGACTTCTTGTTTGCAACTGTGATCGGGGACGAACCTTGGTGCCACTACTACGAGCCTGAAACACGACGGCAAAGCTTACAGCGGAAACATTCGAATTTACCACGCCCAAAGAACGTAAAGGCCATCATTTCCGCTGGAAAGGTGTTGTTGACTTTTTTTTTTCGATCGACAGGGTCCATTACTGATAGAATTTGCTAAATCTTGACAGGCTATCAATTGTTTCCGATATTGTGAAACGCCAGAACGGCAGCGTGTCACAATCAAGAACGAACAACGTGGAAAATTGACGAATGGGGTCATCTTGCTCCACGACAATGCCTGTCCCCACGTCGCTTATGTGGTTAATACAAAACTGGCAAAGTTCAAGTGGGAAACGCTGCAACATCCGCCATACAGCTCAGACCTGTCACCTTGCGACTTCTACATTTTGGGGCAACCGAAAAAACAGCTCAAGGGAACCAGATACAGACTTTTTGAAGCAGCAACCCAAGGAGTTTTATAAGACGGGAATCACGCAATTCGTTAGTCAATAGGACAAATGTCTAAATTCTCATGAAGACTACTTTGAAATAAAGTACCCCGTTGTTGGCTCATTCATTTGACTTGCCCTCATATATCTTGCAGAACTGCTTTTTATACGTGCTCTCTGTCGCGACTATAACTTCGGTGCAATTACTCACGATACACGACAAGGGACAGCTACTCCTGCGTAATACAATGCAGCAAACGACAGCGTCATTGAGATTTTTCACTGGCCATTGCATATATACAAGAATGTAAGCACGGTTCTTGAATGACAAAGTTTCATTAAGATATTTGTCCTCAACTTGTTCAGTTCATTGCCTTTTAATTTTTCATATTAGCGGCATGCGCTGCTTTCCTGGTTTCGAACTGATATAGTTCTACAGTTCGTTTGATATTTTCTTTACTTAATAAATAGACAAAAAACATGGACGCATTGACGTCAGTTATGTTGGGCACAATTTTTGGCACATACGAGTATAATATTTTATGAAAAAAATACATATTTTACTTGTATTTACAGAGCGTAGCTTTCAAGAATTCGTTTGCAGCATCTTTGGCAATGGCAATGCAGTTATTATTCATGTATTTGATCCCTCGATAAATTGTTTAAGAGGAAGCTTTAGCTCGGGCCCAATCCGACGCGGCCTATTCAAATACTTGTAAAACGCAGAAACGCTTTTCTGAGATAATCCTGCTAATCGCTTTTATTGAAATTGGTTGCATTTGAGAGAGAAAGTTAAATCCTAGTGTCTGTTGCAAACAGAACTTCGATTTAGGGCCTGAATTTCGTTTAAAATATTTTGGAAGATTCGAAAGTTTGAAAAAATAGAAGCACGGCGTTTACAAACTAATAGCTATGCATGAAGAACAGATATTGTGGTTCTGTAAACGGCATTTATTATAACAGTCAAAGCGGACAAGTTTGCTGTGTCAATTTGTATCTTACGTTAATTGGTTACGTTGTGTACAAGGGTTCTGCAAAAGCCGTATTTCCACAATACTAAATTTTTTTGAGATTCATGTGTAACATATTTATTTTGTCCGCTGTAGATGTACTATTAGATGCAATTCACAGAATTGTGATATCACTTTTCATTGTTGAGTCACGGAGTTTTAAACTTGATAGTTTCGTTTTCTGAAAATTTTCAATTTTGGCCAATTTTTAATAAATAATTGACCTCCTAAATGAAAAATTCGAAGCCAGTAGTCTTTTAAATGCCACAAACCTCCTCAAATTTGCTGAAGTGGTTGCAGGGAAAAACGTGCAGCTACATATATATATATATATATATATATATATTGGGCCAGTGGCGTAGCCCCCCCCGAACAAAATTCCTGGCTACGCCACTGGCCCTGAACCACTTTTTTATAAGACATTTGAAGTTAAAACGGATTATTTCAGAAATACTTAGCCGCAAAATGTACTTCCACGCGTTCAGCAGAGGCGGAGTTATTGGCAATCAAACATTCCGTTCGTGGCGCTTCCGCTGGGAATCCAAGGTCGAAGCCGTTTCTGTGGTAGCATTCGACGTTGGCCCTTTTCATCAATTAGTTCAGGTTGTCAGGTTCAGGTAGAGGGGCCTTTTTTTGACCCTTCAACAGTCGGCGTCAAGGCTGCGTCGAAATCTGAATAGGCGCTGATAAAGAGGGGGGGGGGGGGGCGGGCTGCCTCGTGGCAAACGTCCAAGGATTGCGCATCGCCGTATTCAGACGTAACGTGGCTCTATGTTTATAGCAAGGTGCACCAATCAAAAGAGCAAATTTTATTTTGTCTTTTCTTATTTCTTCATTACACTCATTGAGTTCTTCAGATTTCATCAGTTTTCGTTCATTGCACAGATCAGTGTCTGTCCTATGTGACTGCCAAAAAACTGGCTGGTTAAGGTGGGCTAAGTTTAAGCTTTAGGTGCTGGCGTGAGACCTACATATGTTCCTCATTTTTAATGTAAGAATGATCAAAATTTTGTACGGGTTATTAACATTTCGATTAGCCTAGAAGAATGTGCTCTGTAAGATTGGCTACTAATCGGTATCCTTACTCTTCTCGAATAAAAACTTTTTTTTCCGAACTTGGCATCATACCTTAAGCGCTATGCATCTAGCCAGGAGGTTCTTCAAATGCCGTAGTGACATGACTATATTGTCACAATGCGAACCCAATACACAGCCGTGTACAAAAGCACAACAAGCGCCACCATTTTTTACCGTTCATTCAGCTTTACAGTGCGCAAGTTTCACCTGCAATACCGCGATCGCTAATACTTTTAGGGCCAGACAATGAAATCTTCCTTACCTCAGTAAGGAAGCCTTCATTGCAGTGAGGCTACCTTATGTCACTCTGAAAGGTTCCTTACTGAGGCGCCCTCAGTGAAGGCTTCCTTGGTGCTTCCTTGGTACTTCCTCAGCATAAGAAGCCAAACAATGAAACCTTCCTTACCTCACTAAGGAAGCCTTCATTGGGGTGAGGCTACCTTATGTCACTCTGAAAGATTCCTTACTGAGGGGCCCTCGGTGAAGGCTTCCTTGGTGCTTCCTCAGCATAAGGTAGCTCCAAAGCTACCTTCATGCGTCCTTACGCCGCTCCTGGCCCTGAACGAGCGCTTTACCTCACTGCTTAACTACGTGGCATTCGCTTGCGCATGCGCACTGTCACCCACCTGCGGAGAAGCGCGAGCACGGTACGTTTTGCCAGGCATGTTCGTTTCAGTCACGCGTGCGGCATGCAAGCATTGCTAGGCGTTGCTAGGCGTTGCAAGACGCCGGCGTGCCAGCGTTGCTGGAGCACATCAAGTTTTGCACTGTAATGCGCAACTTTTTTTTAACTTTAGTAAACGAAACTAGAAGAAAGCGTCCACGCTTCTCTATATTAGCTATTCAATTTAAAGATTGTGCGACGATACAACATTTTTTAATAGAATAATGGTGTTCGCGGAAAGATTTGAAGAGATAATCTCGAACCCAGGCACGCGGCAACCGCTCCTTAGGTGAGGACGGGTGAAGGGAGCTTTCAGAGTACGCTTGCTTCCTCCATCGGTCCTTCGCTGTAAGGAGGCCTCACGTAAGGTTAGGAAGCGCTCGAAGGAAAGGAACTAGGGGTGTGCGAATATTCGGAATTTCGAATACGAATCGAATATTTTCCATATTCGAAGCGTATTGGATTCGAGAAATGCATGTTCGGAAATTCACGAATATCCGAGGACGGCCGAATAACGGTGGAAACGGCGAATATTCGGATAGACTGAGAATAATTGAGCAATTAACCAATTGTATGCTTGCTCCGCATTCTCCTAAGAACATGTTTATTAACTGAGAACTTCGCATGATCCGCTCATTATCTGTATGCTCTGTTTCAGTCTATCTGCTTCAGGCATTTGAGACATGATCAGTTTCGGTTTCTTTTTCACCAAGCTTTATAATTCCAATTATTTTTGGAATGCCCCATTGCCTTGAAGGTTGCAAAGGCAACTCAGGGTTTGCTAACATTGATTCAAAATGTATCAAGGCTCTTTGTGCGGAGTGGAAATTTGATGAAGTGGCCAGCCTAGTCATGTTTCTTGATCCGCGCTTTATGGCCACAGTTCATCAGGCATCTGGTCAGATGATCTGGCTGAAAAACCTTGTGACAAGGGAGCTCCAGGAAGCCGTCGTGGAACACCGTGGGGACACTGCCGTGCCGGCGTCGACTTCGTGTCCACTGGTGGCACCGAGTGTATGGAATGCTTTTGACGATCTAGTGATGAACAAAAAGAAGTCACATTTGGCATCTGCCCCTGAGGGGGAAGTTACAGACTACGCGCAAAAGCCTCTTCTGGAAAGGGGCATGAATCCTTGTGAGTGGTGGCAGTCCATTGGCCGCTTCAGGTACCCGCTTTTAAGTGCACTCGCCCGGAAGTACTTGGCGATCCCTGCCACTTCAGTTCCTAGTGAAAGAGTCTTTTCTACCGGTAGAAATGTGACAGTGCATAGAGAGCGTTTACTTTCTGGCCATATTGAGCAGTTAATTTTCCTTCACGACAATCTGTAACAAGCATTTTACCTGAGTGAGGGCATTACCTGAGTCCATTATCTATAATTGAGTACCTCTTTAATTTGAAGTAACCTTGTAAAATGCAATGTTATTTTTAAAAGGGTAATAAAGCTATTCTTACCTCTCTTGCAATTTTTTAATACTACACATGTATTCGATATTCGATTCGATATTCGAAGAGAGTTCTTCGCCTTATTCGTATTCGATTCGTAATCGAAAATTTCAATATTCGCACACACCTAAAAGGAACATTTTATTGTTTGGGCCAAGCTACCTTCATGCGTCCTTACGCTGCTCCTGGCCCTGAACGAGCGCTTCGCCTCACTGCTTAACCACGTGACGTTTGCTTGCGCGTGCGTGCTGTCGCCCACCTTCGGAGAAGCGCGAGCACGGTACGTTTTGCCAGGCACGTTCTTTTCAGTCACGCGTGCGGCATGGAAGCGTTGCTAGGCGTTGCACGACGCCGGCGTGCCAGCGTTGCTGGAGCACATCAAGTTTCGCACTGTAATACGCTACTTCTTTAGGTTTAATAAACAAAACTAGAAAAAAGCGTCCACGCTTCTCTATATTAGCTCATCAACTTAAAGATTGTGTGACGATACAACATTTTTTATTGAATAGTGGTGTTCTGGTGTTCGCCTAAAGCTTTTAAGAGATAATCTCGAACCCAGGCATGGCGGAAACCACTCCCCACGTGAGGACGAGTGAAGGGAGCTTTCAGAGTATGCTTGCTTCCTCCATCGGTCCTTCGCTGTAAGGGGGCCTCACGTAAGGTTAGGAAGCGCTCGAAGGAAAGGAACGTTTCATTGTTTGGGCCTTAAGCTTTTCATCTGGAACGACACTGAATAAAAGACAACATAGTGCAATACATATACCACGGACATGCTGCTGGTTCAGCCACAGCAACTTGCCCGCACGCCACAGCGTACTTCACATTTGACAATCTCAGAACGCACATTCGAGATTTCTGTCGAGTCCCCAGTCACTATACTGCTTCTTTGCCGTTGCAGAGACCTCAATGCACATTTCAGAACTTCTTTCAGCACATAAATGCTGCCTTCCGCCGGATTTTACACAATCAGCAACACCTCTGTTATACTCCTGCGGTGCCTACAACAGCCGCAACACGACTGCTGGAATTGCCAAAAAAAAAAAAAACCCGTCGTTCACAGTGGCCCTACGACAGATGACATTGCTATTATTGAGCAAGTTGTATGCACATAGAACGCACTTGTGCACCGATGGATCAGTTTCCTTCAACAGCTCCACAGGTGCTGTTGTCATCGTGGCCTTGCTAGTCGCAATCAAGTTCAATGTGTCCCACTTGATGTATACGGCAACAGAACTTGCAGCCCTGCGTACTGCTTTTAATTACATCGTGCAAGCACAAGCTCGAAAGTTGGTAGTTTTTTGTGACTCCAAGGCAGCCCTTCAGAGTTTGCAGTCAGCCTTACGACGCAGGATTGATGACCAATTGGTGTCTGCAATAATTGAAGTTCATGAAACAACGTGCACCGCGGCAGGGCACCGCGGCATTGATCTTGCTGATGATTCCGCGCGTTCAGCCCATAAGATAACCCAAGACAGTTCCCATACCCTTATCAAGAACAGCCGCTGCGAGGGATCTTCGTTTGCTTTCTCACACCAAGACGTAAACTTTGTGAAGCACCCCGAGTGTCTCAAGCTCATCTCCTCAGACTTGGCTCTTCGTTGAAGCTGCATATGTCAACGCAAATCTCCCGCTTTGATGCAACTTTACTGCACGGCTTCTGGTTAGGAGTGGATTTTACGAAAGCCTATCTCACTCTTTCTCGGAATGCCGGACACGCTTTCCGTGATTCGTGCAGCTGTGAAGAGACAATCGAACACGTGTCGTGTTTCTGTGGTCGTTATAATGTCGAAAGCGATGTTCTTCGGAGTGAATTAGACCGGCTAGATTATAGACCATTTTCAGCGACAGACTCTTGGATCATGGCCCTACGCGTCGCCGTCTTACAAAGAAAGGGATGCGGTCATTACTACGGTTTATGAGATCGACTGGCTTCAGTGACCGAGTGTAGGCGTGGTGGGCAACCGAACGTGTTTCCGCTGCTAATGCTTCCCTCCCTCTTCTTTCTTTCTCTCGTTTCGTCTTTTAATCCCCTTCCCCCTGAGCGGTGTAGCAAATAGGACACGCGTATGGTTGACCTTTCTACCTCTCATTCTCCTCCCCCTCCTCCGAGCAACTCCCGATACGTTTTTATAGGAGCGACAGCTCAGCCACAGTTTATTCTTTTGCGTGATGCTCACATGTGCTATCTAGACCGACCCGGAGCAGCAATATACATTTATTCGCACCTATAGCCCACTATGCTATTATCACATGCCGTGTGGATTTGATAGGCGTGATTGTGCATGCATTAAGCGTTGCCTATACAAAATACTTCTTTTATAAAGTTAAGCTGCTTTAAAATCGGCACAGATCCCTGCGTGCAATGTGCGAGAGGACATAGCGCGCCTAATCTTCAGTTGCAACCACGTTGCATTCCAAAAGGCCCTCCTAATGATCGCACTAAATGGACCTCAGGTTACATACCTTGAGCGAAAACACGTACTTGGACCGCGGTCTAGTGCTGCCAGTGCGCCCCGCGATACGAAAGCGCTCTTAACGTTTCTGAGAGACACTATAGTCTCAACGAGATGCCTTATTCTTATATGCTCTTTTGTGTGTGTTATGCGCGTGTTGAGCGTCGTACGTCCTGTGTCTATTATTTAATTTATTGCATGCTGGGTGTGCCGCCATGCACACTCCTCCAGTTTTCATTAAAGAACCTCTATCTTTCTCTCTCACTACCACAAGGTCCTTCGCATCGATCTGTCGTTTCTCTTTCTGTCTTACTCACGGGAGGCTGAATTGTGCTCCTTGTCGTGAAGCGATGAGCAGTGCGTTCTCACTGACACCCCTTTTTTCGCAGGCTTTAAGTATCACTTTATTAAAATAAATTATGTTTACTATTACCTGCACAATGCAGCTGATTCTGAAGTAAAGTGGTAGAACGTCCATTATAAGGTTTCTCCGATGCCATAGTGACGCGAGCACAAGCTACCGCGCTTTAGCGTCAGAAGCGGCCCCATTATTATTTTCGGGCTCTGTTGCTTAGAAGCGCGAACTCTTGAAAGAAAAGTCCGAGCGGTAACAAATTTAGCAAAGCACGATGTCACGACTGAAGGAGTTATAAAATCCACTCACAAGGAATCAGCTGCAGACTTGGAATTGAGCTCCTCAGGCCTTGGTGAGCACAGTACACGGCACGATGACATCCGATGAAGCGACAGAGGGAATCCTTTGGTTTCGGAACAGAAACGGAGGGGAAATCTAAAGCTTTTATGGCGATAAAGCACCGGCCGATGGTGCGTGGTCATTTGGACGGGTTCCACGGAAGGCGATGCACCCCAGCCTGACTCCCCGACATGTTGCGTCGTGATGAAATCGCCTTCGCACGTCTCACGCGTCACGCGTTTACATGGTGATTGCAGCTCGTTAATTTGAATTCCTCGGTGCCTCCGGGTGATTTCTGTCTTGTTGGTTTTTTATTGAAAGCATCTACTACTCTAGGCGTCAATCTGGAAGCAGTCCAAGAATTGAGACTCGTTGATCTTTTGATATATATATATATATATATATATATATATATATATATATATATATATATATATATATATATATATATATATATATATATATATATATATATATATACGCAGGAAAGAGATGACGAAATTTTTGGAAGATTTCTTTTACTTAACGTTTTCGGCTGGTGGACCAGCCTTCGTCAGAGTACAGTAACGCATGTACAACACATACACAGCTTTAAAGGCACCGTATCACGAGCAGAGGGTGCGCTATCTACACTGACTAGACCATACACTGCGCATCATAAATCATTATCATTGCGCATTATAAATGATTATCCATGACACGCATTTTGGAGTATACAAAAAATGAAATACAGATGTGTTCTCGATACAATACATACAAACATGACTCTGAAGTAAGTGCCAGCGGTTACAATGGTTATGTGTAGTGAAAACAAAATGACTTACACATGCAGATACAAAGGCGTGATGTTTAACACATTAACACATGGCATATATATATATATATATATATATATATATATATATATATATATATATATATATATATATATATATATATATATATACAGAGAAAGCTCGTTAATTCGAACTTCAATAATTCGAATTTATGGATAATTCGAACTGTACGATTTGGTCCGGCCAAGCTCCACAAAAGTCTATGTATAAAAAAGTCCGTTAATTCGAACACGAGAAGGTTCCCTCACGGATAATTCGAACTACGCTCGCCTGGCACACGGCCAGAGAAACTAGCCTACTGCCTACACACAAGGCTGTATTGCCTCCGAAACGGAGACAATGCGCAAAATCTACGCACTCCGCTGTTCGCACTTCAATATCGATAATGAGGTGCGAGAAAAATTCCAAGCAGGGCCACATGTATTTTTTCACGCGCTAGAATCGGAGACCAAAATGTAGTCGTCAAAGCGTTTCTAATAGCTGAGAACGAAAGGCGAAAGAAACGTGCAGAAGCAGGCACTTTGAATCGCTGAATTCAGCTGTTAATAGCGCTTACTTGCGAACGTTTATTTTGTGTCCGGTTCTGTTCCATGGTAAATACGCAGAGCAGCTTTACATCCGTACGAAAAGACACTGAATGTAATTACAGACAGAGATGTAATCGGGCACTTTGCATGGTCCATTCCGTGCACAACGTCTCCAACGAAGCGAAGGGCTTTTATGGCAAATTCCCTGTTAGCCCAGTACCCGCGTAAGAATTGTGTAGAACTAGCGGACAAAATTAGCGCACACGGGTAGCGATATCAATTGGGCAAAATCAGCGGACAGATCATCGTTAACACCTATAGCGGAGGAGAGGTTTGCGTAAGCGGTATATTCACAACACAGCGAGTCGCGCATGGCATCTATTTTCCTGTCCATTTTGGACGGTAAAATATATGCAGCTTAAGCAATATTAATATTTGATTTCGCGGTGTGATTACAGACCCGCAACTTCGACACACACACACACACACACACACACACACACACACACACACACACACACACACACACACACACACACACACACATATATATATATATATATATATATATATATATATATATATATATATATATATATATATATATATATATATATATATATATATATATATATATATATATATAAGTTATTTTCTGGGATTCTGGAAACCATGAACAAATATTTTGATCCATACGGGCGTAGTGATGTGGCTTTTTCGTTTGAACACAACCTGCATTCAAATGGGTTCAGAGGCCACCTAATTCCCGCATTTCCACGTTCCCCATGTACGCATGCCGAGCCCGCTCAATAAACACTTGAAAAAGAAAGCAGGAAAAGAGTTTGTTAGAACAGCAGAGGCTCCTCAAAAACCACCTTCTATGTACAATCAGCAAGTTACAGTATTAATTTAGGACGACATCGGGCAAGGATAAGAGTAATAAAGTATTTATCAGAGTATTAACGTTCGGCTCTAGACAATACCGCAACGAAACTTATTTTCAGAAATCGCTAATGCGTCGTACTATGTTCGGCATTGAGTAGTCGTGAGTGGGAATTGTGCGGCAGGTTGGAATAAGAGGGTGCTGGACCCGACAAGTCCCACAACGCTCCACGTAGTTAAAGGGACCAGCAACAGCGAAAATGGCGATAAACACACAGCCAACGTTGACAACAGCAGAACAGCGGAGGGAATAGGCGTTTCCGTTTGAATCCTCCGCTGACCGTCGCAAACAGCTTTGTGCGACGGCGCCGCCACGACGCTTCACGCGAAGACGGCGACCTTTTCTCCATCACTTCGCTACCACAGTGCATGCCAATTTTCGTAAGGCCTCCTACATGTTAGGCAAAATATATTTGACCCCACTGCCTATCTTTTGTTCAAATCAGTGTGCTGTTTGATAGTCTTTGGAACAGTGAAAGCAAGGAACGCTGTACACGTGACCATTCTTATTTTTTTTAGCGAGAAATGCACGAGAACCTACGTTGCCTCTCAATCTGGGCGAAGAGCCTGGATTTGAGGCAGCGTGCATGGTGTGTAGGTCATAGAGTCCCCCCCCCCCCAAAAAAAAAAAAAATTACCGACGATTACGTTACTTCCTAATGCGAAATTTGAGCGCAGCAAATGCGAGCCTTTGTTTGCGTTTGGCCTCGGCCTCGGCCGCGCGAACGGTAGAGTCTTCTCTGCGACGGCGATGAGCTTCTGCTTCAGCCTCGCTTACTGCTGGTTGCTCTCGACGGCGGCGATGAGCCTCCGCTTCGGCGGTGCGAACGGCAGGGTCTTCTCGGCGGCGGGGATGAGCTTCTGCTTCAGCCTCGCTTACTACTGGTTGCTCTCGACGGCGGCGATGAGCCTCCGCTTCGGCGGTGCGAACGGCAGGGTCTTCTCGGCGGCGGGGATGAGCTTCTGCTTCAGCCTCGCTTACTGCTGGTTGCTCTCGACGGCGGCGATGAGCCTCCGCTTCGGCGGTGCGAACGGCAGGGTCTTCTCGGCGGCGGGGATGAGCTTCTGCTTCAGCCTCGCTTACTACTGGTTGCTCTCGACGGCGGCGATGAGCCTCCGCTTCGGCGGTGCGAACGGCAGGGTCTTCTCGGCGGCGGGGATGAGCTTCTGCTTCAGCCTCGCTTACTGCTGGTTGCTCTCGACGGCGGCGATGAGCCTCCGCTTCGGCGGCGCGAACGGCAGGGTCTTCTCGGCGGCGGGGATGAGCTTCTGCTTCAGCCTCGCTTACTGCTGGTTGCTCTCGACGGCGGCGATGAGCCTCCGCTTCGGCGGTGCGAACGGCAGGGTCTTCTCGGCGGCGGGGATGAGCTTCTGCTTCAGCCTCGCTTACTGCTGGTTGCTCTCGACGGCGGCGATGAGCCTCCGCTTCGGCGGTGCGAACGGCAGGGTCTTCTCGGCGGCGGGGATGAGCTTCTGCTTCAGCCTCGCTTACTGCTGGTTGCTCTCGACGGCGGCGATGAGCCTCCGCTTCGGCGGTGCGAACGGCAGGGTCTTCTCGGCGGCGGGGATGAGCTTCTGCTTCAGCCTCGCTTACTACTGGTTGCTCTCGACGGCGGCGATGAGCCTCCGCTTCGGCGGTGCGAACGGCAGGGTCTTCTCGGCGGCGGGGATGAGCTTCTGCTTCAGCCTCGCTTACTGCTGGTTGCTCTCGACGGCGGCGATGAGCCTCCGCTTCGGCGGCGCGAACGGCAGGGTCTTCTCGGCGGCGGGGATGAGCTTCTGCTTCAGCCTCGCTTACTGCTGGTTGCTCTCGACGGCGGCGATGAGCCTCCGCTTCGGCGGTGCGAACGGCAGGGTCTTCTCGGCGGCGGGGATGAGCTTCTGCTTCAGCCTCGCTTACTACTGGTTGCTCTCGACGGCGGCGATGAGCCTCCGCTTCGGCGGTGCGAACGGCAGGGTCTTCTCGGCGGCGGGGATGAGCTTCTGCTTCAGCCTCGCTTACTGCTGGTTGCTCTCGACGGCGGCGATGAGCCTCCGCTTCGGCGGCGCGAACGGCAGGGTCTTCTCGGCGGCCGCCCTTAGCCTCTGCTTCGGCGACGCGTACTCCTGGATCATCTCGACGGCGGCGACGGTAAGCTTCTGCTTCGGCGGCACGCACCTCTGGATTCTGACGGCGACGGCGCTGGGCCTCTGCTCTGGCAGCTCGTTTAGTAGCAGCAGCAGCAGCAGCAGACGGAGGACTTCCATCGGTCGGCTCGCTCATGGCTCAGAAAGAACTGGCAGATAATTTCGCAGTGGCGAACGGCAGCGGCAATTTCGGCTCGGGCGGTGCACATATACAGATCCGCCGCCACCGATCTGGCTCTCTGATTGCCACCGCACAGGGCGAACGGCAGCGGCAATTTCGGCTCGGGCGGTGCACATATACAGATCCGCCGCCACCGATCTGGCTCTCTGATTGCCACCGCACAGGGGTTGCATTGGAGGAGGAGCGAAGAAAGGAATTAAGTTCGAGCCGGCGCTTTGACAACCGGAGACTCGCAGGAAGAGGGGGGAGGGGGGCGGCGTGTACACCCAGCGGCAAACGATGGGGGCAGAAGCGCGCGCAGCAAGCGGACAACACGATAAAGGGAGGAGGGAAGAGATAGCAGCGACTGACTGATGCCGCTGACGCCGATAGTGAGTCAACCCCAGCTGCGGGGTTGGTTTCAGGGACAACGCCGCCGATGCCGACACAAACAATATGATACCCTCGCTTCCGCAGCGCTAAGAACCAGGTCTAGCCGTGGGAAGGTGGTCACGTATTCGTCGACGTGCCGGGGCCTACGTGAAATAACCGGCGCGTCGGCAACTGAAGAGCACCCTATCCGCCACACAAGAACAGGGGGGGGGGGGGGACCCTTTCCTCCTCTTTCTGCATTGCGGCGACGGTGTTCTATGCAGTCACGTTATCTTGACTCTCTAGCGGCGTCAGCGGCATCCAGCGGTATCAGTCGGTCGCTGCTAGCGCTGGGGGGATGAAAGGGGGGCGGAGCTGGTTACGAGGCCGACGACAACGCCTACGACGACGCGAAACCCAGGAACGGACGCCAAAGAGCTGCGCTCTAAAAAAAAATTACTAGAGGGTTAAATGTGGTGCTAGTGTCTATGTGGAAGATGCAAGTGTATTATGCTGGTTCAGCCAGTATGCCAGTGATGGACAGTACATGCATTTGCCTAAACCTCGTCTCTCTGGCTTCTAGCGACCTTGTGAACATTTATTTTGTGAGCGATCATTTTCAACAAAATATTCCGTTACAAATGCAACGTTTCGCGATGATTGCGCATGCGCGCAAAGACTAGTTGTCTTGTTTTCTGTGAAAAACCGTGAGCGCTTGGAAATTCAGACAAATAATGCCGAATAAATAATGTCCAAATGACGTCTGAAGCCGCGCAAAGACGAAGATTACCAAATCCATGTACTAGCCATCATTCCCATGGGTAATTTACCGATTGCAGCGCCATGATGTCCTCGAGTGGCTTTTGTAGAAAACTTTATGGCATGTACTATGAGTGTGCGATTTCCATAGCAAAAGTTTTCAGGGAACGGCATCCGAAAAAAAGGAACAGTACATCATCTTGGTTTGATAGGGGAACAAGATTCTTCCGCGCATGACCAACTTATTGTTCATATGAATTGTCGGCTGAGTGGCGAAGTAGATAGTAAATTTAACTTTTTTTCGGAAATTCCGTTCTGCAAAAATTTTGGTGGTTGTCTGCACACCAGTCACCCCAAGATTTTTTTTTTAATGTATGCTTGGGTAGCGGAAAAATTCGGAACTTTTTTCTTTGCATCTAATTTCGTCGTTCAGAATACATCGGTGCGCACGAGTACCGAGAGAATGCTCTTTAGAAACTTCTGGGTCACGCGCTTAAATTGATATTGTACACCCAGTACGATGTAATTTGTTCGCACGGCAATATTCTTTATCCGCCTTGCGCGCATTTCCTTCCATGTGCCCGTTGCTTCCCCGTCAGGAGAGCTATAGGACGGCGCGTGGCCTTCCTGATATGAAACTAGAGGGCGTGCAGTTGAGAACGAGATGGGGCCGAAATGCTAGAACGCTTTGTACTTTGCCAACCTGGAATTGAGCTCTCAAACAATAAAGTCTCTCTCTCTCTATCTATCTATCTATCTATCTATCTATCTATCTATCTATCTATCTATCTATATATATATATATATATATATATATATATATATATATATATTTAGTCATATAATGAGAAGCCAACAAACACTGACACCAAGTACAACATAGGGGAAATTGCATGTGCTTAATAAATGAAATAAAGTAATGATAAATTAATGGAAATTAAAGTGGATGAAAAAACAACTTGCCGCAGGTGGGAACAGAACCCACAACCTTCGCATGTCGCGTGCGATGCTCTACCAATTGAGCTACCGCGGCGGCGTTTCCCCATCCACTTTCTTGGGTATTTATGTGTACTAGTAGAACCCTGGGTGTGTTAGCCAGCGCCCCCACTCACAGACCTTGGCGGCGGACGTGGAACGTCTTTTTTGCCGCAGGCGTCACGAGAACGTGATCTTTTCGGGTGAAGGCAACTGGTCAATAAACCCACATATGCTACCTGAAGGCATCAATGTTGCCGGATTCGAGACCCTCGTTATGTAATAAACGAGAAGAAAGGGGGTTAACCGAGGGACCCGATATTTATTAGTCATATAATGAGAAGCCAACAAACACTGACACCAAGTACAACATAGGGGAAATTGCATGTGCTTAATAAATGAAATAAAGTAAGGATAAATTAATGGAAATTAAAGTGGATGAAAAAACAACTTGCCGCAGGTGGGAACCGAACCCACAACCTTCGCATGTCGCGTGCGATGCTCTACCAATTGAGCTACCGCGGCGGCGTTTCCCCATCCACTTTCTTGGGTATTTATGTGTACTAGTAGAACCCTGGGTGTGTTAGCCAGCGCCCCCACTCACAGACCTTGGCGGCGGACGTGGAACGTCTTTTTTTGCCGCAGGCGTCACGAGAACGTGATCTTTTCGGGTGAAGGCAACTGGTCAATAAACCCACATATGCTACCTGAAGGCATCAATGTTGCCGGATTCGAGACCCTCGTTATGTAATAAACGAGAAGAAAGGGGGTTAACCGAGGGACCCGATATTTATTAGTCATATAATGAGAAGCCAACAAACACTGACACCAAGTACAACATAGGGGAAATTGCATGTGCTTAATAAATGAAATAAAGTAATGATAAATTAATGGAAATTAAAGTGGATGAAAAAACAACTTGCCGCAGGTGGGAACAGAACCCACAACCTTCGCATGTCGCGTGCGATGCTCTACCAATTGAGCTACCGCGGCGGCGTTTCCCCATCCACTTTCTTGGGTATTTATGTGTACTAGTAGAACCCTGGGTGTGTTAGCCAGCGCCCCCACTCACAGACCTTGGCGGCGGACGTGGAACGTCTTTTTTGCCGCAGGCGTCACGAGAACGTGATCTTTTCGGGTGAAGGCAACTGGTCAATAAACCCACATATGCTACCTGAAGGCATCAATGTTGCCGGATTCGAGACCCTCGTTATGTAATAAACGAGAAGAAAGGGGGTTAACCGAGGGACCCGATATTTATTAGTCATATAATGAGAAGCCAACAAACACTGACACCAAGTACAACATAGGGGAAATTGCATGTGCTTAATAAATGAAATAAAGTAAGGATAAATTAATGGAAATTAAAGTGGATGAAAAAACAACTTGCCGCAGGTGGGAACCGAACCCACAACCTTCGCATGTCGCGTGCGATGCTCTACCAATTGAGCTACCGCGGCGGCGTTTCCCCATCCACTTTCTTGGGTATTTATGTGTACTAGTAGAACCCTGGGTGTGTTAGCCAGCGCCCCCACTCACAGACCTTGGCGGCGGACGTGGAACGTCTTTTTTTGCCGCAGGCGTCACGAGAACGTGATCTTTTCGGGTGAAGGCAACTGGTCAATAAACCCACATATGCTACCTGAAGGCATCAATGTTGCCGGATTCGAGACCCTCGTTATGTAATAAACGAGAAGAAAGGGGGTTAACCGAGGGACCCGATATTTATTAGTCATATAATGAGAAGCCAACAAACACTGACACCAAGTACAACATAGGGGAAATTGCATGTGCTTAATAAATGAAATAAAGTAATGATAAATTAATGGAAATTAAAGTGGATGAAAAAACAACTTGCCGCAGGTGGGAACCGAACCCACAACCTTCGCATGTCGCGTGCGATGCTCTACCAATTGAGCTACCGCGGCGGCGTTTCCCCATCCACTTTCTTGGGTATTTATGTGTACTAGTAGAACCCTGGGTGTGTTAGCCAGCGCCCCCACTCACAGACCTTGGCGGCGGACGTGGAACGTCTTTTTTGCCGCAGGCGTCACGAGAACGTGATCTTTTCGGGTGAAGGCAACTGGTCAATAAACCCACATATGCTACCTGAAGGCATCAATGTTGCCGGATTCGAGACCCTCGTTATGTAATAAACGAGAAGAAAGGGGGTTAACCGAGGGACCCGATATTTATTAGTCATATAATGAGAAGCCAACAAACACTGACACCAAGTACAACATAGGGGAAATTGCATGTGCTTAATAAATGAAATAAAGTAATGATAAATTAATGGAAATTAAAGTGGATGAAAAAACAACTTGCCGCAGGTGGGAACCGAACCCACAACCTTCGCATGTCGCGTGCGATGCTCTACCAATTGAGCTACCGCGGCGGCGTTTCCCCATCCACTTTCTTGGGTATTTATGTGTACTAGTAGAACCCTGGGTGTGTTAGCCAGCGCCCCCACTCACAGACGTTGGCGGCGGACGTGGAACGTCTTTTTTGCCGCAGGCGTCACGAGAACGTGATCTTTTCGGGTGAAGGCAACTGGTCAATAAACCCACACATGCTACCTGAAGGCATCAATGTTGCCGGATTCGAGACCCTCGTTATGTAATAAACGAGAAGAAAGGGGGTTAACCGAGGGTCCCGATATTTATTAGTCATATAATGAGAAGCCAACAAACACCTGACACCAAGTACAACATAGGGGAAATTGCATGTGCTTAATAAATGAAATAAAGTAATGATAAATTAATGGAAATTAAAGTGGATGAAAAAACAACTTGCCGCAGGTGGGAACCGAACCCACAACCTTCGCATGTCGCGTGCGATGCTCTACCAATTGAGCTACCGCGGCGGCGTTTCCCCATCCACTTTCTTGGGTATTTATGTGTACTAGTAGAACCCTGGGTGTGTTAGCCAGCGCCCCCACTCACAGACCTTGGCGGCGGACGTGGAACGTCTTTTTTGCCGCAGGCGTCACGAGAACGTGATCTTTTCGGGTGAAGGCAACTGGTCAATAAACCCACATATGCTACCTGAAGGCATCAATGTTGCCGGATTCGAGACCCTCGTTATGTAATAAACGAGAAGAAAGGGGGTTAACCGAGGGACCCGATATTTATTAGTCATATAATGAGAAGCCAACAAACACTGACACCAAGTACAACATAGGGGAAATTGCATGTGCTTAATAAATGAAATAAAGTAATGATAAAGTAATTAACTTCCCACCTGCGGCAAGTTGTTTTTTCATCCACTTTAATTTCCATTAATTTATCATTACTTTATTTCATTTATTAAGCACATGCAATTTCCCCTATGTTGTACTTGGTGTCAGTGTTTGTTGGCTTCTCATTATATGACTAATAAATATCGGGTCCCTCGGTTAACCCCCTTTCTTCTCGTTTATTACATAACGAGGGTCTCGAATCCGGCAACATTGATGCCTTCAGGTAGCATATGTGGGTTTATTGACCAGTTGCCTTCACCCGAAAAGATCACGTTCTCGTGACGCCTGCGGCAAAAAAGACGTTCCACGTCCGCCGCCAAGGTCTGTGAGTGGGGGCGCTGGCTAACACACCCAGGGTTCTACTAGTACACATAAATACCCAAGAAAGTAGATGGGGAAACGCCGCCGCGGTAGCTCAATTGGTAAAGCATCGCACGCGACATGCGAAGGTTGTGGGTTCGGTTCCCACCTGCGGCAAGTTGTTTTTTCATGCACTTTAATTTCCATTAATTTATGATTACTTTATTTCATTTATTAAGCACATGCAATTTCCCCTATGTTGTACTTGGTGTCAGTGTTTGTTGGCTTCTCATTATATGACTAATAAATATCGGGTCCCTCGGTTAACCCCCTTTCTTCTCGTTTATTACATAACGAGGGTCTCGAATCCGGCAACATTGATGCCTTCAGGTAGCATATGTGGGTTTATTGACCAGTTGCCTTCATCCGAAAAGATCACGTTCTCGTGACGCCTGCGGCAAAAAAGACGTTCCACGTCCGCCGCCAAGGTCTGTGAGTGGGGGCGCTGGCTAACACACCCAGGGTTCTACTAGTACACATAAATACCCAAGAAAGTGGATGGGGAAACGCCGCCGCGGTAGCTCAATTGGTAAAGCATCGCACGCGACATGCGAAGGTTGTGGGTTCGGTTCCCACCTGCGGCAAGTTGTTTTTTCATCCACTTTAATTTCCATTAATTTATCATTACTTTATTTCATTTATTAAGCACATGCAATTTCCCCTATGTTGTACTTGGTGTCAGTGTTTGTTGGCTTCTCATTATATGACTAATAAATATCGGGTCCCTCGGTTAACCCCCTTTCTTCTCGTTTATTACATAACGAGGGTCTCGAATCCGGCAACATTGATGCCTTCAGGTAGCATATGTGGGTTTATTGACCAGTTGCCTTCACCCGAAAAGATCACGTTCTCGTGACGCCTGCGGCAAAAAAGACGTTCCACGTCCGCCGCCAAGGTCTGTGAGTGGGGGCGCTGGCTAACACACCCAGGGTTCTACTAGTACACATAAATACCCAAGAAAGTGGATGGGGAAACGCCGCCGCGGTAGCTCAATTGGTAGAGCATCGCACGCGACATGCGAAGGTTGTGGGTTCGGTTCCCACCTGCGGCAAGTTGTTTTTTCATCCACTTTAATTTCCATTAATTTATGATTACTTTATTTCATTTATTAAGCACATGCAATTTCCCCTATGTTGTACTTGGCGTCAGTGTTTGTTGGCTTCTCATTATATGACTAATAAATATCGGGTCCCTCGGTTAACCCCCTTTCTTCTCGTTTATTACATAACGAGGGTCTCGAATCCGGCAACATTGATGCCTTCAGGTAGCATATGTGGGTTTATTGACCAGTTGCCTTCACCCGAAAAGATCACGTTCTCGTGACGCCTGCGGCAAAAAAGACGTTCCACGTCCGCCGCCAAGGTCTGTGAGTGGGGGCGCTGGCTAACACACCCAGGGTTCTACTAGTACACATAAATACCCAAGAAAGTGGATGGGGAAACGCCGCCGCGGTAGCTCAATTGGTAGAGCATCGCACGCGACATGCGAAGGTTGTGGGTTCTGTTCCCACCTGCGGCAAGTTGTTTTTTCATCCACTTTAATTTCCATTAATTTATCATTACTTTATTTCATTTATTAAGCACATGCAATTTCCCCTATGTTGTACTTGGTGTCAGTGTTTGTTGGCTTCTCATTATATGACTAATAAATATGGGGTCCCTCGGTTAACCCCCTTTCTTCTCGTTTATATATATATATATATATATATATATATATATATATATATATATATATATATATATATATATATATATATTCGATTTGGGAACGCGTCAAAGAATCCTATGTCCATGTAGGCAAAATTATTCCGGAGTCCGCCACACGGCGTGCCCCATAAGAAGATCGTCGTTTTGGCGCGTAAAACTCCAAAACGAAAAAAAAAGAGCTAAGCAAACTTGGAAAACGAAAATACGCACGAGAATGCCGACGAATACTGTCTCGCGTGATAAAATTAAACCCTGCTCAGAGTGCAATTGTTCACAGCTTCGTGCGCGCGTCACGGCAGCTGCTGTTCACCACGGGAACCTGGCATCCCAGGTTCCCTTGGCATGCACTCCTATCTTTCCATGCACTAGGGTGCACTAGAATAAGGTTGAGTGGGATGAGCGGCCAGGGCGGATGCTGCGCAGTTAGGCGCCAGACGACGAAAAATACTCTGACGGGGCTGCGATCCAAGTGGATTGGGCCGCGTCAAGGTCGCCCCGTTGGAAACTGCTGGCGCACTGCTCGGCCGGGCCGTTCGTACTACTGCACGCGCTGGTATTTGCATTCGGACCGCTCCAATGGTGTTCCTAACGTAAAGGCGTTTATTAGTCACCGGCGTTCGGGACCGACCGTTAGAGCACGGCACGGACCCCCAGCACGAGCGGGCATTCACGAGCAAAAGCGCTAAGAGGACGACCCGCTATATCGTTCCAATTCTTGTACTAACTACATGTGACGTGTATGTATGTGTTAAAAATAAATGCCGTTCTTCTTTTTCAGTTTTTCTTTATGCCGCGCGGTCGCGTGCATTGAGGCCCCAGTGTCGACTTTAATTATGCAATGTTATTGCATTTCCCTTGGAGAACAAATATTTTTCTAGTTATTCAAGCAGCATGTGTCTCTCGCGCGTATTTTTGCGCCTATAGTTTTACATCAGTAGGTCTTGCGAAACGCAGATGGAAAAAAATACGTAACCTTGCTGGCTGCCACATTAAACAAATAAAATATATTTGTCCCATCCGGTTCCCTGTTCTCAGAGTTACGGGAAGTATTCTTACAGAAAAAAAAAAACGGCAGCGCAACATTACGTTTGTGGTTGCGTCTTCCTACCGTAAGCGAATGCGGAATAGTTCTATTAGTACTTTTAATGCGGTCGGATCTCGGGCTTGAAAAACAGTGTCATTTGGCCATCCTAAATATTAATCATTGACCCGTAAGCCGTGTTCAATTTCTTCCCAATCCGCACTAACAAAATACGAAATACCGGCGCTGTAGCTAAATAATGGCTATAATGTCTATGACGTCGCATTGCTAAACTCGAACTCGCGGGTTCAATCCAGGCCGCGGAATTCGATGGGGATGAAATGGAAAAAAACATTTATATTTAGGTTCGCCCCAGGTGGTTAAAATTAAACCGGGTACCTCATAATCATATCGTTGTTGTGCCACCTAAAACCTCAGAAATTGTTTACTAAAAAACAAAAACAAAAAAACAAAGAGGTAGCTGTGCCCGTTTTTTTTCCTATGAGTGTTAGCGAAGTGAAATTATTCTCGAGACTGGTTTCCCAGAAAAACAGATTATGCTTATCTTATATTTCATACCTGCATATAATGCCGTTCCCAACTATACGTCCGCTCAACTGAGTAGCTTGTAAATTATAAACGGCTGCTTTCAGTTATCCGGTGCGATATCATAGCAACAGTATAATGAGAGATAGAGGCATATAAGGAAGGCATGGATGTTAACCACTCAAGAGTCCGATTGGCTACCCTGCGCTGGTGGAAGGGAGAGGAGGAAGAGCGAGAAGGGGAGAAAGAGGGGGTATAAAGACGTGCAGAGTCAAAAGCTTTCGCAGAAGCGAGATGTTCTCAGAAAGAACAAACGTGCCTTCACTGCCTTCTCAGCCGATTATTGGTTGGTGGGGATGGTGTTATAGTATTGTCTGTTCACTCCGAGGACGATGAAGTTTCTTGAGTGCAGTAATGAAGCAGTTTAAGGAACGGCATGTCTCGCATTCACGTAGAGATATATGCAGATTTGCTGTGTTCGTTAAAGGAGTTTACAAACGTGATAAGACTGCCCCTACCACCCCCCCCCCCCCCCACCATAAAAATTATTCTCCTTGCCTGAATTGGGTTAGCAGATTTACAGGCTTAGGCCCCAAAACTGGACGTTTATATTGAGCGACTGCTAGGAACTTGTTAAGCAGAAGTTTTCAAACCCCGTGCGTTAATTAGCTCAGGAACTGCAGCCCCTTGGCGCAAACATCCTCGACTCTGCAGCATCAGAATAATTCGGAACAGTCCTCACTTGCATCGGTCACTCGCCCTCGAAACTTCAAACTGCTGTTATGCGTTACATTAGAACAGAAACGATTATTCGATCATTTCAATAGTGAGTCTTCGAATCGAATACGATTTGAGTAGCAAATGCCATTCGATAAGACGATAAGATGTTTCTACTTCATCTCCATTGCTGGTACGTTAAAGGAGATTGCCAGACGAGCCATGGAGATTACATTGATCTTTACTTCCCAGCCTCTCCGATTCAGTTAGAGTGCATAGGTAATGTACTTTCTCTAACGCTGTTGTTCATATCACCGTCCACTTATTTCCATGATTCCTTCTCTTGGAAAGTCCATTTGTCCACCTGGGGCGGGTTCCATCTAGAGTGTATACTATAATAATAATAATAATAATAATAATAATAATAATAATAATAATAATAATAATAATAATAATAATAATAATAATAATAATAATAATAATAATAATAATAATAATAATAATAATAATAATAATAATAATAATCAGCCTGGTTACGCCCACTGCAGGGCAAAGGCCTCTCCCATACTTCTCCAACAACCCCGGTCATGTACTAATTGTGGCCATGTCGTCCCTGCAAACTTCTTAATCTCTTCCGCCCACCTAACTTTCTGCCGCCCCCTGCTACGCTTCCCTTCCCTTGGAATCCAGTCCGTAACCTTTAATGACCATCGGTTATCTTCCCTCCTCATTACATGTCCTGCCCATGCCCATTTCTTTTTCTTCATTTGAACTAAGATGTCATTAACTCGCCTTTGTTCCCTCACCTAATCTGCTCTTTTCTTATTCCTTAACGTTGCACCCATCATTCTTCTTTCCATAGCTCGTTGCATCGTCCTCAATTTAAGTAGAACCCTTTTCGTAAGCATCCAGGTTTCTGCCCCATAGGTGAGTACTGGTAAGACACAGCTATTATACTACTACTACTATTAGCGTACTACTAAAATAGTAGTACACTTTAGTTCCATCCGTGATTAGGCCTCCAGCCACAGGCCGTGACTCGAAGCTGCCGTGCGCGCTTCCAGAGGGGACCTCTATTCTGGAGAATCCACCTTTTTTTTTTTCAGGGCGCGACGGCGCATGTGCCCTGCCCCAGCGGATTAGTCGCGAAACGCTTTGGAAGGGTCGAGTGCGCGGCCCGATTGCGGTGGAAAGTCCCTACAAAAAAAAAAAAACGAAAAGAAGCGCTCGGACGCGCGCTGCTGCAGACACTCGTGCGTGTACCGCATTGAAACTCTACTGCATGGTAGCTCGACGTCGGTGCGGTGCCGAAAACGTGCGCAGCGTGGAGTCTGCAACTCTACTTTAATACAGAAGGCGGCTTCATCCGGATCACTGACTGCACCGAGCGACGTAGTTGCCACCTTTCATTGATGGCTGGCAAATTTAACGAAAGATCTCTGCGTAACACTTGGGCGACACTTAAAAACATCACGTTGCTGACGAAGTTTTGAAGCGTCCGCTCTGATTTGCGGCGGTGGCAGCGCGTGCCTGATCTCACGAACTCGTTCAAGGCGCGGTAACACTGCGTCGTTACGAGACCGACAAGACGCTCACGCCAACGAGTGGCCGACTATTCAACACAGTGTGTCACTGAAACCATTTTATCATACCAGGCCGACAACAACGCAACCGATGAGCGCGAGTTGTCGTACTGCGACGGGCTTTCTTGTCGACGGCACAGATAAAATCAGTGTGCTGACCATCGTTCGACCGAATCCCGTGCGATTCGAACTGACAGTCGAACTGACAACGCCATATCCACGCCTTCGTTTCTATATATAATTCATCGTGCTCACAATGAGTCAAAACATGCTTACGAAGTTGAAATGCACAAGCTTCAGCCTCCTCAAGCCGTGCGCATGAAGTTTGAGCCAATGTGGAACCTCTTCAGCGAAGGTTTAGCCTGGCGCCGTCGAGTTCGTGCACCCGCTACCGGCGGACCTGAACTGAAAAGTAGGAAGTTAGGACGAAGGAAACTGCTTTTATAGTTCAGTTATGACCTTAGCGATTTGAAATCAACTACCCTTTGCACGGCGCGTGCGCAATAAGCAGCAAGTGGGGACACAGCACTGTGCCAACATCAGTACGTCACCGTTCCCGCATAGGCTGCAAGTTGCATTCGCTGCGGGTGCGTCTGTGTGTGTTGTTCTGCTGACACATTTCTCAGCTCCAGAGATGCACAGTTTACCTCTGCGTCAAACGGGAAACAGGAGACGGTGCGTTCGGCGCAGCAGCATAAACAGCCGCCTCACTCAGTTATGCCAATGGTGTCAGTGACCGTGTTCTCGCGAGACAACAACACGGCCTATAAATGAGAGCTTATGCGAGCGCAGTTTTCCCTAATTATGCTTTACGGCAGGCGCAAACTGTAAGTATGATGAAGTTAAAAAATAAAGCGAGAATCAGTAATAAATTAACAGTCCGTAAGATACGCATCTGGCCGCTGTTTAAGTGGCTCGGCCGCTCACGTTGACTGGTCTCCGGGTGGAACAACGCGGCTCATATGCGCAGATGTGTCTGTTCTGCTACGTTTTGACATCATTTCATATCAGCGATGCAGCTTTTATATGAGCGTCAATAGCACGAAGAGAAGCGTGTCGTGGAATTCCAGTGAGCCACTGCACGTGGACACCTAAACGCTTGAAAATAAGCGCACTGTCCGCGGCTTTTCGAAGCTGATCGCTGGAGCAACGTAATGTTGCACAGAAAGTCGTGTTGCAATTAATTGCCATTTGCTCTCTCCTTTCTGTACCCCGTAGCACGGGGTGAGCCAAAGGGCCGTACCAGAAGAGGCAGACCAACCACAATCAAGAGACGACGCCCATCAACGTCGTACCTTCCGCATTGGACATCATAACAAAGTGGTAAACTATATGAACTAATGCATTATTTTACATAAATTAAGTTGAATAAACATTTGGGGTTTTGCGGACTAAAAACCAATCATGCACGCCGTAGTGGGTGGGGGGCTCTGGATAAATTTTGACCAACTGGGGTCTTTTTAACGTGCACCCAATGTAGGGTACACGATCGTTTTTGTATTCCGACGCCATCTGAATGCGACCACCGCGGCCGGCATCGCGCCCACGACCTCGTGCTCAGCAGTGCAGCGCCATAGGCATTGGGTTATCGCGGTGGACCGTGTGCCATTTTCGTGGCATCCCTATTGGACGGCGTCAGCATGTTTTAGTTGCACACACACACTGCCTTCCTATAGTCAGCGCTGGTACCCCATAGCGCTGGCGTGTGGGTCGCTGTGGTCGTCACTGCAGAATCAGTGTATGAAACTTAGTGGCCTCCGCGATCTCAAAGCGCTCGCAGCAAGCTAGACTTTACGCGAAAGCGACCAGTCGCAGAAAAACAAACGATAGTAGTAATAACAATAAAAACGTTTTTTTTAAAATCTGATTAGGGATCTATGACCATGAACCTATGCGGATGACGCAAGGTGTTCGACTGGTAAGAAATGTAAACAAGGTTTGCACATTCACCTCCGCCCTTTTGCAGCGAAGCTGTTAGCCTCTCGGTGGTCGGCATTTTTCGTGTCCGTCCGTGAACAAGAATTATCATGATCAGCAGCAAGCAAAAACGCAATAGTTCATCCCCCTCGTAGTGCAGAGGCCCCAAGCTCTCAGCAAAGTGAACCGAACAGTGCATGCATTCATTGGAATCACCCATACAACACACAGAACAGCATATGTTTCAATAAAAAACAAGCATCCGAACCATCATTGAAGCAATGCGTACCCCCCCTCATCATTTATAGTAGTAGGTTTGGAACAGCTGCGCTGGACGTCGACTCGTATAAGTCTGCAGATAAAAGCCGACGCGCTTGATCTGCAAATCAGATTTTCGCCGATCGCCGACTCTGCTATACATGTCCCTCTCAAATTGTTTGTCTCAATATACCGCGAAATGAAAACACGTATAGGGCTGCGGCTAAATTTCGCGTTAGGGAGTATCGTATTGTCAGTGAATAATTTTTTCACTGTGCCTTATACTCATCGCCAAAAAAAATTACCAAAGTTGTTAGCCTAATGAAATCAGTAATTTACGTGGCCGATCGGTCGGTACAAGTCGTCGTGACATTCTAGCAACGCTTATAACCTCGGACTGCACGACCCTGCCTGTAAACAGCAAGAGCAGCAACATACGCCGCCGTTGATAACATGGCGGCACGCCAACCGTGTGTGGCTTCGCGGCGGCGTATTTCATCCTCATTAGCGCGAGTGAAAGCGGAACTTCTTGAGATCAACATGTGCGTTGGGTCACGTCATTGATGGCGCCATAAAAACCCTAAGATGAACTATGGCCTTGATAAACGCAGCGCATCCATAGGTGACGCATACCCACGCAGCAACAGGCGTACCGTTCGTAATTATGATGAAGTTGATCACGGCGGCCTTCGTGTTACCATTTTGTCGTTAAAAACATGTGAAGACGAAAAAAAAAAAACACGCACGAAGGTTCGGTGCAGTCAGTAACTCAGACATAGGTCAGTTTGTGTCGGAAATTCTATAGCACCTGCGAATGACTGTATCTGTGAACGGCCGCCATGGGTGCTCAAGACAACTCGACGAAAACCGCTATTTTACTTGGGCACTGTAAACAATTCATGGCTTTACTGTCCGAAAGCAGCTTCCGTGCTATAGTAGAGGACCAATTTCAACAACCTGAGGTTGTTCAATGGGTGCAAAAATCGGATGGAGATTAGCCCTAAAAGATAAGGGCTCGAAAATAGTCGCAAGTGTGGCACGTGCAGCATGACTGTAATCTAATTTTCTTTTTGAAGAAAGGGAGGAGGAGGAAAGCATGCACCCTCTTCCACCCCCTTCTTCTCCTCCTTATTTGCTTTATGCGTTGCTATCAACTTGCGCCGAACCTCATTTTGTTACTAAACCTGAGCTTCTTCGACACAAGCTTTTAGTATTTTTGTGTCATGGAATACATACTGCATTGTCAAAAATATTATGGCATGCCCAACGCGATCGAACAAGACCCATATGCCCCATAACTCCCTATATCTAATAATCCCGTGTGATTTATCGCCTTCCGTCGTAGCTGCGCTTTCTTCAGGCGCCACCTGTAGGGCATTTCTGGCGAACTTAACAGCATGCCGCGAAGACGTGACTAAGTGGATGGATTGTGCTAACTGCTTATAACAGTTGAACGTTTGCAAAAGAGACTCAGTAATATACCCATGATGAGCGGGCGTTACGAAACCTTCAATGTTGCGTTGTAAGGAGCGGCATGAATTTGATGATAAGAGGGACGTATACCGAAGATGAGGAGGAGGAAGAGTATTGTCAGAATGAATCCGAGAGGCGTCGCACAACTCACTATCTTTTCACTTGTGGCATTTTGTAACACTACTCTTAACTGGCATGATTGCGAGGCAAACTATAACAGCCAAGCACAGGAGCTCTTCGTAACTAGAATCACGTTGCAAATTCTTTTGCAACGTTTTGTAACAACGAAAGGTGTATATCTACATGCCAGTTCTTATTAACCAATTTCGAAATGTCACGTAGCCAATCAGGAGAGAAGCGGATTCGTATTTATTTATTTATTTATTTATTTATTTATTTATTTATTTATTTATTGTGAATACTTTCAGTGCCCGAAGCCACTACAGAAAGGAGTGGTATGGAAGCAAACGTGTGCAGTGAAATAACAGAAAAAATGTTACAAGGCATCTTCCGAGGCGACCTTGAATCGTTCTGTATCTACAATGGCAGCAATGAAGGAGAGAAGGTGGTTCCATTCGGTGATTATACTTGGGACAAAAGAAGCGTGACATCAATTAGTGCGACACGATGGCAAGCTTACTTTGAAAAGGCGATCGGTTCTAGCTGAAACGTAGTAACGTGGTGGAAAAAGAGCGACTCTGAATACTTGATGGTGGTGGTAGATTTTATGAAAGAGTCGGCCCGAAGCATTTGCGACGGAAGGAAAGATGCGGTACGTTTAATGTTCTTTTCATGTACGTGACGCTAGAATGGCGGGCGTAGTTAGACAATATGAAGCGCGCGGTGCGATTCTGAACTGCTTCGAGGGCAAGGATGAAACATGTCTGACTGGGGCGCATGAGTACTCTATTTTTGAGCGGACGAGGGTTTTGTAAATCATTACCTTAACGGGAGATGGAACAGTGGAAAAGTTTCGACGCAAATACCCAAGCATGCGGTTCGCGTTGCTAGTGATATATTCAATATGAGAGTCCCAGGACAGATTAGACGTGATGTGAATGCAGAGATATTTATAACAGTCAGCGGGGGGTAAAGAGACATTGTTAAGGAAGTAAGTAGGCATACTTTGAGTAGAATAATGTCTAGAGATACGTATGCTTTTACATTTACTTGGGTTAAGTGTCATAACCCAATTAGTGCACCAATCAAAAATACTGTCGAGGTCACATTGAAGCTTAAGGGAATCTATTGTTAGCAATTTTTGGTAGATTACGCAGTCATCTGCGAAGAGCCGGATAATTTAAGTTGAAACGCAGGAAACAAGCTCGTTAATGTAAAATAAAAAAGAGCAAATTACCTATAACTGGCCCTTGCGGGACGCCAGATGTTACTGCGGTAGAGACAGAAGTTGTTCGCTGTCACATACTGGGTGCGGTTAGACAGAAATTCTTTTATCCGTGCTAAGGGACATATATTAAGCTGAGTAAGTTTGAAGATAAGTAAATCATGCGAAACCGAACCAAAAGCCTTTGCGAAATCAATGAATATACAATGCGTTCAAAATCCCAGGTCTGCGTTAGTGAACAGGTGAAAGATTGCAATTGCGTTTCGCACGAAAACGTCTTGCGGTACCCGTGTTGGGAATTACTGAAAAAAAAAAGCTATTGCACTCAAGGAAGTCTATAAGCTGCGAGTATATTATGGACTGTAATATTTTGACAGGAGGGCATGTAAATGAAATGGGATGGTAATTATCGGGAGGGTGTACATCACCTAGCTGACTTATGCACGGCAACCACCTTCCCTACCTTCCAGTCCGAGGGCGGCGCCTGCACTTGTAACGACTGCTGAAAAAGTTTCGATAGAATCAGCGATGAATATATTTTGGCGCACTTGAGCGTTTTTGATGAAATGCAATCAGGACCTGCAGACGACGACACCTTCAAATAAGCAATCAGTCTCTGAACACCAACAGCGTTGATCACGATGGGGTCCATTTGTAGGAAAGAAAAGTTTGGAAAAAGCAGAAACACCGACGGGACACCTTTCTGAAAATATGTAGCAAAAGCCGAGGTGCGGACGTCCCTCACACCGGCTCCGTCGTTTTTGAATGTTTGTGCAGCCGTCTTTGCCGCCATCACGGATTCAAGCACATCACTGGATTTGTGAAGTCACCGGGAATTCGCGGACACCTTTCTTTAAGGTGGGACTTCCATTTTTGGACTTTTACTGGCCTTTCTTGGCGCAAGACCTAAGTAGGCCTACTGGCCCCGCCGGGCCGCGATGGCGGGCACGCGCATGGAAGATGAAGACGCTAGCGGATTAGAAGAGAATGAGGAAGATCTAGGTTGGCAAATTGTGACAAGCCGAAAATTTCGCTCCACCACAAGGATTGCTGGCGATGGGAAAACATCGCCGCAGAGCCAGCAAGAGCAAGGCAACAGCAGCAAGAACAAGGGACCTACAACCACTATGTTCAGAAATCGGATTGTCAAGGCATCAAGGATGCCCCAATTGCCCGAGGAGCACAGCAAGATCATCATCCGTCCACGTGGAGGTCTCAACTTGAGCAAAGTGAGCACCACAGCGATAGGCGTGGCGATTATTGAAGCATCAGGCCTGACTCCGCAACAAGCCCGAGAGGATGTCGTTTGCCCTAACTTCACGCAAAACATCGTGGTGGTTAGTACACCAGACCCCAGTCATGCTGCCAGGTATGTGCGAATCAGGTCAATAGTTATAGGGGAAACCGCATATGAAGTGAACGCCTACGAGACAGCTCCGCATACCACGTGTAAAGGGGTGATTCGGAGAGTTGACCTCAGAGACAATCAGGCCACGATAACGCAGAACATTGTGCATGATTTTAACCCACTGGCATTGGCAGCCAAACGCATTAAATCCACGGGCTCGGTCATCGTTCTGTTTGATGGGCTCAAGGTGCCCAATTATGTCAGATACGGGTCGACCCTTGTAAGGTGTTACCTGTATAGGAAGCAGTTTGATGTCTGCTATGCTTGCGGAAAGATTGGACATCGGGCAGATGTATGTCCAACACCGGACGTGGTACAGTGCAGAGGATGTGGAACTCAAAACCCGGAGGACAATCACATGTGTGTGCCTAACTGCAAATTCTGTGGAGGGGACCACCCAACTGGGGACAAGACTTGCCGACAGCGGTACCAAATTCCATACGTGGTGCGAATTCGACGACGAGAACGCAACAGATCTGCATCGGGGGCGACACCACCTCAGCTGCAATGGGATGCCCAAACGGGCACCAGGGGGCGCACGCGCTCAAGGAGCCCCACACGGTCAAGACGCCGCTCGCCGTCGAAGGGCAGAAGCCGCTCCAGATCACGAGAAGTGCAGGTGCGCTTCGAAGGAGGAGGGCAGACGCCTGGCGACAAGACGACATCTGGAACAACCTGGGCCGACAAAGTGAAAGGTACTGTGAGGACCGCGGAGAGCGGTGCGGGGCGGCCGGTCGGAGATAATGATGCCAGGGTAGAACAGCTAATTAAAGAAGTAACGTATCTGAGAAAGGCAAATGAAGAACTTACTAAGCAGGTTGTAGAACTTCGCAAGAACTCGCAGACTAGCTCCACAAAAGTACCAATAGCCAAACCGGTGAATAATGACAACAGTCAGGATGAAGAAAACACACCAGCTCCAAAGAAGCGGGCAATAAGCCCAGTAGAAACGACAGTGTGCTCGGCTTTGGAAGAGATCAAGGAGGCGATTAAACAACTTAGAGATGCCATAGACAAAACTACCTTCAAAGTTGATAAGTTATGGAAATGGAGGCTGACGGCTGAAAAGAGGCTTACCAAAGTAGAAGCGCAAGGCGAGGACGACGAATACTTACCCTCAGAAGCAGAAAGCGTCAGATCACTCCCTGGCGCGTCGGGGGGTTCTACGAAGCGTACTCTAGCGGGTAGCAGTAAGGCGGGTTCTATAAGCAATGGCTAGCAGGGGGAGCTTTACCGTGTGGCAATGGAATTGCCGAGGATTTTATCACAAAAAAGCACCTCTCATGCAGTTAATAAAAAACTCTGCAGACAAACCGAAAATTATTATGCTGCAGGAAACCTTGGCGGATGACATTAGCCTCTCCGGATACAAAGCGACATGCAGGGGCAAAGATCCGGGTAGGGGGCTAGCCACGCTCGTAGATAAGAAAATACCTTACATAGAACATGATTTGCACCTTGGACTAAACAAATTAGAATACTTACTTGTGGAAATAATTCTGAAAAGGAATACAAGCAAACCGCAAAGCCTCTTTTGTCTTAATGTTTATAGCAGCCCTAGCGACATGAAACAGAGTTTCAGGGCACTTCTTAATAAGACTATGGCTATTACTAAGCACGCTCCACTCATTATTGGAGGAGATTTCAACGCCCCACATCAAACCTGGGGATATCGCTGGAATACTAAGAAAGGGGATGGACTCTGGCACCTAGCTACAGATCTTAATCTCTCCCTCATCACAAACCCAGCTTATCCCACTAGGTGTGGTACATCTACATGCAGGGACTCCACCCCAGACCTTACTTTTGTATCAAATTTAGCGAACGCTGGCTGGAATAACTCCAATATTGACCTGGGTAGCGATCATTACATATTGCAAATACTATTGGAAACACCAAGTAATGAGGTAAAGCATTTTAACTACATTGACTGGGATCTTTTTCGGAAAGCAAGGAAAAGCAGAGCTGAGACAGAGACAGGAGAAAAGAAAACACTCCAAACTTGGACCACTCAGCTCAGGGAAGATGTAAAGGCGGCAACGAAGGATATTACCACAGAGGAGGATATCGAAATCATGGACAGTAGGCTGGCGCACTTGATTGAAGCCAAACAATCTAGGTTAAAAAGATGGAAAACGCAACGTCTGAACAGGAGACTCAGGAAGCGCATATCATTGTTGAATAGGGAGATTGAAGAACACTCCAGAAATTTACAGAAACAACAATGGGATGAGCTTTGCAATTCCATAGATGGTCGAATCAGACGTGGTGGAAATTGGAATTTACTTAGACATTTGCTTCATGAGAACGACACGAAATCTAATAGGAGAACAGCAGTAGCACGACTCGTCCATCGTGAGAGTCAGGACACAACGGAGGAGGCCATTCTGGATCGGCTTGCAGCTAAGTATTTACCGCTTAAGGATAGCAATGAGAGTACAGACCCGCCTGAATATACAGGGGAAGACTGTGAGCCTATGGATCAAGACTTCACAGAAAGCGAAGTTCGCGCAGCCCTGTACGACCTCAACAGTAGATCTGCTGCCGGTCCAGATGGCATTTCCAATAGGCTGTTGAAAAATTTGGACGATGAATCTATAACATATTTAACAGAGTATTTCAACGAACTCCGGAAAAATGGTGATTATCCAAAGGAATGGAGAATTGCTAACACAATTCTTATTCCCAAACCAGGCAAGCAACTAAATCTAGATAACCTAAGACCCATATCGTTAACATCATGTCTGGGCAAAACCATGGAGCATGTCATACTCAATAGACTTACTAAGTATGTAGAAAACAGAAATCTTCTTCCGCATAACCTGATCGGTTTCCGTCCTGGACTTTCGACTCAAGATGCAATGCTTTTAATCAAACATCACCTTATTCTTGCTAGCCCGCTGCATACGAGAGCTCTTCTAGGCCTAGATGTAGAAAAGGCCTTTGATCGCATCAAGCACAGGGCCATATTGAATATCCTCTCGGAGATGGGATTGGGTAAACGATTGCACAATATAGTTAAAGCCTTTCTCGGTGGCCGTTCTGCTTGTCTCAGGTTAGGCGAACTCCAATCGACAACTCTGGAACTTGGGAATTGTGGGACACCACAAGGGTCCGTCCTATCTCCCATGTTATTTAATTTGGCAATGTCAAAAGTGGCTCGAGGTCTCGCGCAGATAGAGGGTATCCACTTTGCTATATATGCAGATGATGTAACAATCTGAAGTGCCGAAGGTAATATGGGACAAACAGAGACCAAACTACAGGAAAGCATTTATGTGGTGGAAACAACACTTGAGGGTATGGGACTGAACTGCTCTGCTAAGAAATCTGAACTATTGGTACTACGGAACAGTAAGCGTGGGCGCAAACCGAACGGATATATCCCAGAGGAAGAACCCCGCATTGACATATACGCGAAGAATGGAGAACCAATCAGGCAGGTGGAGACTATTAGAGTGCTAGGACTTCTCCTGCAAGCGAATGGATCTAATTGCAGGATGATACAACACATCTCTAACAAGTCAGAAGAAGTCATTAGGCTTCTGCGTAGAGTTACCAACAGGCATAAGGGGCTAGGAGAACACAGTGCCATAAGATTGGTACATGCATTCGCCTTTTGCCACTTCTCGTACGTGGCTGGCATGCTACAGTGGACACAGGCTGACAAGAACAAGCTAAACGCTTTAATCAGACGACTTATAAAGACTGCACTAGGACTTCCCATCAGCACGGCTAACGATAGCTTATTGCGCCTAGGGCTGCATAACACACTAGAAGAGATAGCTGAGGCTCAGCAGGTGGCCCACCAGGAGAGACTAATGGGGACACGACCTGGGAGGGCGCTACTTGAAGAAATTGGCGTAGAAATTAACAACCACACCAACGAAGGAGAATTACTAACACAATTGCAAGCGGGACTACGAGAAACAATAAAGACGACCCCGTTCCCTAGGAACATGCACCCGACACATAACCTCGAGAGACGAAAGGCAAGGGCGAAGGCACTCCTTCAAGACATAGATCAACATAAGCAGCAGGCGGTGTTCGTTGACGCTGCCTGGGTTAAAAATAAGGATGCGTATACCTCCGTTGTTGTAGACACTCAAGGTAACATACGGGATGCCATCACCGTCTATACCAAGGACCCAACAGTAGCAGAACAAGTAGCAATCGCCTTAGCCATTCGGGCTAATCGGTGGACACATATTTACAGCGACTCCAGAACAGCCATACGCAACTTTACCAACGGATATGTGACACGGATAGCAACAAAATTACTAGAGAAGGTCAACAGTGAGAGGATTGAAATCCGCTGGTTTCCTGCACATCTGGGGGTAGTGGACGGAGCTCGGAGAAACCTCAATGAGGTGGCAAATGAAGCAGCACGAGGACTTTCTAGCCGTGCTCTTCAAGACCGAGCAACTTACACTTCACCCGGGGAACACAGGGATCGATTATTAACATATAACGAAATCACGAAGCATTATTATTTAAGCAGAAGGGAGTACCCATTGCCACACGGTAAGCTTTGCAGAGCCCAAGCGGTCACATTACGTTTGCTACAGACTAGAACATACCCAAGTCCATATTTTATTAACAGGATCTATCCTGAGAGGGAAACTCAAATCAACTGTAATAAGTGCAATGGCATCATTACTCTTGACCGCTTTGGTCAAGAGTAATGGCAGTGCCCCGCGGTCTTCACAGACTGTGACAAGGAAGAAGAATGGTGGCGGCAAATGCTACACAGCGAATCACTCTCTGACCAATTACGGGCAGTCCAGAAGGCCCGCGATGTGGCTGAAGGGCTCGGCCTGACAGTCCCAACGTGGGAGCGGCCCGCGTCAACCTATGGTTGACCTTCAGGACCAAATAAAGTTCCTCATGCCATACGGCGCAGCACCTATTTGATGCCACCGGTGTGCCGGACTGAAATAATTGAACATGCGTATTTTTTGTGCCATTGACTACGCTCCAAAACTAGCGAGAATCGGAGAATAATAACGAAGGAAGTGTCGTATCGAAAAATGTCTTCTTGACATTTAATACTGCAGTACAGTACTCTCGATTTATGTTGATGTAAGACGTCCAACGATCGGTGTTGCATGACAGTCACATATAGATGTGACGTCTCGACTCCTCGACGAAATCTCGCGCTCGCTTGGTTGACAGAGGTTCACGATAGGATTAGTAGAGCGTAGCGCCACGCTATAGCCTGTCTGCAGCCACATGAGAGGGGTGTGAAGTAAAATCATTAATTAGCTTAATTGGTTGAAAACGTCCTCGAGGCGCACTTTTTGAATACTATTCTTTGCAGGTGTAAGGCCTCTGTTCGCTTGCCTAACATCGCTATAACATTGCCTAACATTGCCTAACATAACGCTATAACGTTGCCTAACATTGCCTAACATAACAATTCGGCGAGTGTCCCATGTAGAGGGTAATCTGAAACTTATTTTTCAGCAACATTTGAGAAAGTGTGGAAAACGTTCTGCTACACGCTAGTAAAATCAATGTCATCGCTTGAATACAATCAATCTCTGAAGATAATTTTACTTAATGCGGAGTCAGTACGAGGAATCAGAAGTGTTTGAAGCCACGTAAGTACATTTGCACGATTGCCACGATGGACGACCCGACATGTTGTCTCCCGCAACCTCCGGCGCCTGCATGCTTTCTCGCTTGTACAGTTTTTTCGTACAAAACTCACTCTATATGGTCCTTGCTCGTAGTGTGTAAAATCTGCCGACCGGTGAGGATAAAGGCTTACACGGCGAAGTTGGTGTCGACGAGCCTCTTGGCGGCCCGAAGCATGTCCCAGAAAGACCGAGCGACGTTCGCCTATACCGGTGGCCGGTAAAGCGTGTGGCGCAACGGGACAGCTGGCGTTAGTCACTCGGCCGGCCTGTCCTGCGCTATCGTAGCGCTTTGTAGTACAGGACGCACGCAAGTTTCGCTTAACGAATGCGCAGATCAAAGCTCTGCAAAGTTCCAGCTCTGAGTGCGCCTTATTACGCATCCGGAATTGCAAGGGATGTTCCGGAACTCTTGGTCGTTACGGATAATGAGTGGAAAGGCCGCGAGTCATCATTTCTAATTTGATTTCGAGCGGCCGATAAGCCGCCATTAACTCGGCCTGAAATCACATCCTGCAATCAGCTTGCCGCTGCTCTGTGCGTTCGGCTGATCGGGTTCGATCTCCGCCGCGGTGACCGCATTCCGATGGGGGCGAAATGCAGAAACGCCCGCGTAGCGCGCGCTATAGGCGCACCTTGCAGAATCCCGGGTGGCCAAAATTAATCCGGAGCCGCCGCCTACTGCGACGCGCCTCATAATCGGGTCGGGGTTCTCGCAGGTAAAACCCCAAAATTTAATCAATTATTAAATTTAGATCAGCTGCTGTGCTAAACGTTCTCTTGTCCGAATAATGCAGTTCTATAGCAGTCCCTGAAGTTCTCATAAAGACTGTTTTAGATGGCTTGTATTTGTCCTTGTTTCTGAGCCATTGGCACATCTCTACGGTTACCTAATTTTGTATTGGCCTATAGGGTAATACCCTATAGGCCAATACAAAATTGTAGTAACCAAATCAATTAAAAGGCTTGGAGTAATTTTTAGTGAGCGTGTATCTGGGAATGAGCATATAGATTACATTACGTTAAAGCTGAGGTGCGTAGTTGCTGCTTTAAATCGTTGTCGATGTCTTTTTCCTCTTACCATAAAGCGACTTATTAATTAAGCGCTCTTCCATGTCCACTTGAAATGCTGTGCTTTAACATTGAGAAACACTGCATCAGCCAATTTGAATGAGGTAAAAATACTTCAGAAAAGAGCGATTAGGGCAATAGAGGACGTACCATACCTTGAACATACCAGAAAACTTTTTCCTAAGCATAAAATTATTATGGCGAACGACATATAGAAATGCAGGTTGCTACAATCCTACATTAGTGCCATGCGCGGAGAGCTTGACACATTTGTTACTCTTGCAAACCTTGAACATACTCAATATGTTCACTGCGATCGGTACAACCCCCCCCCCCCCCCTCCCCGGAAAACTCAATTATCACGCACTATTTACGGAACGCAAAGGCTTAGCCATACATTACCAAGCACTCTTAAAGCATATGAGCAGCAAGACGTTGAAATTGACGCACGAAACACCACCAATGTAATTAGATTGTTTCTGCAACTGCAAATTCTTTAAGTTGTACGGCTTTGTATCATTATGTTTTTCACTAGGCATAGAACTACGATGCCATTTATCTTTATTTTGCTTTACTATGTACGGACAAGATGCTATATGTACTAATATTATTTTTCGTACAAATATATATTAATTATATCTTTTTCGCTTGTGCATTTACCCTGTCACCTTAATTATTCGCTTTTTGCTTCTATAATTATTCGCTTTTGTTTCTATATTTACCCTTCATTGCTCCTACAAAGTGGATGGTGCTTAGTCAAGCTGCAGTATTTGCACCTTTATCACCGTCTCCCCCTTTTCACCGATATTTTTGTTTGGTGAAAAATAAGCACACTGACTGACTGAATGAGTTGCGGCTGGAGGCAACCGCCGCTCGAACCGGCGATGGTAAGAATGTCAGTAAAGGTTGCCACTTGTATTAGGAGCCCGTTATAAGCAAAATGACAAGCAATGTTGAAAGAACGTCTTCTCTTGGCTTTGGTCGTGCCATTCTTGAGCACCAGACCCGCTGGGCTTTTCCTTCTTTTGATCGCAAACAAATTTTTACGTTTTCAGGAACAGTTGCACTGCGATTGCTCTTTTCCTTTTTGCAGTTGTCGGTGAGTGTGTAGTTGTGTATTACTCTATGTGTATTATCGCTATAGTTTAATTCTATATTGACACGTTGCGCTTACATATTATGTTGCGGCTCGAGGGGGCGTTTGGTCCAGGAATCCACGAAGTCCATTGACAAGTACGTCCGGTAGTAGAAATGAAGGAAGGAGGGTTTGTTTTACATTGTTTACACTGGCTCCAAATACGAAAGCCCAATCCATGCAGGAGCATATTAAACATCTGAGTTCACACAAGGACTCGTCAGCGCCTTTTCTCACTGCACAAAATGTCTCCGCTGCTAAAGGGCAACTCCGGCGATTTTTCTATGTCCACTGAGCTCCATAAAATTTCGGATATACGTTCTCTTTTACACTCTGATTATCTGTGCCAAACAATATGGCTGCAAGTCATTTAGTTTTCCTGAAAATGAATTTTAAAGACTGGTTGCGTTCCCGACTCATTACTTTCTATGTGCCACCCTGTGTTTGTGACGTCAGAAACTACACCACCACTGTCGCTGAAATCATTGCTGAAATCGCCGCTGTTTAGTTCGGAAAATCTGTAAAAGCTCCCGGTGTCGTCAGGAGACATCGTCAGCTTCGCTTCTTTGGCGTTAGCGCCACGTGGACTACGTGTTTAGTACGCGTTCTGCATGTTTACATTATGGTAGTGTAGGATATGACGTCATCGATTCATCGTGACGTCACACAAAGCAGCTACCCGTTTCGGTTTCGGTATCTCGTTTATTGGTTATTTTAAATTATTGCTGAATTTCTAAGTAAATTGAACCACTCTACCGGTGACAGGACTGTCAATGCCATCTGAAAATGACAATATCCTAATGCGGTTAAAGAACACCACAGTAGCCCTTTAATACCGTCGTCTTCCTTAGGCGACTATACTAGGGAATCTGATGGCTTTATCGTAACCAATCACAATCATCGAATCGGTTGCAATGGCCCATGATATCGCACCGTTTCACCGAACTCCGTCTCCAACATATTTTATTTATTTATTTATTGATACTGCAATCCCAATATCGGGATTATCGCAGGGTGGTAAAAGAACTAAGCAGTTTCGCAAAACAGGCAAAACGTACTCAAAAAGAAATAAGGGCGCAGGTTGAAGCTCTCTAGGCAGCATTAGGAATACAACATTTGAACAAGATGTCAAACAGTAGAAATAAAATATGCAATAGAACAATAAACTGACAAAAGGCAGTAACGCACACTAGGTAATATGTTGTGCGAACGACGTTAGTGACGGTTGTAACACTTCATTGTCATTGAGGTTATTCCAATCGGTTATAGTTCGTGGAAGGAATTAGTACTTAAAGCAGTTATTACGAACCCGAAAAGGTGTTAGCTGATGTTAGCTGATGCCGTTGTCGAGTCGCATACCAAGACGAAAAATGAAGTAAATGGGCGAGCTCATTTCTGTAGTGTCCTTTAACTAATTGGTACATGAACTTAAGTCGTGCAGAAAGATTTCGCTCAGCTATCGTCGGCAGGCCAGCTTTAATGAAAAGATGTGTTAGAGATGTACGTCGGTGATTGTTATATATATCGCAGCCCACCTTTGAACCCTCTCTACTTTGTTTATGTTAGTCTTAGTGAATGGGTCCCAAATGATAGCTGCAGAATCTAAGGTAGGCAAAACAATACATTTGTAAGCAAGAAGGCGGACAGATGCAGTGGGCAACCGCAATGCCCGTCTTAAGAAAAACAATTCACGAAAAGCGTTACACGTTATGAAATCAACATGTTTATTCCAGCTAAAATTGTTAGTGACCCAGAGGCCTAGATATTTATATGCTGTTACTTCTGTGAGTGTCACACCATTAATACTGTAATCAAATGGTAAGACATTTTTGGTGAGTGAGTCTCATTAATACAGTTTATTTTTTCAAAGGTAATGGACATTTGCCATGATTCATACCATGCAGAACCTTCTTGTAACGCGCTATTCAGTGGTAGTTGATCTGAGACACCTCTTACTTCTGTATAAATGACACAATCATCAGCGTAAAGACTAATTTTCACAGGAATGTTGGAGACAATATCGTTAATATATAATAACATAACAAAGGCCCAGGGACAGAGCCCTGAGGGACGCCAGAGTGAACCGCAAGCCTGCCAGAGCAATGATGGTTAAAAACAACGATTTGTGCTCTGTTTATAAAAGGTAGACTGAAATCCACTTTAATCATCATCATCATCATCATCGTTATCATCATCAGCAGCAGCAGCAGCAGCAGCAGCAGCGGCAGCGGCCGCTGCCTATTTTAGTCTTTTGCCGTTCTCGACTGTACTTCCCTTCTCTTGTTACCCATTCTGCAACCCTAATAGTCCAATGGTTATCTAACTTGCGCATTACATGACCTGCCCAGCTCTATTTATTTCTCTAAATGTCAATTATAATATCGTCTATACCCGTTTGCTCTCTAATCCAAACCGCTCTCTTCCTGTCTCTCAAGGTTATGCCTCGCATTCTTCGTTCATCGCTCTTTGTGCGGTCCTTAACTTGTTCTCAAGCTTCTTTTTCAGTCTCCAAGTCTCTGCCTCATATACGTCAGCACCGGTAAAATGCACAGATTATAAACCTTCCTTTCCAATGATAGTGGTAAGCTTCCAGTCAGTAGCTGACAATGTCTGCCGTATGCGATCCAACCCATTTGTATTCGTCTATGACTTTCCTTCTCATGATCAGTGTTCCCTGTGATTAATTGACATAGGCAAACGTACCCCTTCACGGACTTTAGAGGCTGACTGGTGATCTTGAACTCTTGTTCCTTTGCCCGGTTATTCATCATTATCGTTGCCTTCTGCATATCAATCTTCAACCCCACTCTTACACTCTCTCTGTTAAGGTCCTCAATCATTTGTTGTAACTCGTCTGCAGTGTTACTGAATAGAACAATGTCATCGGCAAACCGAAGGTTGCTGAGGTATTCACCGTCGATCCTTACTCCTAAGCCTTCCTAGTTTAATAGCTTGAATATTGCTTTAAACACGCAGTGAATAAGCATCGGAGAGATTGTGTCTCCTTGTCTGACCCCTTTCTTTATAGGTATCTTCCTACTTTTCTTGAGGAGAATTAAGGTAGCTGTGGAATCTCTGTAAATATATTCCAGGATATTTACGTAATCGGTCTGTATTCCTTGATTACGTAATGTCTCTATGGCTGCTGGTATCTCTACTGAATCAAATGCCTTCTCGTAATCTGTGAAAGCCGTATATAGAGGCTGATTGTACTCTGCGGATTTCTCGATTACCTGATTGATGACATGGATGTGATCCATTGTAGAGTATCCCTTCCTGAAACCTGCCTCTTCCCTTGGTTGACTAAAGTCCAGTGTTGCCCTTATCTTATTGGGGATTTTCTTGGTAATTGTTCGTTATGAAATATTGTGTCTAATTTATAACGTAACTTTTCGTGAGTAACGCTGTCGAAAGCTTTCGAGAAATCCATAAGTACTGCGTCAATCTGTGTTCCATTGTCAATTGAAGAGGCAAAATCATGCATAGCTTCTACTAGCTGTGTACAAGTCGAGCAGCCTCTCCTGAATCCATGCTGATAGTTAGTAAAAAATTGTTAACTTCGAGGAAGTTTGATATGTGATTGTGAATTATGTGTTCAAGTAGTTTACAAGTCGATGTTAATGAGATTGGGCGGCAGTTCCTGATCAATCGCTTGTCTCCACTTTCGTGAAGCGGTTTTACTCTGGCAGTCCCCCAGTTTCTCGGAATTTCACCTTCACATACAGACCCTGTCGATAAGGCGTATGCACCGTGGTGGGGGGGGGGGGGGGGGGGGCAGGGAGGGCACTTGCCACCTTCACTCTCAGGACTGGGAAGGCACAGTCGGTCATTTGCCCCCACCCCCATTTTTGAAATCGGGAATACGGCTCCTGGAGTTTCCACCAAGATCACTCAAATCTACATAAAGCCACTTGAAGCCCTGATGAGGGGGGTGTGGCCTCTGTGGCTTCACTCATGATTCACCAACTGGCCTTCACCCACACTCTTCTAAGTTACTCTCCAGCAGGCGCACGCGGAGTCTCAGCCACATTGGTTCTTCAGCGTACTCACCACCGGTATGTGTATAGCACACAGGGTCTACTCGGTTCCAGCTGATAAATTTCCCCACCTCTGCAAGTCTGCAGTATAGCCTTTCAACTTTTGATTCAGGCAATTATTCAGGCTAATTCGTCTGTCAATAGTGCAACTGAGCCTCAATAATGGAATTGATGTTCCCAGTACTTTCAAGGCTACTCTCATTTATTTGGCCGTGAAAGGCGTTCTTATGGTAAAACTGAGGCAGCACGAAGCGTTCGCTTCACGCTGGCAGCACTATTCATCACGTCAGCGTTGTGAGTAAATGCTCATGGTTATCGAGTGAGATGTGTTTTTATTTACCTCTGCGTGCGTGACACCATGCTTGCCATAGCGTATCTTCCAGTTCGGGAAGAGGCTTCCCCCCCCCCCCCCCCCACACACACAGTCGTAAGTGAAAGGGAAAATAGGCCAATTACGTCCCTTCTCCCCCCCGCACCCCCCCCCCCCCACACACACACACTTCTGAATGCAGGCACTGTCGGATGCACACCGACAAATCCCAAAAAACAACAGCCGATGCCAAGTTTTCTCTCAGAATTGCGCCCACATAGGTGCAACTTCTTTATTACGTATCCTCTGCTTGGGTAGCTAGAATTGCTTTTCGGGCGTTGCCACCACGTGCTGTAGCAGATGACGCCCGACCGGCCACACTGAGCAGTTAGGGCTATCGTATTGGCGGTGCGAGACGCCTGCGGGACGTGCCTTGCAAGCCGGCTTTGCTGAGAAAGCTGTCGCTGGGCGGTCCAAAACAAGTTTACTCTACCATCCCTTGCATCAACCCGTGTTTGATGGGGCCGTCTAACCTAACCGTCTTTGAAAACACAAAATGATATTTGCTTTTTATAATTTACTGGTATTTAATTAGTGTTGCTACATAAGCGATTTTGTCGCTAGATTTAGTGACTTTTTGTCTGCTTACAGCAAAGTTTTCTATACAGCAAAGTTTTCTATTTATCAATCAGCGACATTTTTTTAGTGACTTAAATGAACAATTGGCGATATTTTAACGACTTATAAGTTAGAAAGGCTGCTTGAAAAATGACCTTCTAGAACGCAGTTTAATGTTCAAAAGGGGTGTACGTACATACACGTAAGCGGCCGAAACTCGCTATACGACGCGATAGGCTCCGTGGCCATGATGAATTAATGGTTGCCTTCACATTGGTAGTCTTAACATTGTGATAGTGCTTCAGAGCACAGTGGTCATCATAGCTATCATATTGCTCATAAAATTGAAGTTTATTTGTTATTTGCAAAGCCTATTTGAATGTCATAAACGCTGCGGTTTCAGTGGTGTCCCCGAAACCATTGGATTTGTAGACGTGCGCAAGCGTGTCAGAGAGCTAATTTACCAAAACCAAATGGAATAAATATTGTGTTCAGATTTAGAACACAGCAGGTGAATAAGACATACTGACAGCGTAAAAAAGGCGTAAATATCGGAACGACTGAGCTCGTTCGTGCGCGTCTGAACAACTCGCTTCAGTACTTCACGGCTTTCGAACCAATCGGCGGCTTTCAAGGGCGAAAATTCGGTATTTAAGCTGTACAAAGTTCGGGAAATTGTCATGGCCGCAACAACACGCGACCAAGCGCGTTCCACAGAATCTAGTTCTGCTATCACGAACGTGGAAAAGCATGAAAAATTTAGGGATAATCTGCAGACTAAGCGCATTTTCATGCCAGGAAAACTACGTTGCTTGTGTTCTTTTCAATTAAGGTGTATTTGTAACATTTCACTCTGAAGATAACGAAAATTTTAGGCTCTCATAATGCTTTATGTAAATATTAGAGGTAGGCGACCGAATATCGGATTTTTCGTATACGAAGCGAACATGAATAGTAAGTATCGAATATAGAATGCAATATCGAATAGATAAATGCATACGCATATATTTACAGCAGGAATATTTATTTGTGTATAATTAGGAACACGCTTGTACTGAATAGACAGTCAACTATCACGGACAATTAGGATCATTTTAAACATTCAATCACTACAACCGTCAAGAAAATAACTGCACGAATAGCCGTTTGACACCTTTAAAGCCTGGTGGCAAACAAGCTTTCCAGGAGTGACAGGCTGCCGTATGACCAACTTTCCAAAAACAAAAAATAAGTTGTTGAAAAGGTATCAGAAGTAATAAAAATTAAAACGCAAACGAAGTATTTGTGTGCCCTAGACACAACGAAATGCCTGTATAAGGAAAAGATCACTGGTTGTAACGTAAACGGTAAAACTGCTACATGGCTAGACTGCATGAAAGAGTAACTGACAGGCCATGGCAAAAGCAAAAATAGGCAGTTGTCATGTATTGGACGAAAAGAAGGGGAACCGAGGGGCCCAGTTCTGTAAGCGAAAGATTTTCGTAAGAGCGCTCGCACATATTTCTTAGCCAGAACCATAGAAAACCAACAGATAATGAAGAAAAGGAAAGCATAAGGGAAATTATTTGTAGTGTCTAATTGAAGTGTAAGAATTTGAAACCAACGGGAAATGGAGGGAAAAATAACTTGGCTGACGCTGAGAACAGAAACCACAACCTTCGCGTTACGCGCGCATTGAATTACCACTTGTGCTACAGCGACGACGGCAGTTTCCACGTCCATACATTCTTGAGTATTTATGTATGTGTACGAAATATTACCCAAGGAGTGTAACCCACGCGCTTCTTTCACTGCATAACTGAAAACAAAGCTTGCATTACCGATCTTGTTTCTGCATTGCGTCAAGAACTTTGTGGCTGTTACACTCAATAATTTTAGTTTTACTTCTGATAATTATAATTTACGATACTTTATTCAGCAGGTGGAGAATAGTAACCTGACTTTAAGATTCCGTTGTTGCGAAATATTTGGTTTGTTTCGATATTAGAAAATACCGAATAGTTCAAATATTACACACCAGTTATTTTTATTCGAAACTTGGAATACTCTCCCGCCCTATAGTAAATACAGGCAAAGCTAAAGCCCTCTACCATCATCATCATCATCATCATCATCATCATCATCATCATCCTGGTTACGCCCACTGAAGGGCCAAGGCCTCTCCCATATTTCTCAAACTACCCCGGTCATGTGCTAATTGTGACCATGTTGTCCCTGCAAACGTCTTAATCTTATCCGCCCACCTAACCTTCTGCCGCCCCCTGTTACGCTTCCCTTTCCTTGGAATCCAGTCCGTAACCCTCAATGACCATCGGTTATCTTCCCTCCTCATTACATGTCCTGCCCATGCCCATTTATTTTTCTTGATTTCAACTAAGATGTCACTAACTCGAGTTTGTTCCCTCACCCAATCTGCTCTCTTCTTATCCCTTAACGTTACACCCATCATTCTGCTTTCCATAGCTCGTTGCGTCGTCCTCAATTTAAGTACAACCCTTTTCGCAAGCCTCCACTTTTCTGACCCGTAGGTGAGTACTGGTAAGACACAGCTGTTATACACTTTTCTCCTGAGGCATAATGACAAACTGCTCTTCATGATCTGAGAATGCCTGCCAAACGCACCCCAGCCTACTTTTATTCTTCTGATTACTTCAGTCTCTTGATCGGGATCCACGATCACTACCTGCCCTAAATAGATGTATTTGCTTACTACTTCCAGTGCTTCGCTACCTATCGTAAACTGCTGCTCTCTTCCGAGACTGTCAAACATTACTTTAGTTTTCTGCAGATTAACGTTTAGACCCACCCATCTGCTTTGCTCTCCAGGTCAGTGAGCATGCATTGCAATTGGTCCCCTGAGTTACTAAGCAAGGTAATATCATCAGCGAATCGCAAGTTACTAACGTAATCTCCATTAACTCTTATCCCCAATTCTTCCCAATCCAGCTCTCTGAATACCTCCTGTAAACACGCTGTGAATAGCATTGGAGAGATCGTATCTCCCTGCCTGACGCCCTTCTTTATTGGGATTTTGTTGCTTTCTTTATGGAGGACTATGGTGGCTGTGGAGCCGCTATAGATATCTTTCAGTATTGTTACATACGGCTCGTCTACACCCTGATTCCGTAATGCCTTCATGACTGCTGACGTTTCGACTGAATCAAACGCTTTCTCGTGATCAATGAAAGCTATATATAAGGGTTGGTTATATTCCACACATTTCTGTATCACCTGATTGATAGTGTGAATATGGTCTATCGTTGAGTAGCCTTTACGGAATCCTGCCTGGTCCTTTGGTTGACAGAAGTCTAAGGTGTTCCTGATTCTATTTGCGATTACCTTAGTAAATACATTGTAGGCAACGAACAGTAAAGTAAGCTGATCGGTCTATAATTTTTCAAGTCTTTGGCATCCCTGTTCTTATGGATTAAGGTTATGGTGGCGTTCTTCCAAGAGTCCGGCGTGCTCGAGGTCATTATGCATTGCGTATACAGGGTGGCCAGTTTTTTTTAGAACAATCTGCCCACTATCCTTCAACAAATCTGCTGTTACCTGATCCTCCCCAGCTGCCTTCCCCCTTTACATAGCTCCCAAAGCTTTCTTTACTTCTTGCGGTGTTACTTGTGCGATGTCAAATTCCTCTAGACTATTCCCTCTTCCATTATCGCCGTGGGTGCCACTGGTACTGTATAAATGTCTATAGAACTCCTCAGCCATTTGAACTATCTCATCCATATCAGTAATGATATTGCTGGCTTTGTCTCTTAACGCATACATCTGATTCTTGCCTAGTCCTAGTTTCTTCTTCACTGCTTTTAGGCTTCCTCCGTTCCTGAGAGCATGTTCGATTCTATCCATATTAAACTTCCTTATGTCAGCTACCTTAAGCCTGTTGATTAACTGGGAAAGTTCTGCCAGTTCTATTCTAGCTGTAGGGTTAGCGGCTTTCATACATTGGCGTTTCGTAATGAGATCCTTCGTCTCCTGCGATAGCTTACCAGTATCCTGTCTAACGAAGTTACTACCGACTTCTATTGCACACTCTTTAATGATGCCAATAAGATTGTCGTTCATTGCTTCAACACTAAGGTCCTCTTCCTGAGTTAAAGCCGAATGCCTGTTTTGTAGCTTGATCTGGAATCCTTCTATTTTCCCTCTTACCGCTAACTCATTGATCGGCTTCTTATGTACCAGTTTCTTCCATTCCCTCCTCAAGTCTAGGCTAATTCGAGATCTTACCATTCTGTGGTCACTGCAGCGTACCTTGCCGAGCACATCCACATCTTGTATGATGCCACGGTTAGCGCAGGGTATGAAGTCTATTTCATTTCTAGTCTCGCCGTTCGGGCTCCTCCACGTCCACTTTCGGCTATCCCGCTTGCGGAAGAAGGTATTCATTGTCCGCAAATTATTCTGTTCTGCAAACTCTACTAATAACTCTCACCTGCTATTCCTATAACCTATGCCATATTCCCCCACTGACTTGTCTCCAGCCTGCTTCTTGCCTACCCTGTCATTGAAGTCGCCCATTAGTATAGCGTATTTTGTTTTGACTTTACCCATCGCCGACTCCACTTCTTCATAGAAGCTTTCGACTTGCTGGTCATCATGACTGGATGTTGGCGCGTAGACCTGTACGGCCTTCAATTTGTACCTCTTATTAAGTTTCACAAGACCTGCCACCCTCTCGTTAATGCTATAGAACTCCTTTGTTTTCCCGTTTCCCATTCTCCCGGTGTAGGGCAGCCAACTAGACGTTATTCTGGTTAACCTCCCTGCCTTCTACTTTTCTCTTTCCTCCTCTGTATGTTACCAGCTATATCCTTATGAGTCAGGAATCCCACTCCTAGTTCTCGTCTCTCGGCTAAGCCCCGGTAGCACAGGACGTTCCCGCTTTTTCGCACTGTATAATGTGTCACTTGAACTAAAATCTATGGAGAGAGCACATAGAATAGGGCGGTACTCTGAGCACAAGAAAAGACCATTAATAGTTAAATTTATATCAGTTAAAGAAAGACAGCGTGTCCTTGAGGCCGCCTCGAGACTAAAGGGAACAGGATTTGGCATTAGTGAAGACTACTCAAAGAAGGTTTGTTTTTAGCGCAAGAAGTTGCTTCAGTTTGCTAAATCACGTGGCAGTGATTTCAAACTTATCTTCAATAAGTTCAAAATAGGTAAAAAGACCTACAAGTATAATGCTGGTTCTGATAACGTAATCGAGTTAGACGGATAGCCATCACATTTCGCTAGATCTCGGAAGACGGCTCACAACCTGAATTTCATTGTCGTGAATTGTCGAAGTCTAAAAAACAAAACAAAAAACATGAGTTTGAATCTCTTTTGCAATCGACAAAGCCACATTTAGTCATTGGCACAGAGTCATGGCTAGATAGTTCAGTGTACAACGGCGAACTATTTCCGTCAGACTACACTGTGGTTGACCTAAGCAGAAAGCTTCTCGAGATTGAAGGCATCAAACACACTATGTATGCTGACGATATAACTATATGGTGCACAGGAGGCAATGACGGTCAGGTTGAGGGAGCCTTACAGGAGGCAATAGACACTATTGAAACCTATCTCGAACCCACCGGTTTTAGATGCTCCCCCTTGAAGTCGGAACTTTTGCTGTATAGTCCCAAGAAACGCGGTCCAAGGCCCAAGGGATGGACATCGTTAGAAAACAGAGACATTAACTCATATACAAGAAACGGTTGCCGTATACCCAGAGTCGATTCAATCAAGGTCTTGGGCATGATCATTGAGTCAGGGGGTACAAATGGCAAGACTATACGGAAGCTAATTGCTAAAACTGAAAGTGCTGTTCGTTTAGTTCGGAGGGTATCAAATCGGCATCATGGACTCAAGGAGGATAACCTCATTCGACTAATGCATTCCTTCATTCTGTGCCACTTTAGATACGTGGCAGCCATGCATCGATGGAAACGGGCAGAGCGGGATAAATTGAATGCACAGCTTAGGAAGATTACCGGGTTACCCGTATACACTTGTACAGAGCGCTTAATGCAGCTTGGCATTCATAACACTCTTGAAGAGTTTTCAGAGGCCCAGGAGTGCGCACAGCTAACTCGCCTCACAACAACGAAGGCAGGAAGATCCATCTTGCAGGAACTTGGATATCACCCCGATAGAGTAGCGGAGGAGTTCTCTGACGTTCCTCCGTCGATTCGTGAGAGCATTACGGTCGCGCCAATACCTAGGAACATGCACCCCGATAATAATCGCGGTAGAAGGAGGGCAAGGGCGGCCAACCTCCTTAGGCAAATACACAGTGATCAGTGACAGGTCAGCTTTTTGGATGCCGCTTCTTGTAGGGGACGTCGGGTGTTCACCATTGTCACTGTTGATGGTCGGCAAGGAATCACCAATGCTGCCTCGGTTCGGACGAGGGACTCCGATATAGCTGAACAAATGGCTATTGCACTAGCCCTGCTGGATAGCTCACGGGATGTCATCTATAGTGATTCAAAATCTCCAGTCAGAGCATTTGAAAAAAGGCACCATTTCGAAACAGGACCTCAGACTTATTGGGGGCAAGGCAATCACGCATCACTTCATTTATTGGTTTCCGGCCCATCAGGGTCAGATGAAGGGTGCTCCTCCCAACCTCAACGAGTCGGCTCACGGGGCTGCGCGTGCACTTGCCCACCGCGGTATCCTCGACCAATCGGAAGCCGACTCCCCAGAGAACAGGGACACGCCCTCCACCTACAACGAGATTACTAAACACTACTATCTCAGCCGTAGAACCTACTTTGTTCCTCATCCGTGCCTCAATAGAGCTCAAGCATTAACGCTCCGTCTACTACAAACGAATACCTATCCGAATCCGTCGCTCTTACATAAAATCTATCCGGATACTTACACCAACGCTACCTGCCACGATTGTGGAGATATAGCCACGTTAGGCCATATGCTCTGGCGGTGTGCCCGGTCACGTTCTATCATCGCTAACAGCTCGGCCAGATGGGAGGCGGTTCTCTGCAGCCCTCTTCTGGCTGACCAACTCTGGGCTGTCCAGCAGACCCACGATGCGGCCGAGAGGCTCGGCCTTCCGGTTCCCACGTGGGAGCGGCCCGCTTCGTGAAGACTCACGATCTGCAGGACTTCTGTAAAGTTTCACCGTACCATACCATACCATACCATACACTGTGCACAGAAAAGACCGCAGCAGCCATGGTGGTGGTGTCTTTGTTTTGATCCACAGCAGTCTCAGCAGCACTCCCATCAACGTAGAAAGCTGCCTTTGTGAAACGGTCTGGTGTAGGGTGATGCTCCAAACGGCCACTCTGTAGCAATCGGATCGCTCTACAGGCCCCCAAACTGCTGATCACCGGAGCCTTTGTTTCAAATGAATGACATCATGCTCTCGTTAAACACGACATATATTATTCTTGGTGGCGAATTTAACTGTCCCCATATTAAATCGGAAAACTTTCAACCGCAAAACAATTCCTTGTCTCTTATTTCCACCCATTTTGCGAGCTGATAAAAGCCAACTCTCTGTTCCAGTTTGTTGAGCACTCAACAAGGTTGGAATCAGCTAATGAAAGCATAATTGATCTGTTTCTCTGTAACAATCGAGATCTTGTGTCCAGCGTCACCGTAATTCCCGGTATAAGCGACCATTAAGTCGTTACTGCAAAATTAACGTGTACTGCTATGCGCCGAAAAAGCCTACCGCCACGGAAGGTGTTCTTTTATAATAAAGCAGATTACTCATCCCTATCTCTGGAACTTGACGGCTTTCTACCTGAATTTCGTCGACACACCTCAAACATCGACGTTAATTCTGCCTGGTGTTTGTTTAAAGCTAAGCTATTGTGATTGGTTCAAATTTACGTCCCATCACGCATCGTATCGTCCCGACGGCAAACTGATAAGCCATGGATGAAACACAACCTTCGATCAATTATTAACAGAAGGCACCGATTATATCGCAAATATTGCGCATGCCCGGATTCCGACACGTATCTTAAGATGAAAAACCTAAGCAAGACTATCAACAAAGAAATGAGGAACGCTGAGGTTACATACCTGCGCACATTATGTGACAAAATAAAATCTAACCCGAAAGATCTCTGGAAGTATGTCAAAAGTAAAAGGAACAACAAAGTAGCTGTGCCTGATACTATAGATGACGTAAATTATGGTGATGACGTAACCAGCAAAACTGAGCACTTTAATCACTACTTGCAATCAATATTTTCCGGCACTGCTGCTATTGTGAAAGACTTACCAATTCCTACCGACTTCGAACAAATGGAAAACAGAAATAACAGAACAGGAAGTTGCTTGACTGCTCAAGAGCGTTAAAGTTAGCTCCGCATCTGGTCCTGATTACATTCCAAACTATGTCTTAAAGAACTGTGCTGCATCCGTCGCCCCATTTCTAGTAATTCTTTTTCAGGCATCCATCGAAGAGGGGTCCCTGCCTAAAGATTGGAAAAGTGATAACGTAGTACCTTTATTTAAAGGCGGCGACAAGACAAAGATAAAAAATTACAGACCTATTTCACTAATTAGCGTCTCATGTAAGCTACTAGAGCATATAATTTATACCAACTTAATGAGTCATTGACAGAGCAACGGATTCTTTTGCCCCACGCAACATGGGTTTCGCCGGGGATTCTCGTGTGACACTAAGCTAATCGAATTCACCCATGATATCGCATCATCAATAAATAACGGACACCAGGTTGACTGCGTATTTTTGGATTTTCAGAAAACTTTTGAATTTGTTGCACATAACCTTCTACTCCCAAAACTGTCTGCCATCAAAATTCTAGTATCACTGATGAAATGACTTGAGGCGTATCTTACTGGTAGAAAGCAGCGTGTTGTCCTTGAAGGACTGACCTCATCAGAGACTGAAGTCTTATCGGGCGTTGCACAGGGGTCCGTCTTGGGCCCCCTGTTATTTCTGATATTCATAAATGACATAGGAACGCATCTTTCCAGTCACATACGCCTGTATGCTGATCCACTCGCATACGTCCCCTGCCGATTCAAGTATCTTACAAAATGACCTTCTAACAGTGTCCACGTGGTGCGACAGCTGGAGCATGAAATGAAACTCTACCAAGTACAATGTCATTCGCTTCACTAACAAGAGGGTACCACTTGCTAAAAATTACTTTCTAAACACTGAACCATTGATCGAGGTAAGTAGTTACAAATACTTAGGCGTTGTCTTTAAAAATAATCTTTCTTGCAATGACCATATAGAGAGCGTGGCGTCTAAGGCTAGTATGTTAAATATTCTGAACGTAATTTCTGGAGAGCCCCCCATAACGTAAAGGAAACGCTTTATTTGACAAACGTTCGTCCGATGTTAGAGTACGGCAGCTCTGCCTGGGACCCGGAGACAAACACAGCCATTAACCAACTGGAACGAATACAAAAACGCGCCGCCCGGTTCGTTACTGCCAACTATGATTTCACTCAGAGCTCATCACAAATACGTGTAAACTTGGGATGGCCAGTTCTCGAGAACCGACGGAAATATTTGCGACTTAAACTTTTCTTCAATATTTACACAGGCAAGACTGGTTTGTGCAGGGACACATACATAAAGAACCCAAGCTACATATAACCTAGAATAGATTATCCGCTAAAGATACAAGAGTACAAATGCCGTATCAATCTATATAAGCATTTCTTCTTTCCAAAAACTGTACATGATTGGAATAAACTGCCACTCGAAATTGTCACAGCAACGCCATCTGTGTTCGAATCTTTGTTGTCGAAACATTTATATCTTTAGTTCTAAAATGTGTTTTGCTTCGAACAGAATAGGAGATTAACCTTTCCAGTCCGCGGCTTTTTGCCTTACTCACTGTTCTTTTTTCACTACTTTATTATAATTATTATTACAATTATTATTAATAATTTCATTGTGTTGTACTATGTACTAGTGTATTTATATTGTATTTCATTACCTAAGGTGTAATGTTGTGTTAAGTACTGTTTTCAATATCATTATTTTGTTGTATTGTGTATTAGATGTATCATTTTGTAACATCAATCATCTGTATTTCCATCATTTGTATATTCCTTCCACCTACTCTAATGCCCAACATTGGGCGCTGTAGGTATGTAAGTAAATAAATAAATAAGTATATATTATATATATATATATATATATATATATATATATATATATATATATATATATATATATATATATATATACTTATTTATTTATTTACTTACATACCTACAGCGCCCAATGTTGGGCATTAGAGTAGGTGGAAGGAATATACAAATGATGGAAATACAGATGATTGATGTTACAAAATGATACATATATATATATATATATATATATATATATATAATAATCTAATATAATAATATTATATATATATATATATATATATATATATATATATATATATATATATATATATATATATATATATATATATATATATATATATATATATATATATATATATATATATATATATATATATATACATACATATATATATATATATATGTGCTACATTTGCCCTCCTACACTCAGTTAGCCCTAGTATATCCCATTTATTGGCCGCTAATTACTCCAATAGCAGTGATAGACTTGCCTCATTAGACAACGTTCTAGCGTTAAACGTTGCCAGGTTCAGATTCCAATGGTGGCCTGTCCCGATTCAGAGATGCTTAGCACCCTTTGCTGCGTGGCATCTGCGTCATCTTTGTATACATCTCCTTAATATTATTTTCCTTTCTCAAGGCAATCCATCTATTTCTTGGCCAATCCTCCATAGTGGGTAGGAGCCACATATTTGATAGGAAACACAAACTACCTTGTATTGCTACCTATGCAACGTCTACATGGTACAACTCCTCTTGGTGGAATACTATGCAACTGCAATGCAAAGTGCGCACGCAGGAACGCTACGCGGCGCGCATCTCACATCGCGGGGCAAGTGGCACGATGCGAGGTTAATGAAGATGACTATTATTAGGATAATTTATTGGCATCCCCTCTGAAACGAGGCTGCGACAAAGAGACACCTATAGTCTGCTTTATTTAATCAAGTATGTCATACATGTTTTTACTCTGGCATTTTTATACATCTCCATAACCTTATTTTTCTTCCTCAAGGCAATCCAAGCATATCTTAGCCAATCCCCCATAGTGTGTAGGAGCCTGGTGATAGCTGCGACGGACACCGGTGGCGGCGGACAACATCGACAACCGAAACAGCTATCGGAATGAGCCCGTAACAGCTTACGCTGTAAGATATCGATATACGCTGATACCTTGAAGAGGCCGTCAAGCGCACAGGAAAATTTGCGCCACTCGCAGCAGGTGCACTGAGTTGCCTGTGAGACTTCCGCTCGAACTATGACAGACCTTCACTACCAAATGACGACAAACTGTGTTGTAATCAATGTAAATCTAATATGTATCGGCTCATAAACAAGGATTCCAATTGTTTAACAGAAACGTTCTTGCACATAGCTTAGAGTGTAGAAGATTAACGAACATGTATGATGTCATGCATATTTTTTGTCTTTTGAGGTTTGACGTGTTCTTTAAAGCGAAACTTCCTTCACCTCTCCCCCTAGTTCCCTGGAGCTGCCTTGCGCAATTGGCTGGTCCCGGACATTTACATGGGAGTGAAATGCGAAAACGCTCGTGTACTTAGATTTAGGTGCATGTTAACGAACTCTATATGTTCAAAATTAGTTCAGAGTCCGCCCCCCCCCCCCCCCTACGGCTTGCCTCATGATCATATCACAGTTTTCGCACGTAAAACTACAGGAGTGCTAAAACGTAAAGGTATTCCAAACTGTTTCTATTCCATTTCTGCAATGAGTCCTCAACGATTGGTCAACGATTTTCGGAACACATCCACTTTGCTTGTCTGTCACGCGACGCCACAAAAACTACGATATTTCCCCATTTAATATGACGTGTACTAACGACTGTGCATGATTAGGCCTAACAAAAGAGAAAAAAAAGTGTTTTCTATTTTACGCACTTTTCACCGTTAACGCTCCGCTATTGGTCAAAATTACTTTGGCCTGCCAAGTAATGCCACTCCACCTGTCTGCCATGTGACGTCTTGAAACTGCGATAAATGACCACGTCAAAGTGAGGTGTACGCACTAAAAATGCATTAGTGTACCTAACAAAGCTGATTTTTTTCCCGGAATAGCTAGAGACTGTCCCATTCAGAAAGGAATAGAAGATGGCTGCCTGCCGTTCGTTCTGGCACTGGCTACTCGGAGATGCTGGCGAGAATGGATTTCTTCATTTGTAAAAAAAATTTTGTGTGATAGTATGTTATCGAGCCCTTTCAGAACGTATACAACATCGCGCTGCGAACTCTTCTTTGCTGAGGAGTCATGTTAGTGTCATTTTTACCTCACTCTTAATAGCTGGCGCGATTTTCGACCAGCCATCGCAAGCTAAGGAAGGGGAAGCGGACTAATCGTCCGGGGCCGGTACCGCTCTCCTCACCGACTTATCTACTTTCACTGCACTAGCTCGTTCCCATTGAAGCACTCTCGACTTATGCGCTCTCCTCGCCTTTTGTCAGCCAACTAAATAAGAAAAACATGTCAAGATAGGCACTGCTATTCGCTTTGAACGAAAACAAAAGTGACCTCCTACCTGTATAAACGAGGAGAGCGTTTGACTTGGCTGTTCAAACAAGGCTGCCGGGGCTGCCCGGTGCTTGCGTCCGTAGTCACATAAATTTGACGTCAGGAGATTGGAAGAAAATAAGCATGGAATAGTTTTACGTTATACGGCCCCGGAATTTAATTTAATTTGGCAAGAATAGCTTTTCTACCCGACACCAATGAATGTTTCACTTAAACGATTCCCACACCACATGGGATCCGCATATATCTTTTTCTTTTCTAATCTTTGCAATGAAACAGTCAATAGAAGCCACAATTCCGGTTTCCCAGTTTCCATAGGAGATTTCCGTTATTGGTATAAAAGGTATAGGGGACACAGCTTCATAAGTATGGCGCGTTTCCTTGTTTCGCTACAGCTGCGCACTCAGCATGAATGAATGTGTACCATATACGCTCTGATACGAGCATCATGCTTACCCGCTGCCTATTTCTTACGCAGATCGCCTTCCTCGCTTGTTGCCACTTCGAATGTGCTGCGGTCATCTCTCCTGACGTCACAGCTCTCGTGCACTCGCCGCCATCATCAAGATCCCTGGGTGATTCCGCTGGCAGCTGTACGAACTGTCCTATCTCCCTTCCGGATGACTCTCTTGATCTGACCGCCACCACACGTGCCCGGAGCCCTGGCATAGCTGGCACACTGAACCGTCCACTCACAATCAAGCCCAGTCCCATGACGTCAACGATCATGCCTATAAATTCCCAGCCGGATCCTTCCTTCTTCAGTGGGCAAGGTGGCAGCAGTACGAGCATCATGCTTACCCGCTGCCTATTTCTTACGCAGGTATGTTACTTTCAGAATGCCCGCTGCATTCGCTCTGATGACCGATTCTTACTGCTGCTCCCTTGCCCACACCATTCTCGCAGATGCTTTGCTTATATTTCTTTGTACTCGCAGCTCGCTGTTTGTATTAGTAGATTGTTACAGAGTGGTGACATTGAAAGCAATCCTGGTCCTCGCTCCCAAAAAAATCCGAGCCTTTCACAAGTTTTTGACGATCAACCATCGGTGTCTGAAATGCTCGCTGAGCTTTTGAACGGGCAGAAAAGATTAGCTGAGGATATCGCCGAAATTAAAAACTTTCAACAATCTGTTAATACACGTTTTGAGACTATCGAATCGCGTCTGGCCGCTCTGGAGTCCTCGTCACATAAGCCTGCCGTCCCAAGCGACAGCCTTAACAGTGAACTCGCACGTCTAACAAACGAAATTCACAACCTTTCAACTAAAAATGATGAATTAGAAAACCGTGCTCGAAGGAACAATTTAATCTTACATGGTCTGCCAGAATCCTCCGATGAAGGTAATGAACGCCTGTCCTCAGACATTGCGAAATGGTTTGAGGATAAACTTAAAATGAGCTGTCCTCAAATAGAAAGATGCCATCGTCTTGGAAGGCGTTCACGTGACCGTCCGCGACCCGTGATTATGAAACTTCTGGACTATCGGGAGAAAGTTTCGGTATTAAAAAGTGGTCACAGGCTAAAGGAAACCGATTACCGTATTTCGGAAGATTTTTCACTACGTGTCCGGAATACCCGCAAGAAACTTTGGGAAGCGTCTGAGAGTTTTAGGAACAACGGGTGCACGGTCCGCATACGGTTTGACCATATATTTATTAATAAAGTTCGCTATAACTGGAACAGCGCTTCTAATACATTAGAGAAAGTACATCGTTATACAGCACTAAATAGCGTTGCACCTGCCTCTCCGCCTTGACTCCTTCGTCGCAAAACCAATGACCTCCGTGTATTAAATATTAACGCAAGAAGCCTTGTCAATAAATTTTCCGACTTCATCTGTCTAGTAACTGCTCATTCCCCCCATATTATAGGCATTACGGAAACATGGCTACATGACGGCATATTCGACTCCGAAGTTGCGTTAAGTGAATACACATTGGTAAGAGTTGACAGACCAAATGGTAGAGGTGGCGGTGTCGCCCTCTATATACAGTCCCACCTGAAATTTTCAGTCCTTGAAACCCCATGTGAAATTGAATTGCTTTTGTGCAAGATTCATTTGGAAAGGTCATCCGCGCTAATTGGAGTGTTTTACCGGCCTCCTAGCTCTTGTGGTGATCAGTTCACTTTTCTTAGCAACATTCTGCATAATTTGAAATCATCAAATATAATACTTATGGGAGATTTTAATGCACCAGGCATTCACTGGCCCTCTCTCACCATTACCAGCGGCGACGTGTCACTCTCAAGAAAATTACTGCGCCTTTCCCTATCACTCGGTCTTAGACAGATTGTCCACGAGAACACCAGGGAAACGGCTGTCCTAGATTTAGTTTTTCTTGGCTCAAGTCTTTTCGAGGGTGCCTTCCAGTGCTGCGTTACTGACGGGATTTCTGACCACAAAGCCGTACTGTTCTCGGTTTGCTGTATTGTTCCCAAATCGCGGATTGAGTACTGCACTTTTCGTGATTTTAGCCGCGCCGATGATGCTGCAATTACCGACACACTTAGCGAATCGTTTGAAAACTTTGATGAATTATCTTTAAACAATGATATCAATGTTGCCGTACGGTTTTTTGAGAATATTGTTGAAACCTGTATTAACCAATTTGTTCCCCTGAAAACAAAAAAGAAAATATTAATTCACCGTGGATGACAAGAGGACTACTGCATTTATCTCGTCGTGTTTCGCGATTGCGCAAATCTAAAAGAAATGGCAATCCTGACAAAATTACTGAGTTCAATGATGCCAAGAAGGAACTGCGCCAGAAACTAACATCTGCCAAGGATTTCTACTATGCTGTTACTTTGCCAAAATTTATGAAAACAAACCCTTGTATGTTCTGGAAATCGATAAAGCCAAGTAACAGCACAACTAACAGTTTAGTTGTTCAGGACGTGGCAGTTTCAGATTCACTCGCGATTGCTTCCGCTTTTAATACGTATTTTCATTCCGTGTTCACACAGGATAACTCTTCACTTCCACCTTTTAGCTGTGACTCATACCCTCCTATTGAAGACATCGTCGTCTCTAGCTCAGGTGTTCTGAACATGATCCTCCATTTAGATACTAAAAAGAGCTGCGGCCCAGATGACATTAAAAATTAAATTATGGGGTTTTACGTGCCAAAACCACTTTCTGATTATGAGGCACGCCGTAGTGGAGGACTCCGGAAATTTCGACCACCTGGGGTTCTTTAACGTGCACCTAAATCTAAGTACACGGGTGTTTTCGCATTTCGCCTCCATCGAAATGCGGCCGCCGTGGCCGGGATTCGATCCCGCGACCTCGTGCTCAGCAGCCCAACACCATAGCCACTGAGCAACCACGGCGGGTGGCCCAGATGACATACCCAATTCTTTCCTCGTTCGCTACTCCCTTTGGACAAGCAGATACCTCTCCGTTATCTTCCGTAAATCATTATCAACCTGCACTGTTCCCCAATCCTGGAAGCTTGCTACGGTCATTCCGATATACAAATCCGGTAACGCTCAACTTCTGCAGAACTACAGACCCATTTCATTAACTGCCCACTCATGCAAGTTACTCGAACATATAATTTTTAAACACATCACGGAATTTCTTGAAAGCCACAATATCCTATCCAATTATCAACATGGTTTCCGTCGCGGATATAGCACCACTACCCAAATGATCGAATTCACGCACGATATTTGTCAGTCATTAGATTTAGGCGGACAGATTGACGGCATTTTTGTTGACTTATCCAAAGCTTTCGACACCGTCCCACACCCAAAACTCCTCTACAAGCTTAACTCCATTCTAAATAACCCTTCTCTGGTTGGTTGGATACATAGCTTCCTAACCCAGCGTTCTCAGTCTGTGCAATTTAACGGCTCTATTTCCTCTCCTGTTAGTGTTTCATCCGGTGTCCCACAAGGTTCCGTTTTAGGCCCGCTTCTTTTCTTATTATATATTAATGACTTGCCGCATTGAGTGTCCGTTAGTATTCGTCTTTACGCTGATGATTGCGTCCTCTATCATAGTATTAACACACCAATGGATCATGATTCACTTAATGACTCCTTTGCAAAATTTTGTAGGTGGTGCAAGGAATGGCAAATGAACATTAATTTCTCTAAAACTGTTTCCATGTCCTTCTCCAGACGCCCATCTCCATCACTTTTCACGTACACTTTCCATGGTCAAGATTTAAAAAGAGTAACCGAATTTAAATACCTTGGTCTTCATTTCTCCCATGACATGTCATGGTCGAAACACATTGACATCACATGTAACAAAGCTTTTAGACGTCTCGGTTACCTCCATCGTTCACTGCGTAAGGCTCCAAAGGATACCAAATTGATGACGTATAAAACACTTATCCGACCTATTCTTGATTATGGCTGCATCATATGGAATCCTCATAAGAAATCCGATATTAAAAAGTTAGAATCAGTCCAAAAGAAATCAGTGCGCTTCATTTTTCGCAACTATAGCCGAGATTTTTCCCCTTCTTCCCATTATACAGCTACAGGTCTTACAGTTCTTTCATCTCGCCGCCGCTTAGAATGCATGAAATTTTTACACACGCTTATTCATTCTGAGCGCCTTGATACACTAAATAATTATTTGAACTTTAGTGCACCTTCTATCACTAGGAGTTCTCCTAATCTCAACCTTATCCCTTTCTTTTGCCGAACGGAGATGTTCAAGCACAGCTTCTTTCCACTGGCCATTGAACTCTGGAATGCACTGCCTGGAAGCATCCGCTCTTTACCTATGCAAGAATTTTTGAAAGCAATTACATATACTTGATATTCATATTTATTTTTGGGCCTGTATCTCGTTTTCTTGCTTTCCTTTTTTTTTTTTTCTACCCACTCCTGCAATAGCCTCACCGAGGCTGCAGTATGTATAAATAAATAAATAAATAAATAAATAAATAAATAAATAAATAAATAAATAAATATTTTAATAAGAACAAAAGAAAAATTTATGCCGTCCAACGTTTGCGTCTCTGTAACGCTTGCGACATCATTGCGCGCTTGCGCAGCAAGCTCCTGAGTTGTCGTCTACATGACAGGTGTTCCCAGTGGTAGGCAGCGGCTATCCGTTTTGTGGTGATCGTATTTTGATTTGTAGGCACAACAGAGGTAGCACATGCGTGTACCTTCGGGCGAGTTTCCGGTCCTCAATGCCGTGAGTTCAAACCTCGGTATCCGATTGTGGCAGCTGGAGTTTTAAGATCATAAGACTGGATGTTATGCTGCCTACCGGCTGGCTTGAATAAAAAATCCGTCATTCATTTGTGACGTCACTGCAGCCCGAGCGTGTGTGTGTGCGCGTGCGTGAGCCGTCTGTTATGTCAACAATGTCACTCGCAGGCTTTATATTTTGAAAGCCACCGAGCACTGGAGACCTTGCACCTTTATCGACATGGAAGGACATAAACCCAGCAAGTAAGGTGTTGGCATAGACTGTCTGTAGGACAGCGATGGCTGTGAGGCAGCATGAGCTCAGGGAGCACGAAAAAAAAGAATGTTTAACACTTGCAGGGGAAGGACAAAGGAATGCATTACCAAGGCTGTCTTCTGAGCGGGAACCTGCGGCTTTATCGCTCGTAAAGTTTAATTTTCGAAGTGTTTTTTTTTTTTCTGATGATGTGTCGTGTTCTATGGCGCAAGGGCCAAGTATGGCCAAAGAGCGCCATGAGAAGTGGTATGTTAACGGTGCATTGCGAATGGCGTGGACAACGAATTCTTCATGGCAGATGTGACATGGCTGTAAAATGACGTAAAACCAGTCGTTGTAAATGGCATAAAATATATAGGTGCTAAAATAATGACACTAAGTAGTGCTGTGGGCTATGGCAATGGGGTTTCGTTAAAAGCATGATGCAACAAAACATAACAATGACAGTATAGCTTTACGAAAGCCCTTAAGTATAAAGGCTGGTATATGTGCGCTAAAAATTCCCTGGCCAAATGATTTTCAGAGTGTCTGTTTCAACTAAAAACTGTAAGGCTAATTTCAGATTAAAAAACGGTTCACTGCTAAGAAAAAAATTCGGGTGAAGCGGTATATTTTCGCGATATGCAGAAGTGAAATACTTTTTCCTCTGCGCTTCTATTGCAGGGTATTGAATAAAAACATGCAGGACTGTGAGATTTTTGCCGCACTTACTACATGTCGGAGGATTGCCCCCAGTCAAGAGGTAAGAGTGAGTGCCGTAAGTGTGTCCTATTCTTAATCGGCAAAGGAGCACTTCGTTATATAGTGATGTTCTTTCCGATATCCTATGTCCTAATTAGGGTTTGATCGAGTGCAGTTTATTTATATCTGAGTATTCCATTGTTTCTGCCAGTGGACTTTCAGCTTGTGGCGCAAGTATGGTTTTAGATCTGTGGCTTGGATGGGTATGTTTGTGTCCGTTTCGCTAAAAGCTACTGAGGTAGCTTTCTCGTCAGCAGCTTCATTGCCTTTTATGCCACAGTAGCCAGGTACCCAGCATAAGGTGATCATTTGTTTAGCACTATGAGGTGAGCATAGCAATGTATACAGTTAATTAAAGACAGTGTTTTTCTGTTTACGTAGATTCATTACGGCGCGAACTACGCCCAATGAGTCTGTGAAAACAATAGCCCTAGTGAAATTCGTTTGCTTGATGTGCTTTACTGCAGAGAGTATTGCATATGCCTCCGCTGTAAAAATACATATATGTGGGTTCAATGTACCGGATATTAAAAATGCTGGTCTTAATGCTGTGTAAGCAACCCCGGAAGGAGACTTAGAGGCATCTGTGTAAAATTCAGCTCAAAAATACTTCTCCTAAAGCTCGAGAAAATGTGAACGTATGTGTGCCTCAGGAGCTCGTTTTGATATTTCTGCAAACGAGACGTCACACGCGATAGTCTGCCGCTCCCAAGGCGGTGGAAGCCGCGTAGTTGCCATTATGACATTCTCTAAAATTGAGGCGCCCGTTTCCTCGGACAATGCTTCCAACCGGAGGGACAAAGGAGGTCTAGTGCCTGGGCGGTTACGGAAAAGCCTTGCCGTGGACAGGTCGTCAATAACAAAATGACATGGATGATTGAAATGTGATTTGACCTTCAGGGCGTAAGAGAAACTTAAATATGTTCTTTGAAGATGTAGAGACCATTCGTTGGATTCAGCGTACAGGCTTTCTACGGGGCTAGTCCAGAACGCCCCAGTAGCAAGACAGATACCCAAGTGGGGGACGGAAACCAGCATCTTCAAAGCACTAGGCGTGGCAGAGTTATACACAATGGCTCCGTAGTGAAGGCGTGACCGTATAAGACTTTTGTACAAGCTCACGAGGAATCTTCTGTCACTTCCCCAAGATGTGCGGGACAAGAGCTTCAGTAGATTCAGTGTCTTCAACCACTTCATTTTCAAATATTTCAAGTTTGGGATAAAAGTTAGTTTAGAATCTAAAATGAGGCCTAGAAATTTATGTTCATGACTCACAGATGGCCGTTCTTCATTAAGATCAATAATGGGCTCCGGTATTACACCTCTCTTATTGGAGAAGAGAATCCACGTACTTTTATGAGGGTTTAGTTTAAAACCGTTCTCGTCTGCCCACTTAGACAATATATTCAGGCCAATCTGCACTTGTCGCTCGCAGATACTAAGATTACATGACTTGTAACCTATTTGGATATCATCTACATATACTGAATAAAATATTGTACGTGGTATGACAGCATGGATTGAGTTCATTTTTTACAGGAAATAGACTGCAGCTCAGAACTCCGCCTTGTGGCGCACCAGTCTCCTGAGTAAATAAACGAGGCAGGACGTTACCAATCCGAACACGAAATGTGCGGTTGGACAGATAACTTTTAATAACGCTTAGCAGGTTGCCTCGGACGCCCAATCCAGCTAGATCACGAAGGATTATGATACGCCAAGTAGTATCATATGCTTTATCCATGTCTAAAAATACCGATAAGAAAAACTGTTTGTGTACAAAGGCATCACGGACATTTATCTCGATGTGGACAAGATGATCTGTTTTGGATATATGTTCCCCGAAGCTGCACTGCAAGGGATCTAGTATCTTGTTGCTTTCAAGAAAATGGACTAGGCGCCGGTTCGTAATTTTCTCAAAAAGCTTACATAGGCAGCTTGTTAGAGCTATAGGCCTATAACTGCTGACCCCCCTCCCTCCCCTTTCAGAAAAGGAATTATGACTGCTTGCTTCCAGGCTAACGGAACGTAGCTGGCAGAGAATATGGCGTTAAAAACAGATAGTAGTGTTTTGTGTGCTTCGGGGTGTAAGTGTTCAGTCATCTCGTAAACTATTCGATCGTGTCCAGGGGCCGATTTATTACAACTATGTAGCGCAGCCTGAAATTCCGACATGTTAAAAGGACGGTTGTAGGATTCATTGCTCTTGCCTTTCCGCTGAAGAGGCGGTCGCTTGGCGTGTTGCTCGTACCTCAATAATGTATCTGAGTAATGTAATGAGCTTGAAATGTACTCAAAATGTGCCCCTAGAGAATCAGCTTGGTCCTGAAGAGTATTTCCCTGCGTGTTTACTAATAGGGAAGGATGAGTTTGCCGACCTTTGATTTTATTCACTCTGTTCCAGGCTTTTCTTTCGTCTGTATAAGAGTTAATGCTAGAAATGTATCTTTGCCAGCTTTCCCTTTAGGCACGACGCCGCGTTCTTCTACCCTCAGACTTTATTTTCTTGAAAGTGATCAGGTCATCGGTAGTTGGAGAGTCCCTAAGGTGGTTCCAAGCATTATTTTGATTTCTACGTGCTTCCTTACACTCGTCGTTCCACCATGGAACGTCACAGGGAAATCCATTAGTTACGGGGATACACACCCGCGCCGCGACAACTATAAACGCCGTGAAATATGCCACTGCATCATCGATAGAAAGTGTACAGATGTCGTTCCAGGACGAATGCATGAGCTCCCTGTATCGTGTCCAGTCGGCACAATCGACTTTTCACCGGGAGACATGTAAAAATCACTCATCACCTTTTGTTAGTTTTATGACAATGGGGAAATGGTCACTCCCTTACGGATTCTTAATCACGTTCCACTGCAGATGCCGCAAGAGTGTACTTGACGCGATGCTTAAATCGATAGATGAGAATGTATTGTTTGCGACAATGTCGAATTTAAGATCTTTCCCATTCATCAGGCAAGCATCTGTGTTGAAGATGAAGTTTTCTCTTAAGCGCCCTCTGGCATCGCAACGACAACCTCCCCAAAGGATATTGTGTGCATTAAAATCTCCCACGACAATATAGGGTTCGAGCAGTTCATAGATAAAGCTGTGACATTCTGTTTTTAAAAGATGGTAGTTCGAAGGCATGTATAGGGAGGTAATTGTTAAAGCTTATTTAACAGCACCGCATGGACCGCAACTGCCTCTAGGGGCGTTTTGAGCTGTAATTGCCGGCAAGCAACACCCTTATCTACTACTACTGCCACACATCCAGACGAGGCAAGAGCGTCATTACGGTCTTTTTGGTAAATGGCATACTGCCGGAGAAAGTTCGTGCGTGAAGGTTTAAGATGTGTTTCTTGGACACATGGCACCTTTGGAGTGTACCTATGTAAAAGTTCCTTGATGTCATCTAGGTTGTGGAGTAGACCCCTGACATTCCATGTAATATTTGTGTGTCCATACTATATGTGTTTTTTGCTGTGTGTCTAAGAGATATAGATTACCTCACGAGACCTTTCCAGGCCCCGTAATACGGGATTTTTCTTTCTTTGCGGCGCACTCGAGGGAGCTGTGCCTTTCCTTGGGCGTCTGAGACGCCGGAGTTGTGCTCGTATCCATCACCTCGTCTGAGGAAAGTGCCCGCTCGGCAGGCACTATCGCGGGAGTGTTGGGCCGATCTGCACGGGCAGTGGCCCTGGGTCCAACAGGCCGCCCGAGGCTCTGCTGGGCCTCTTTTGCAGGGGCTGGTACAGCGCTGGCTGTTCCAGCAGGGGGGGGGGGGGGGGGGGGTGGAGGGCTGATGGCGTGACCGCCGTCGCACTCCGTGTGACTTGTGCGGCCGCCGGACGATGTAGCGCTGCCCCCAGCGCGCCACATTGGTGTAGGAAGGACTGGACTGACTGTTGGAATAGAAACGTTTGCGTGCCTCTGGGAAAGTCAGATTTAGTTTCACCTTGAGTTCTATCATTCGTTTTTCTTTTTTTTACGAGGGGCAGGATCGTGAGTAAGCAGGGTGGCCTCCTTCAAACTTGGCAGAGTGGGTTGCTGAACTGCAAACGTCAGAGGAGTGTCCAACGGAGCTACACTTAACACATGTAGCACGCCCTCTCCAGGTTTGTGACCCAAGCCCAAAACGCTGGCGCTAAGAACATTGACGCGGGTTTGGAATGTATGGTCTGACACGTAGCCTGCAGTAACCGGTCTCAATTGATTCAGGAAGATTACTGGTTCCAAAAGTAATGATTATATGCCTAGTTGGTATTTCTTTGTCATCTCGTCTTATTTTACTCCTTTGCACCTTGACAACGTTCTGTTTTTGCCATACTTCTAGTAATTCACTTTCACTAAGTTCAAGAAGGTCATCTTCCGAGATGACCCCGCGCACTGTATTCATCGTCCTGTATGGGCCTACTGAGACGGGAATGTCCCCAAACACTGCAAAATTTGGAGTCTGTCATTTTGTTGCTCGTCGCGAACTTCTAGAAGCAGATCACCGCTTCCCATCTTTGTTACTTTATAACCTGGGCCTATTGCTTCAGTGAGAGATTTGGCTACAAGAAATGGTGATATCACTTGGACTGTTTTAGTTTCGCGTTGACTGTGAACAATGTGGTATTTCGGAAAGGACTCTTTCAGTTGCATAAAAAAGCTGAATGGTTCATCGGTGCGCCCCCTCTTCAGGGAGCGATCAGGCAGTGGGGGAAAAGCGCTTGCCACAGAAAGTTTGAAAATTCGGCGGCGATGGTGGCCACCCACCACCGAGCCCAGCAAGCAGACGTTACAAGGTCGGGAGAATACCTGAAGACGCCAGCCACGCATCGCCGCTATAACCTGTGGGGATGGGCGACCCTCGCGCCTCCCCTGATGTTTTTCCCGCATAGCGCGTCTCCTGTACTGCCGCTTCGCCGCGTGGCCTGCGTGACGCCCGCGCGGTTGATGTGGTTGAAGGCCAGTGCGAGAGATGGCGCGAGTGTTGCGCTGCTAACGCCGCGAGGTTACTTGGGCGCCGAAAGGAAGGCGCTTGCTCTCTTTGGGTTCGGGAAGCGAGCGGGACGGACGTGCCGTGCCGCGCGCCGACCGATGCTTCGGCGAGACCGTCTCGCGTGGCCGCCTTCGAACGCACCACGATTCGCGTGACTATACACGCGAACGACCAGGCGTTGGGATCCAGCATGGGGCGAACATATTCGCTCGCTTCCGGTCGGGGTGAGTCGGACTTCTAGATTTGTCGCGCGCCCATCGGCATGTTTTGTGGATAGCAACTTGGCTAGCAGGCAACCGGGCTTTCAGACGCCGAACTTGTCGTGCGCGTGATCCCGGTTTCACTGACCGACCAGGCGGCTCGATGGTTCCGACTGACCGGACACCGATGCCGCACAGTTGAAGAGTTCCGCGCGAACTTCCGCGAAGAATTTCTTCCGGCCAATTACGAGTGGCGTTTGAGGAGAGAGCTGGAGCTTCGTACCCAGCATCCGGACGAGTCCCTGCTGGAATATGTTCGAGCGATGGACGAACTTTATCGTCTCGCGAACCCTCTCGCTACCGATGAAGAGAAAGTTGAGCTCGTCACACGGCAGGCGCACCCCACTTTCGTGGCCTATTTCAGAGGGCGTAGGTTTAGAGACCTAGAAGAACTCGCCACCGAGGCGAAGCGCATCCAGGGAGACATTCTCGCGGCGCGAGCATACCGCCCGCCTCCACCCGTGGCGCTGTCACTCGAGCCTCGCTGCGCGTGGAACGGCGGCGCGATCACTTGCCACTCGTCTAGAGTCGACGCGTCGGCATCGTTCGCGGAGCAGCAGGTCCAGCGTAGTTGGGAGTTATCAGACCGCGCTTTGGACCCGTACGCCTACGCGCTGAGAACGGCACCGACTAATGCCGCACTCAGCGCGCCGCGACAGGAACGAGAGGCCGATGCGAGACTGGAGGAGCGGCACACGCCGTTCGCAGTTCAAGGAGGCTACGGCGGGCCGGAGTGGAGCGACGGCCGCCCAGGCCACCGAGGCTTCAGCGGCCGCTGCTACCAATGCGGCCGACCAGGGCACATCGCCCGAGACTGCGGCCGCACGCCGGGCCGAGGCCGAGCGCGCGGCTCGGGAAACGGGCGAGGCCGCCGGTGATCCACCTTGGGTCCCGTGCGGCGATGTCAAACATAGCCGGTGGTATCGAATTCCTTGCGCCTTCGGCTTGTCGCGTAGGAGGTGTTGCGGACTCGCAGGCGCCGTTCATCGAGCTAACGATAGCCCGAAAGAACTTCGCTGCATTATTGGATACCGGAGCAAGCGCTTCATTATTTGGTGACGAGGTGTTGCATCATGTCCGCGAGAACAACATCCGCTTGAGAGATAATGGCACCACCTTCCGACTTGCTTCCGGCACAGCACAATCCAGCGGTGCAGCTAGGTTAGTGATCCGTTGGGAGAAACGCGTCAGGCGACAACGCCTCGTACACCTCCCGGGTTTATCAGTGCCTGTTATTTTGGGTCGAGACTTTCTCGTCAAGTCGGGCATCGTAATAGACAGCGGCAACGGAGGTTACCGAGAGAACGGAACGGGCGCTTTAAAGCTCTTCGCAAAAGCGCCCGTGGCAGCGGAGACACGACAGTCTCCGCGCGCAGCGCGAGTGGGACACACCCGGCCACAGCCAAGCGAGCGAACCGTAATCGGCGCAGGCGAGGAGAGAGACACGGTGGCACAACAGTGCGCCACTGTTCTGCGAGGAGTAACGCACCCGCTTTTGTCAGATGTCAATATGCCGGAGAGAGAACGGGCACGACTGTCGTCGCTGTTGTACGAATACGACGCGATTTTCACTGACCGTCCGGGCCACTGCTGTGACCGGCGGACGCCAGCGGTGTACTCAAGGACAATGTCGGCTCGCATGCTATGGACAGCGTGTGGACATTTCCTCAGCGCGACCACTGTTGCATGTACCACCCTGTTCGCGAAGCACGGGTTAATGTTAGAGCGTGTCACATGTTTCGCCGGAATAAGAAGTGATTTAAGGTTGGGGGAATGTGGGGATGCGCGACCCTCGCGTCTCCCCTGATGTTTTTCCCGCATAGCGCGTCTCCTGTATTGCCGCTTCGCCGCGTGGCCTGCGTGACGCCCGCGCGGTTGATGTGGTTGAAGCGCAGTGCGAGAGATGGCGCGAGTGTTGCGCTGCTAACGCCGCGAGGTTACTTGGGCGCCGAAAGGAAGGCGCTTGCTCTCTTTGGGTTCGGGAAGCGAGCGGGACGGACGTGCCGTGCCGCGCGCCGACCGATGCTTCGGCGAGACCGTCTCGCGTGGCCGCCTTCGAACGCGCCACGATTCGCGTGACTACACACGCGAACGACCAGGCGTTGGGATCCAGCATGGGGCGAACATATTCGCTCGCTTCCGGTCGCGGTGAGTCGGACTTCTAGATTTGTCGCGCGCCCATCGGCATGTTTTGTGGATAGCAACTCGGCTAGCAGGCATTGATGTATGAAAGGTGCAATAAATGCCCTTGTGATTGTTTGCACTACTGTGTTGTCGTTCCTTTGTCCCAAGAGTACGGTAGGAGAATCCCACATCAGACCCCACAAACCGAATAGAATGTACTCAAGGTAGGATAATTACACCAGATCAAGCCTTGCCGCCCAGAATACGGAAGTGTCAAGAAGTGATAACGAGACAGGAAAAGAAGAAACAGCGAGAGAGGAAGCAAAAGATTGAAGAGGGGGACCGGAAAAGGCGACTGCCAATTTCTTCCAGGTGGGTCAGTCTGGAGGTGCCGTCTATGCGAAGCAGGGGCCAAAGAGGTACGTTGCCTTCTCCAGGGGGCCTTAAAGGTACAAACACCCGGCATCGGCTCAACACCCAGGATCCCCTTTTCCCCAGACACGGCTAAGCCGCGCACGGCTACACGCGGGAGGGGGCAACCCTCATGTGCTCGGGTACGTGGTGTGGCAACACACCAAACGCCTGCTGACGCAGACGCCCCTGCGGGGTCTTTTTTCTCACTGGTACCTTAATTTCACCAGATGTCCTGTAGCTTTATTCTTTCAGCGAAATGGTGTTCCCTCCTCCATTCTTCATAGCAAAAGGCGATATGCACGATGAATCTTCTCCTCTCATTATTATTATTATTATTATTATTATTATTATTATTATTATTGTTGTTGTTGTTGTTGTTTGTGTTGTTGTTGTTGTAGCATTTTGCAGATTGACAGAGAATTTCAAACGACTTGGTATGTGGTCTCGATTTCCCAGTACGTATCCAGCTTTTCTGGACACGGAGATTCGGTTCGCCTTAAACTTCTCAAACTTCCCGCGCTGCCGCGGTGATGACTTCAACAAAAATAAAATAATTAAAAGCTATCCCTGCGCACTGAACTTCGCCACAATGCTTGTCCCGCCGGCGTAATCACTGTTCTTGATGAAGAGCAGACGCTCGTCGCCTCGAAATGACTTATCATCCTAAGAGCGTTTAGTCGCGACGAGCGATGACTGATTCTGGGCTTTTGATGCGGTTCTTTTTTTTTTCCTTCTTTTTGTCTTGTCCTTTTCTTTTTCTTTTTGATACTACGGAGTAAACAAGCTAGGGTAATCGTCAGAAGCACTCTGTGGCAGCGTTTCTTCAGTCGGCACACATTCTAAACGTCCGAACATTGCGCAGCGTCTACGACAGACGCCGTCATGAACGGCTTTTGCTTTTGACGTGTCGATTTCTTTAAGTTGCCTCCAATTATTTCCCTAGCGACTTTGCTATCCGCACTCAAAGACTACCGCAGCAGCTGCAAATCGAGATGTGCTTAAGTATTAAGATATAAACATGGATATGTTAGTTTTGCACCTTGAGGCAAAAGGCACAACACAAGTATGGAGCAAACTGTCTCTGTGTCATTGTCCGTTAGGATGCTATGGCCGAAGCTGCTCGTAATATTATGTCACATTTACTGGCCAGAGCAAGGTACACTTTGGGTATGACATATATGGTACTTGCAGTTAGTTCCCAAAGTAGTCTCCTGCCACGGTTACCCACATGCGTGAAGGAAGACCGCTATTTAAAATTATTTTGCAGTAATATATGCGGGATTTGTTTGTTCTCCATATTGACTACCTTGTTGCCGTTCCACCTTTATAATATAGCCGCAATCAAGACTAGCACGTATCGAACGCCATAAGAGCTACCCACATACTCAAAGACCTCGCGCACAACTCCTGACTCTTGTATTCAAGAGTTGTACGAATGCCAAAAACATCCTTAAGGAATGTTACGTAATAAATTATGGGGTTCTACGTGCCAAAACCACGATCTTATTAGGAGGCACGCCATAGCGGGGGATTCCGGAATAATTTGGACCACATGGGGTTCTTTAAGGTGCGCCTAACCCTAAGTACCCGGGTGTTTTCGCATTTCACACCCATCGAAATACGGCTGCCGTGGCTGGAATTCGGTCCCGTGACCTCGTGCTTAGCAGCCTAACCCCATGGCCAGTAAGCAACTACGGTGGCTAAGGAATGTTGGCATTTCGAGGAACGTGACAGTTGGCACGTGAGACAATTTGTTGCCACCCTCACTGCCCAAGAATCGGTACCAGCCATCGAAGAATGACACCGTAGAGTGCATTGTAAATAATGTGATGGAGCCCGCGTCCAAAATTTCAGACCCGAATCACCGTGTAACGACTGACGGCCGGGCAGTGCAGTCGCCTGACAGCAGCCGGGCGCTGGCGTCGGCCACAGGACCTATTTGACCTCTATTCAACACTTGCCGATATTCTCGCCTTATTTCACACCATCAGGTTTCAGCTGCTTCAAACCACTAATCACCAAGGCCATGCAACTAGCGCGCGACTCCCCTTTGATCATAGCTGGTGACTTCAACGCGCCGTACCACACCTGTGGCTACCCATATAACACTAACAAGGGGGAGGACTTCTGGCGTGAGGCTATAAACCTAAACTTGATGCTAGTCACGGACCCAGCGTTCCCCACCAGATGCGGAATATCGTCGAGCCGTGACACGACATCGGATCTCACCTTTGTCAGGAGCATTGCAGCGGTCAAGTGGACGAACCTCGGGGTAGACTTTGGTAGCAACCATTATATCTTGGCCATGCACCTCCAAGTCGAGCAGAAGAGACAGCGCATGTTCCAGTACACCGACTGGGACAAATTTCGCAAAATTAGGGAAGAGCGAACGGAGAGTGAGGACAAGCCTAGCCTCGAACAATGGGTTGTACAGGTTAGACACGACATCAAAGCTACCACCAAAGAGGTTTGTACCGACATCCCAGTGGAAAAGATGGACAGCCGTCTGGCTCACCTCTTGGAGGCCAATTCCCTCCTCGCCAGGTGGATAGGACAATGGCTCAACCGCAGGCTCAGAAAAAAGATATCGGAAATCAACAGAACTATAGAGGAACACTGTAGAGCCCTCTCTAAACAGCAATGGAATGAGGTGTGTAACTCGATCGACGGGCAGGGGTGCAATGGGGGCACCTGGAACCTCCTAAGGCATCTCCTCGACGAGACGAACACTAAAACCAACAAACGCAACACACTGGCGCGCACTCTACACACAGCCAAGCGAGAATATTCGAGCAAGAAAATTTTATCCAAACTCGTGAAGTACCTATCAGTCGCATCGGGCCCTACACCTCCTTCTACCGACTACGAAGGCTCCGAGAACCCTGAGCTTGACGCAGAATTTAGTATTGAGGAGATCAGGCAGATGCTCCTCGCCCTCAACGGCAGATCGGCTCCGGGTCCGAACAAGATCACAAACAAAGCTCTACGGATACTGGGCGAGAAGTCCATCGAATACCTAACGGACATCATTAACCAAGCATGGAGCAGTGGTAAAGTCCCGGAAATGTGGAAATGGGCCAACACCATTGTCATCCCCAAGCCAGGCAAGCTGCCCAGCCTCGATAACTTCCGCCCAATTTCGCTCACATCGTGCGTGGGGAAGGTTGCTGAGCACGCAATCCTAAACAGGCTTTCACGCTACCTGGAGGACTACGACATTTACCCACACAACATGATCGACTTCAGGGTCGGATTCTCGACGCAGGACGCGATGAAGCTCATCAAGCATCACATCATTTTCTGTAATACGCGGGACACGAGAGCCATACTAGGTCTAGATCTGGAAAAGGCCTTTGATAACATTCTTCACTCGTTAGTTTTAAACACAATCTCGAGCCTTAAGCTGGGGAAGCACTTTCATTCCTACACGAGATCTTTCCTGTCAGACAGAGAAGCCACCCTTAAGATGGGGACCTGACTTCAGACATGATCAAGCTGGGGTCTAAGGGGACGCCACAAGGGGCAGTCATATCCCCAACCCTCTTTAACCTCGTCATGATTGGTCTATCCAGGACACTCTTTGCTATCGACGGTATCAATCACACCATATTGTCACGTGGTAGTGACGGTGAAGAAAGAAGCAATAACACAGTAGCAATACTGTGAACGAGAAAACTAACTTTTATTGGGCGAACCTGTGCCCACAAAAACAGGCTACACTTATAGCACAACGATAGCGGCGAACACGGTCGGCGATCGTCGGAAAAACTCATCAGCGAGTCAAGCGCATCGGCTTTTATAGATCAGTCGTCGAATGTTCCAGATTAACTCATGGGACCCGCGTGTCTTCCACAAAGTTCTACACCATTCGTGTCACGCGATGAAATCTGATAGCACAAGGTTCGGCGACAACAGACACGCGGATAGAAGCGTCGATAACTTTCCAGAAACGTCGGATACATGCAGGCGCGTCCCTCGCTCTGCGATTACAGTTGTTAAGCGGCGAAACGTGGTTGCCCGATAAACATAAGTACACGTGTCATTACCCCCCTCTTAAAAAGCATCGACCCGATGCTGCAAACAAACGAAGGTAATAAACAAACGAAGGTAATAAACAAAAGCACTCGTAGCAAAGAAAAGAACAAAAATGGCGAAGTTCGTCAGCGTCCGTAAAAGGGTTTAAGGCGCATCACGTGGACCACTTCAGATCGTGCGCGGCGCCGCTGTGAATGCGAAATGCCGTCTGGCACGACCTCATAGTCCAGAGCGCCAATACGTCGGATGACCTTGTAGGGTCCGAAGTAGCGTCGGAGTAGTTTCTCACTGAGTCCTCGTCGGCGTATCGGGGTCCAGACCCAAACACGGTCGCCAGGTTGGTACTCGATGAAGCGTCGTCGGAGGTTGTAGTGTCGGCTGTCGGTCCTCTGCTGGCTCTTGATTCGCAGGCGGGCGAGCTGTCGGGCTTCTTCGGCGCGCTGGAGATAGCTAGCGACGTCAACATTCTCTTCGTCAGTTACGTGCGGCAGCATGGCGTCAAGCGTCGTCGTCGGGTTCCTGCCGTAAACCAACTTAAACGGCGTGATCTGTGTTGTTTCTTGCACCGCCGTGTTATAAGCGAATGTTACGTACGGCAGGACGGCATCCCAGGTCTTGTGTTCGACGTCGACGTACATCGCTAGCATGTCGGCGAGGGTCTTATTCAGCCGCTCCGTAAGACCATTCGTCTGCGGGTGGTAGGCCGTGGTCCTCCTGTGCCTTGTCTGACTGTATTTCAGAATGGCTTGGGTGAGCTCCGCTGTAAAGGCCGTTCCTCGGTCGGTGATGAGGACTTCTGGGGCGCCATGTCGCAGCAGGATGTTTTCGATAAAGAATTTCGCCACTTCGGCTGCGCTACCTTTCGGCAGTGCTTTTGTTTCAGCGAAGCGGGTGAGGTAGTCCGTCGCCACGACGATCCACTTATTTCCCGTTATTGACGTCGGAAAGGGTCCCAGCAAGTCCATCCCGATCTGCTGGAATGGTCGGCAAGGGGGCTCGATTGGCTGTAGTAATCCGGCTGGCCTTGTCGGCGGTGTCTTGCGTCGCTGACAGTCTCGGCATGTTCTGACATAACGGGCGACGTCGGTGGTCAGGCGCGGCCAATAATACTTTTCTTGTATCCTTGATAGTGTCCGGGAAAATCCGAGGTGTCCAGCGGTCGGATCGTCATGTAGGGCATGCAATACTTCTGGACGAAGTCCTGACGGGACAACAAGAAGGTAATTGGCGCGGGCTGGCGAGAAGTTCTTCTTCACGAGTAGACTGTCTTGAAGCGTGAAGGAAGATAATCCGCGCCTGAATGCCCTGGGGACAACGTCGGTGTGCCCTTCCAAATAATCGACGAGGCCTTTAAGTTCCGGGTCCGCTCGTTGTTGTTCGGCGAAGTCTTCCGCGCTTATTATTCCAAGGAAGGCGTCGTCATCCTCGTCATCTTGCGGCGGCGGGTCAATGGGGGCGCGGGATAGGCAATCGGCGTCTGAGTGTTTTCGTCCGGACTTGTATGTTACGGTGATGTCGTATTCTTGTAGTCTGAGGCTCCACCGTGCCAGCCGTCCTGAGGGATCCTTTAAATTCGCTAGCCAACACAAGGCGTGATGGTCGCTGACGACTTTGAATGGCCTGCCATATAGGTAAGGGCGAAATTTCGCTGTAGCCCAAACGATGGCGAGGCATTCCTTTTCGGTTGTAGAATAATTGCCTTCCGCTTTTGACAACGACCGGCTAGCGTAAGCTATCACGTGTTCATGTCCATCTTTTCTCTGGACCAGGACGGCGCCGAGGCCTAGGCTACTGGCGTCAGTGTGGATTTCGGTATCGGCGTGATCGTCGAAGTGCGCAAGTACGGGCGGCGACTGCATGCGTCGTTTGAGTTCTTGAAATGCCTCGGCCTGCGGCGTTTCCCACTTGAACTCGACGTCGCATTTAGTTAGCTGCGTCAGCGGCTCAGCGATGCGCGAAAAGTCCTTGACAAAGCGCCTATAGTAGGCACACATGCCAAGGAATCTGCGCACTGCCTTCTTGTCGATTGGCTGCGGGAACTTTGCGATGGCAGCTGTCTTCTGCGGGTCGGGGCGTACTCCAGATTTGCTGATGACATGGCCTAGGAATAGAAGCTCATCGTAAGCGAAGTGACACTTTTCCGGCTTCAGGGTGAGCCCTGATGACTTGATGGCCTCTAATACTGTCGCAAGCCGCTTAAGGTGATCGTCGAAATTTCCGGCGAAGACGACGACGTCATCCAAGTAAACAAGACAGGTCTGCCACTTCAATCCTGCTAAAACCGTGTCCATCACGCGCTGGAACGTTGCAGGCGCCGAGCACAGTCCAAACGGCATAACCTTGAATTCATAGAGGCCGTCTGGCGTGATGAAGGCGGTCTTTTCGCGATCCCTTTCGTCGACTTCTATTTGCCAGTAGCCAGACTTGAGGTCCATCGATGAGAAGTATTTAGCATTGCAGAGCCGATCTAATGCGTCGTCTATCCGTGGGAGGGGGTATACGTCTTTCTTCGTGATTTTGTTCAGTCGACGATAATCGACGCAGAAACGTAGGGTTCCGTCCTTTTTGTTCACTAAAACAACTGGAGACGCCCACGGGCTTTTCGACGGCTGGATGATGTCGTCGCGCAGCATTTCGTCGACTTGTTGTCTTATAGCTTCGCGTTCTCGCGTCGAAACTCGGTAAGGGCTCTGGCGTAGTGGTCGAGCGCTCTCTTCGGTGATTATGCGATGCTTTGCGACTGGTGTTTGTCGAATCCTTGATGACGTCGAAAAGCAGTCTTTGTATCGTCGAAGCAGGCTTCTGAGCTGTTGCTGCTTAATCACGGGGAGACTTGGATTTATGTTGAAGTCTGGCTCGGGAACTACGGTCGTCGGGGTAGATGCAACAGAATCCGAGAGGACGAAGGCATCGCTGGTTTCCTGTATTTCCTCGATGAATGCGATCGTCGTGCCCTTGTTGATGTGCTTGAACTCCTGGCTGAAGTTTGTCAGCAACACTCTCGTGTTTCCTCCGTGCAGTCGAGCGATCCCTCTTGCGACGCAAATTTCACGGTCGAGTAGTAGACGTTGGTCGCCTTCGATGACGCCTTCTACGTCAGCGGGTGTTTCGGTGCCGACCGAAATAACGATGCTGGAGCGAGGCGGGATGCTCACTTGATCTTCGAGCACACTCAAGGCGTGGTGGCTACAAGGGCGCTCCGATGGTATCGCTTGATCTTCCGACAGCGTTATTGACTGAGACTTCAGGTCGATGATGGCGCCGTGTTGGTTCAGGAAGTCCATGCCGAGAATGACGTCTCGTGAACACTGTTGCAGGATAACGAAGGTGGCAGGGTAAGTCCGGTCATGAATGGTAATTCTTGCCGTGCAGATTCCAGTCGGCGTAATGAGGTGCCCTCCAGCGGTCCGAATTTGGGGGCCCTCCCATGCAGTCTTAACCTTCTTCAACTGGGCGGCGATGCGTCCACTCATTACGGAGTAATCGGCCCCTGTGTCGACTAAGGCAGTGACTGCGTGGCCGTCGAGAAGCACGTCAAGGTCGGTGGTTCTTTGTCTGGCGTTGCAGTTAGGTCGTGGCGTCGGATCACGGCTGCGTCGTGTTGAACTGAAGCTGGAACGTCGCTTCGTCAGGTCGTCTTTCGTCGGTGTAGTCTTGGCTTCCTGACTTCGTCGGGACGGCGGCGTGTCGTCATTAGGTCGTCGAGACGGTGTCTTCGTCGTCTTCGTCGGCGGCGGAGGATCTTCGTCAATTCGACGAACAGCAACCGCACCTCCATCGGTTGCTGCTTTTAGTTTTCCGGATATGGGCTCGCAGAGCGGCCCCGGGCTGGGCCGGTGTATGGTCGGTGCTGCGGCGACAGGTAGCGGCCTGGTGACGGCGAACGGGACGGTCGTCGAGGGCTCCACTGAGTAGCGGCGAGGTAATCGGCGATGTCACGAGGGCGTTCACCTTCCCTCGGGCGCTGTGCGTTCACGGCGAAGCCTCGCAATCCCAGGTCGCGGTATGGGCATCGGCGGTACACGTGCCCGGCTTCGCCGCAGTGGTAGCAGAGCGGGCGGTGGTCGGGGGCGCGCCAAATGTCCGTCTTCCTCGCGTAGGTGCGCTGGGCGACGGGTGGGCGTGCTGGCGGCGGCGGCGGTGGACGACGGAATTGCGGCGTTACAGGGACCTGGCGTTGTCGCGGAGGGGGAGCTTGACGGCGTGCGATGGCGGCGTAAGTCATCGCTTCTGGCTGGGGCTGCGGTAATTGTGGTTGCACCTCAGGAACTCCTAGCGATCGGTGCACCTCTTCTTTCACGACGTCGGCGATCGAGGCCACTTGAGGCTGCGACGATGGCAAGACCTTGCGCAGTTCTTCGCGCACGATGGCCCTGATGGTCTCGCATAAATCGTCCGTGGCCAGTGATTGAATTCCGCAGTAGCTTGTTGGCTTGGTGCGTCGGTCAAATTGCCGGTTCCGCAATTCCAGGGTCTTCTCGATGCTCGTCGCCTCACGAAGAAACTCGTCGACGGTCTTCGGTGGACTTCTTACCATACCGGCGAAAAGTTCCTCCTTTACGCCACGCATCAGTAGACGTACTTTCTTCTCCTCGGACATTTCTGGGTCGGCGTGGCGGAACAGACGGCTCATTTCCTCAGTGAAAATCGCGATCGTCTCATTCGGCAGCTGCGCTCTTGTCTCCAGTAGAGCTTGGGCTCGCTCTTTTCGCACGACGCTTTGAAATGTTTTCAGGAAGCCGCTTCGGAAGAGGTCCCACGTCGTCAAGGTGGCTTCTCGATTCTCGAACCACGTCTTGGCGGCGTCCTCCAATGCGAAATAGACATGTCGTAGCTTGTCCTCGCTTGCCCAGTTGTTAAACGTAGCGACCCTCTCATACGTTTCCAGCCAGGTTTCCGGGTCCTCAAATGTGGAACCGCGGAACGTCGGTGGTTCCCTGGGCTGCTGCAGGACGATGGGGGACGCTGGGGCTGCCATTGCGGTTGCCTTGGCCACAATCTTCTTGGTCTTCTCAGGTAGAAGTCCGTGCTCCGGGGGCAGCTGTTGAAGACGGCGGCTTGCTCGGTGGTCCGGGATTACGTTGGTGTTCTGTTCGCGGTCTGGGCTGGGATCACGGCTTGTCGGGGGCGTCCTGTACATGGACGAAAAGCACCTCCACCAGATGTCACGTGGTAGTGACGGTGAAGAAAGAAGCAATAACACAGTAGCAATACTGTGAACGAGAAAACTAACTTTTATTGGGCGAACCTGTGCCCACAAAAACAGGCTACACTTATAGCACAACGATAGCGGCGAACACGGTCGGCGATCGTCGGAAAAACTCATCAGCGAGTCAAGCGCATCGGCTTTTATAGATCAGTCGTCGAATGTTCCAGATTAACTCATGGGACCCGCGTGTCTTCCACAAAGTTCTACACCATTCGTGTCACGCGATGAAATCTGATAGCACAAGGTTCGGCGACAACAGACACGCGGATAGAAGCGTCGATAACTTTCCAGAAACGTCGGATACATGCAGGCGCGTCCCTCGCTCTGCGATTACAGTTGTTAAGCGGCGAAACGTGGTTGCCCGATAAACATAAGTACACGTGTCAATATACGCAGACGACGTTACCATCTGGTGTACGGGAGGTAGTGACGGACAGGTAGAGACGGCCCTGCAAGAGGCGATTGATGCTACCGAGAGATACCTTGAGTCCACGGGCCTTCGGTGCTCACCGCACAAGTCGGAACTGCTACTTTATCGACCCAAGCGCAGAGGCCCGAAACCAAAGGGATGGAAGCCACTCGCCAAATGCGACATAAAACTGCGCACAAGCGACGGAGGCTATATTCCGAGGGTGGATGCTATCCGGATTCTCGGGGTGATGGTAGAGTCGAGTGGTTCAAACAACAAAACAGTGCTGCGACTCACTAACAAGACGGACAATGCCATCAGACTAATCAGAAGAGTGGCCAACCGGCAGCAAGGCTTAGGGGAAGATAACCTCGTGAGATTGGTATACATGCGTTCGTAATGTGTCATTTCACTTACGTCTCGGCCATGCACAACTGGTAAATATCGGAGCGGGATAAGCTCAACGCATTAATCAGGAAGGCAATCAAGAGATCTCGGCCTCCCCATATACACTCACACGGAACGCTTACTTCAACTTGGCATGCATAACACGCTAGAGGAAATAGCGGAAGCACAGGAAAGCGCCCAGTTCGTCAGGCTATCTACCACACAAGCTGGAAGACACATCTTGCAGGAGCTGGGCGTTGCCCCCACAGCAATCAAAACAAAGTTCTGCAGCATCTCTCGAGAGCAGCGGGACCGCATCACTGTCGCCCCGATCCCACGAGACGTTCATCCAGAACACAATGTGGGAACACGTCGTGCGCGCGCGAAGGCTCTCCTGGAAAACGCACGTGAACGGGCTTCGGAGAACAGTTTCGTAGACGCAGCGCGCTACGCCGACGGACAGGCCTTCGCTGTAGTTAGCGTAGATCATGAAAGGCAAATAACGAACACAATCTCGAATCGAACAACGTCCTCTGAGATCGCAGAGCAGGCTGCAATAGCGATGGCCTTATTGCACGACAAGAGGACATCAATCTACAGTGACTCGATATAAGCTGTTAGGGCATTTGCCAAAGGAACCATATCTGAGCTGGCCCTAGGGATACTAAGAAGCAAGTAGATCAAGCCACACACATTGATCTGGTTTCCAGCCCACATGGGACAGATCGAGAGTGCCCCGCCCAACCTCAATGAGTCGGCACACGGAGCTGCGCGAGGGATCATCAACCGCGTAGCTACCGGGCACTGTGACGCTGGGGCTACTGACAATCGGGACTCTCCTTCCTCGTACACCGAAATTACTAGGCACTTTTACTTGGCTCAGAGGATCTACCCCCTCCCCCACTGGAAACTCAATAGACCTCAGGCTTTGACACTAAGGCTTCTACAGACGGGGGCATACCCAAACCCCCTACTTCTTCACAAGATGTACCCCGAAATTCAGACAACAAATGCATGTGCACTATGCAATGACTAAGCGAACTTACCTCACATGCTCTGGCAATGTCCCGCGTTACGCGGCGATGAAAGCAACACTTCTTCACGCTGGGATGCGGTTCTACACAGCCCAACCTCGAAGAACAGTTATGGGCTGTCAAATGGACCCGCGACGCGGCGGAGAGGCTCGGCCTCTCTATAAGGTGCCTCAGACAGACTGGCCAACGTTTCGATAGGAGGACCTATCTTCGTCAAAGGCGGCCTCGTCATCCTCGGCGTGTTAGTTTTAAAGGGTTAGTGCAGTGACGTCACGTGCGGGTGTTGTCGCTGGCGGCTGGTTTTAAAGAGAGAGATTACCATTCCCTGTCACTTGTATATCATTTTGACGACTACAATTTCACGAACGTTGGGAATGATATAATGACCACGGGATTGAAGCCGTTTACATCAATTCTACCGTGGACACGACAGCCGTTCTTGCTCTATGAGAATGCAAATATTGCATTATTGAGCGCCATTCCTAAGCTTATAAATTCAGTCTAAAAATTATGCGGATCCCACGCACTGTGCGAATCGATGCTTTCTGTGTTGCTCGCTTTGATTGACGTAAATTAACGGTAATGCTGACTGCGAATGCATGATTTCATCTGCGTTTAGTGCAATACGAGAGTAGTGAGTTGATGGCAAATGCTATCTTGCGTGCACTACTGCTGTTAGTATGCGTAGTACACAACATACAGCGTGCCGTGTTTGCTTGAGGTGTTGTTGTGCGCCATTGTTTGTAATCTGCGAGAGAGTTGAGCATTGTCATTGCTTCACATGGTACATCGCATTGCGGCGGACGTGTTGGCAGAATGATGGTGTTCTACTTGCAAAAACACTATCTCATTATGAGGCACGCAGTAGTGGCGTACTACGGATTGAATTTGATACCCTGGTGTTCTGTAACGTGCTCCGAAATCAAAGTGCACGACTGTTTTTGCATTTCGCTCCCATCTAAATCCGGCTCCCGCGGCGGGGATCGAACTCGCGACCTCGAGTAATAGACACCACTTAAGTAGTGTCACCTATACCGTACGGTAATTAATCGCGGCTTTGCGTCTGCACTCCCTGCGGCAGTTGTCCACTCGACAAATTTACATGGTGTTCACTTTCCAGAAATAGCAGAAACGTACAGCACCGTGCCTTCAGTTTGTCCGCAAGCGCTGACGTATCTTTAGTAGTAAAGTTTCGTTATGTTTTCACGTCGTCTTTTTTCTGTCCCGTCCTTCCCTCCTGTATGAGAACTGCGAGCGAAGAATTGCAAGGGTGGTATTCACTCGTTTCGCGAATACCCCGGTTCTATCCATTCTCCGCCTCTTCTCCCTGCCCCTTCTCTGCCATTCTATTTACCTCTATTTAGGAATTGTAAGTTAGGATAAGGGTAAGCGCTGCAGTTTCTGCAATGCTTTTTGCGGTAAGTTAGGTATAATTACAGCTGTCAAGAGACTAATGTGACGACGCCCAGGGAGCTCCAGATTGTACCATGCACATGAGACGCGATGGAAAGGTCGAGACGAGTTTCTTGCACCCGCCTTTCCTCTTTTCCACTCTCCTTCCATGTATGTGCATATTCTGAACCCCCCTCCGACACGGCGTACAAGACAGCAACAGCACCAGTGGCAAAGTTGAAGGAAGAAGGGAAGAAAGCTTCACTTTAAAAAAAGTTGTCTTTATTTGTTGGCGTACAGTGGCGTGTCGGCAAGGCGTCAACGCGTCCTTTGCGAGATTTCTAAGCGGCGAGAGCCAAGTGGCCGAGTTAATTGCCCACTTGACTTTCTGCCTTCAGGAGCAACCTTATCCTGCTGCCAAGGCGCGAATGGTCTATCCAGTTTACTACAGACCTACAAGACTGTTTTTTTGTTTAGCCTCTTCATTATTTACACCCTCCACAGCTATTCTGTGGAGGTACCTTTTTTTACTACACTGCATTAACAAGCGAACTTGTTTTCGAATTATATTCTCTAATAATATTGCATTCTTGCTATCATTGTCGTACGTAATCTACGCAGAGTACTCAGGCACGGTGTAATGAAAGCTTTTAATTTTTTCCTCATTATATGTGCCATTGTGGTGCAAATGAAAGTAACTTGAACTCATTTTCTCAGAAATAAACGCTAAGTGAAGCGCTGACGTCATCCTGAACCAGATCAAGAAGCGCTGTAGTGTTCGATCTTATGCTGCCCCTATTCGCAAGCATATATTTCTGTTTCTTTTTTTTTGGGGGGGGGGGGTGAGGGCGGGGGCGATGTGCTCTTGTACCGTAGAAACATCCCTCGGACGTCTCTGATGTGCTAGTTTTTATTCTCAAGTACGCAATGTAAACTGTCATCGCCGCAACCGCATGGTGTCCTGGTAGAAGGCCACCATGGCGGGTCGCGCAAGTATGACCACGCTGATTCATTTAGGTTGGCATGTACTATTTTTTGCGTCATATTTCATCACATTTATTTTTCAAACTATGCCAGAGCTCTAAAAGGCCGTCCAACTCATTGGGCCCCTTTCCTTTGTTTCCGCAAAGTGTGTGTCTATAGCTGTGGTTACCAAGTACGCCCAATGGTATGCTACTACTCAAGCTTTTCTGGCGACCTGAGCAACTGAGGTCGTATGCTTTCTTCAACATGGCTATCCTAAAGCACTTTTCGCGGACTTCACTCACCGCTTTCTCTCCAGTGTCATCTCTTACACTACTCGCTCGTGCTAGACACAATACGAACATGCAACGACCTTAATGAAGTATCAGTTACACTCTAGCTGACAGGCTGTCGATGTACATTTCCGCTGATCACCGCGATAGAAGCATGATCCTGTCTTTGGTGACATTATCGGTCTACAGCGTCGCTCAACAACACCGCTCGTTATTCATCACTTTTATTTTGTCGACAAGAACACACTGTATTTTCTCTGAATATACTTTCGGCTTTAGGTGTGACCTTGCACGCCCGCTTATTCTGTTACGCTGACGGCGACCGTTGTCGTCAGGCTGCCGCCTCATTCTGAGCTTCGTCATCACCAGAGAGCACAGAAAGGTGTTTTTACAAACGAGCCATGGGATTCGAGCCCATCCCCTGTATTCGCAGCATTCTGCATTTGGGAGCTGGGCACGCTGACCATTATGTTACCACCTCCCTCCACCCCTTTCGATTTATCTGCCTTCCTACTTCTCGTTTTCGTCGCAGACGAAGGCAGAACGGACGCAGAAACGAAAAAAAAAAAAAAGATTGCTTGAGCCGCCAGCTGACACATGCCCTTAACTTTGGCAAGCTACTCTCATTGGAGCGCATGTGCATGACTCGCGGCTACGTGCAGGTCATCGCCTAAGCTTTATAGTAAATTTGCTTTCACTGCCTCTTTTCGGTTAAAACGGAAACGCTGGACAAAAATGAGACCTGCCGTTGTATTTTTTTAATTGTTTTCTAGGTTGAAATCGAAAACGCTCATTCCTAAATTTCAAGCAGCAGCAGCTTTATTATAAGCGACTTGAACGCTCATTTACACAAATAGTGATTTTTTTTAAAAATGACACAAGGAAACTGTATTTCGAGGTCATGTCGCTGCCAATACAGGCCGGCACCACGTATCGAGGAAAGGCATCCCACTGCCGATGCACGCGGCAGGTTACTGAATGATGAAAATAGAAAATACGACTGTTTTTCAGTTCTCGCAACTTATACACAGAACACAAGGCACCCGCCACCATAACACATTTTTTTTTCGACAACAGCGACAACAACGGCGGGCTGGTATACTTCTTAAATGGGTTGATTTTATTTTTCATCGCATAACCGCAAGCGCAGGGAGCGCCGCGCGTATACCGCGGCCACGTACTGTTGCCGCGCTCTTTTTTCCTCTAGCAATATGGCCGCAGGCTGCTTCATGCTCTCCCGTAGGCGGCAGCTGGGTCTACCACTCCAGCGTCGACCGAGCAGTGTTATCGGCTGCACAACCTAGGCTCCTCTCTACGCCTCGGCGTTCCAGTTGGACTTTGCCGTCGCGAAGCTACCCTGCTTTGTCGAATATGGCTAGGGGTTGCCTTCACTATGTCTTTTGCATCCCTAATCGGATGGGCCGACGACTCCTCGTGGGATGACTGTGGTAGCGAGGAGACTCTTCAACACCTTCTCTGTGACTGTCCTCGCTACAATTCAGAAAGATTATCACTCGCATTCGCAATTGAGCGCTTTGACCAAAGACCTCTAACAGAAGAACTTATTTTAGAATGCCGACATCACAAGCCATCGCAGCGGAGTGCGACGAGGGCACTGCTGCAATTTTTAAGGGCAACAGAATTGGCCAAGCGGCTGTAGCCTGAACAGATGTTTATAGCGCTGGAAGTGCTACTGTGCTGTGCGGTGACGGTATGCGGTGACAGTGACCGCCTGTGATTGTACGTCTATGCGCCTTTCTTTCTTTATGTCTACTTGTCTACTTTGCTATCACTTTACCTCCCCCTCCATCTCCCCCAGCGAAGGGTAGCAAACCGGATATTCCCATCTGGTTAACCTCACTGCCTTTCCCCTTTCTTCTGTCTCTCTTACTCGCGCGCGCGCGCTATAGTGCTCCAGAAGTTTAAGTGTATAAACTCCTTGCACAGAAATGACAGCATGGTTGCTAATATACGTTGGCTTGGATATGTTTGGCGCGAGGCCAAAGACGGCACCCTGTCTTGTAACGCGTTCGTATGTTTGCGTTCGCGTCTCTGTCTTGAAAGGGCGCTGACCGTAACATGCTGCAATAGTGATTGTGTTGAGCGTATGTAAGGCGAGAAACGCTGTTCTAAAGTGTCTGTTCTCTAACTTGTGCAGTAAACCCATGTTTACAGCATTCCTGTAATAGCAAGAGTCACAAGTATGGCAACTGTAACCGCAAGCGTCACGGCATGGTCGTACCTTGTCGCGACAGCGCAGTTGTAACCCACAGACCCTGCCACTAAGGAATACGCGGCAAGGTATGACCGATGAATCATCATCATCATCATTATCATCATCATCATCATCATCATCATCATCATCATCAGCCTAGTTACGCCCACTGCAGGGCAAAGGCCTCTCCCATACTTCTCCAACTACCCCGGTCATGTACTAATTGTGGCCATGTTGTCCCTGCAAACGTCTTAATGTCATCCGCCCACCTAACTTTCTGCCGCCCCCTGCTACGCTTCCCTTCCCTCGGAATCCAGTCCGTAACCCTTAATGACCATCGGTTATCTCCCCTCCTCATTACATGTCCGGCCCATGTCCATTTCTTTTTCTTTATTTCAACTAAGATGTCATTTACCCGCATTTGTTGCCTCACCCAATCTGCTCTTTTCTTATCCCTTAACGTTACACCGATCATTCTTCTTTCCATAGCTCGTTGCGTCGTCCTCAATTTCAGCAGAACCCTTTTCGTAAGCCTCCAGGTTTCTGCCCCATATGTAAGTACTGGTAACACACAGCTGTTATACACTTTCCTTTTGAGGGATAGTGGCAACCTGCTGTTCATGATTTGAGAATACCTGCCAAATGCACCCCAGCCCATTCTTATTCTTCTGGTTATTTCAGTCTCATGATCCGGATCCGTGGTCACTACCTGCCCTAAGTAGATGTATTCCCTTACCACTTCCAGTGCCTCGCTACCTATCGTAAACTGCTGTTCTTTTCCGAGACTGTTAAACATCACTTTAGTTTTCTGCAGATTAATTTTCAGACCCACCCTTCTGCTTTGCCTCTCCAGGTCAGTGAGCATGCATTGCAATTGGTCTCCTGAGTTACTAAGCAAGGCAATATCATCAGCGAATCGCAAGTTGCTAAGGTATTCTCCATCAACTTTTATCCCCCATTCTTCCCACTCCAGGTCTCTGAATACCTCCTGTAAACATGCGGTGAATAGCATTGGAGCGATCGTATCTCCCTGTCTGACGCCTTTCTTTATTGGGATTTTGTTGCTTTCTTTGTGGAGGACTACGGTGGCTGTCGAGCCGCTATAGATAGCTTCCAGTATTTTTACATATGGCTCATCTACACCCTGATTCCGTAATGCCTCCATGACTGCTGAGGTTTCGACTGAATCAAACGCTTTCTCGTAATCAATGAAAGCTATATATAAGGGTTGGTTATATTCTGCACATTTTTCTATCACCTGATTGATAGTGTGAATATGGTCTATTGTTGAGTAGCCTTTACGGAATCCTGCCTGGTCCTTTGGTTGACAGAAGTCTAAGGTGTTCCTGATTCTATTTGCGATTACCTTAGTAAATACTTTGTAGGCGACGGACAGTAAGCTGATCGGTCTATAATTTTTCAAGTCTTTGGCGTCTCCTTTCTTATGGATTAGGATTATGTTAGCGTTCTTCCAAGATTCCGGTACGCTCGAGGTTATGAGGCATTGCGTATACAGGGTGGCCAATTTCTCTAGAACAATCTGACCACCATCCTTCAACAAATCTGCTGTTACCTGATCCTCCCCAGCTGCCTTCCCCCTTTGCATAGCTCCTAAGGCTTTCTTTCCTTCTTCTGGCGTTACCTGCGGGATTTCGAATTCCTCTAGGCTATTTTCGCTTCCACGATCGTCGTGGATGCCACTGGTACTATATAAATCTCTGTAGAACTCCTCAGCCACTTGAACTATCTCATCCATATTAGTAACGATATTGCCGGCTTTGTCTCTCAACGTACACATCTGATTCTTGCCTATTCCTAGTTTCTTCTTTACTGTTTTTAGGCTTCCTCCGTTCCTGAGAGCCTGTTCAATTCTATCCATATTATAGTTCCTGATGTCCACTGTCTTACGCTTGTTGATTAACTTAGAAAGTTCTGCCAGTTCTATTCTAGCTGTAGGGTTAGAGGCTTTCACACATTGGCGTTTCTTGATCAGACCTTTTGTCTCCTGCGATAGCTTACTGGTTTCCTGTCTAACGGCGTTACCACCGACTTCTATTGCGCACTCCTTAATGATGCCCATGAGATTGTCGTTCATTGCTTCAACACTAAGGTCCTCTTCCTGAGTTAAAGCCGAATACCTGTTCTGTAGCTTGATGCGGAATTCCTCTAGTTTTCCTCTTACCGCTAACTCATTGATTGGCTTCTTGTGTGCCAGTTTCTTCCGTTGCCTCCTCAAGTCTAGGCTAATTCGAGTTCTTACCATCCTATGGTCACTGCAGCGTACCTTTCCGAGCACGTCTACATCTTGTATGATGCCAGGGTTCGCGCAGAGTATGAAGTCGATTTCATTTCTAGTCTCACCATTCGGGCTCCTCCACGTCCACTTTCGACTAACCCGCTTGCGGAAAAAGGTATTCATTATTCGCATATTATTCTGTTCTGCAAACTCTACTAATAACTCTCCTCTGCTATTCCTAGAGCCTATGCCATATTCCCCCACTGACTTGTCTCCAGCCTGCTTCTTACCTACCCTGGCATTGAAGTCGCCCATCAGTATAGTGTATTTTGTTTTGACTTTACCCATCGCCAATTCCACGTCTTCATAAAAGCTTTCGACTTCCTGGTCGTCATGACTGCATGTAGGGGCATACACTTGTACCACCTTCAATTTGTACCTCTTATTAAGTTTCACAACAAGACCTGCTACCCTCTCGTTAATGCTATAGAATTCCGGTATGTTACCAGCTATTTCCTTATTAATCAGGAATCCGACTCCTAGTTCTCGTCTCTCAGCTAAGCCCCGGTAGCACAGTACGTGCCCGCTTTTTAGCACTGTATATGCTTCTTTTGTCCTCCTAACCTCACTGAGCCCTATTATATCCCATTTACTACCCTCTAATTCCTCCAGTAACACTGCTAGACTCGCCTCACTAGATAACGTTCTAACGTTAAACGTTGCCAGGTTCAGATTCCAATGGCGGCCTGTCCGGATGAATAAGTAATGTTAAAGATTGGTTTTCAGTAAACGTTCATTACCAAGAATGGTAGGTGCTTATACTACCGCAAAGGACGGATACTGGGCGGAGACTCTAATCATTTACTTGCCACATCACACATCTACACTAGAATTCAACCGGCTTCACCACCTCTCGCTTATATTCTCTCAGCCCTAAACTGCAACTTCGTCTGCACCCGTACTCCAGTTATCCTCTTTTTGTCCCCCACTCCTTTCCCAATGTATTGAGACGTGCTTCCACCTACGTTTGCGCCTCCTTTTTCTCAATAAATGAATTCATTCATTCATTCATTCATTCATTCATTCATTCATTCATTCATTCATTCATTCATTCATTCATTCATTCATAAATTGCTGAATCTGGCAACGTTAAACGCTAGAACGTTATCAAGTGAGGCGAGTCTAGCAGTGCTATTGGAGGAATTAGTGGGCAGTAAATGGGATATAATAGGCTCAGTGAGGTTAGGACAAAACAAGTATATACAGTGCTAAAAAGCGGGCACGTCCTGTGCTACCGGGGCTTAGCGGAGAGACGAGAACTAGGAGTCGGATTCCTGATTATTAAGGATATAGTTGATAACACACAGGAATTCTATAGCATTAACTAGAAGGTGGCAGGTCTTGTTGTGAAACTTAATAAGAAGTAAATTTGAAGGTCGTACAGGTCTACGCCCCTACATCCAGTCATGATGACCAGGAAGTTGAAAGCTTCTAAGAAGACATAGAATCAGCGATGGGTAAAGGGAAAACAAAATACACTATACTGAGGGGTTACCTCAGTGCCAGGGTAGGCACGAAGCAGGCTGGAGACAAGTCAGTGGGGGAATATGGCATGGGTTCTAGGAATAGCAGGGGAGAGTTATTAGAGTTTTCAGAATGGAATAATATGCGGATAATGAATACCTTCCTCCGGAACCGGAATAGCCGAAAGTGGACGTGGAGAAGTCTGAATGGGGAGACTAGACATGAAATAGACTTCATACTCTGCGCTAACCCTGACATCATACAAGATGTGGACGTGCTCGGCAAAGTGCGCTGCAGTGACCATAGGATGGTAAGATCGCAAATTAGCCTAGGCTTGAGGAGGGAACGAAGAAACTGGTACATAAGAAGCCGATCAATGAGTTGGTGGTGAGAGGGAAAATAGAGGAATTCCAGATCAAGCTACAGAACAGATATTCGGCTATAACTCAGGGAGAGGACCTTAGTGTTGAAGCAGTGAACGACAATCTTATGGGCATCATTAAGGAGTGTGCAATAGAAGTCGGTGGTAACTTTGTTAGACAGGATACTGGTAAGCTATCGCAGGAGACGAAGGATTGGATTAAGAAACGCCAATGTATGAAAGCGCCGACATAATCTTAATCCATAAGAAAGGGGATGCCAAAGACTTGAAAAATTATAGACCGATCAGCTTACTGTCCGTCGCCTACAAAGTATTTACTAAGGTAACAGCAAATAGAATCAGGAACACCTTAGACTTCTGTCAACAGAGGACCAGGCAGGATTTCGTAAAGGCTACTCAACAATAGACCATATTCACACTATCAATCAGGTGATATAGAAATGTGCGGAATATAACCAACCCTTATATATAGCTTTCATTGATTACGAGAAAGCGTTTGATTCAGTCGAAACCTCAGCAGTCATGCAGGCATTACGGAATCAGGGTGTAGACGAGCCATATGTAAAAATACTGAAAGATATCTATAGCGACTGCACAGCCACCGTAGTCCTCCATAAAGAAAGCAACAAAATCCCAATAAAGAAGGGCGCCAGGCAGGGAGATACGATCTCTCCAATGCTATTCACAGCGTGTTTACAAGGTATTCAGAGACCTGGATTGGGAATAATAGGGGGTAAGAGTTAATGGAGAATACCTTAGTATTTGCGATTCGCTGATGATATTGCCTTGCTTGGTAATTCAGGGGATCAATGGCAATGCATGCTCTGACCTCGAGAGGCAAAGCAGAAGGGTGGGTCTAAAAATTAAACTGCAGAAAACTAATGTTTGACAGTCTCGGAAGAGAGCAGCAGTTTACGATAGGTAGCGAGGCACTGGAAGTAGTAAGCAAATACATCTATTTAGGGCAGGTAGTGATCCTGGATCCGGATCATGAGACTGAAATATTCAGAAGAATAAAAGTAGGCTGGGGTGCGTTTGGCAGGCATTCTCAGATCATGAACAGCAGGTTGCCATTATCCTTCAAAGAAAAGTGTATAACAGGTGCGTCTTACCAGTACTCACGTACGGGGCAGAAACCTGGAGGCTTACGAAAAGGGTTGCACTTAAATTGAGGACGACGCACCGAGCTATGGAAAGCAGAATGATGGGTGTAACGTTAAGGGATAAAAAAAGAGCAGATTGGGTGAGGGAACAAACGCGATTTAATGACATCTAAGTTGAAATCAAGAAAAAGAAATGGGCATGGGCAGGACATGTAATGAGGAGGGAAGATAACCGATGGTCATTAAGGGTTACGGACTGGATTCCAAGAGAAGGGAAGCGTAGCAGGGGGCGGCAGAAAGTTAGGTGGGCGGATGAGATTAAGAAGTTTGCAGGCACGGCATGGCCAGAATTAGCACATGACCGGGGTAGTTTGAGAAGTATGGGAGAGGTCTTTGCCCTGCAGTGGGTGTAACCAGGCTGATGATGATGATGAATACTCACTCACTCACTCACTCACTCACTCACTCACTCACTCACTCACTCACTCACTCACTCACTCACTCACTCACTCACTCACTCACTCACTCACTCACTCACTCACTCACTCACTCACTCACTCACTCACTCACTCACTCACTCATTCACTCCTGAGAACATTATGGTCAGGGCCATTGTTTAGGCGTGCAGGGAAAAATATGTATTTTTTCTTGTCAGCTTGAATGCCTCACATCGTTTTTGCGGCGATATTTTCTTTTTTACTTGTGATATTGCGAGCTCCTAAGTTCATGTGAAAGACCAGAACTATAACTGATAACTTCCCAGCCAATACCTGCATCTCTCACTAGGATTTCTGCTTGGTTCCGCTTGCGCATAATGCACTGGCACAATACATTATTATACACCAATGGCGGAACAATTATTTACTGCAGTACGCGCCGCTTTATAGCGGTAATCAGCAACTTGCCACGAATCCCCCATGGTGAGTACTTGAAGAGACGGACTCTCCGCCTCTTGACCCCGTTCTCGCATTGCTCGGTGAAACGCCATGGGGCGCATTAATGTCATCTAGGCCGCAACTGTACACCATATTTATTTTTCTAGCGTAAATTTTGCCCACGCTAACAAAGCATTGTCATGACGGGTATCGCGCACGACGAACACGTGCATATGCCTGTTGGCACCGCCAAAGGCCCTGGAGATATCCTGCTTGCAATGTGTACCTTCATAGCAGCGTTTGTAGTCATTCCCAAGAACCATCCTGTCTCCATCAAGTAATGGTTGTCTTCGCCAGTATAGTGCTCGTTAGGCTACTTTCCCCGGCTTTTTACTCGCCATCTTGCTTGCCTTTCTAGACGCAGGCCGCTGTTACGAACGGTCTGCAAGGGTACCGACCTACAAACTTTTCCCAGCCAGCTGCTGCTGCAGAGGTGGCGAGCTTCCCAGAAGCGACCGTGGAACCATTCCCCACCTGCTGCGGCGACTCGCTTTGTAGGGGCGACGATGTGCCGCATGAACACTCCCTCGGCGCCGCTATGACTAAACGCGGTCGGCGGACCAAATATTGTTAGTAGACTTGCCGTCACCGTCACGGCTTGCTTGAAGCGGTGGAAATCACGGGAGAAGATGCCTTGCGGCCGTCTCACGGGGCTTAGAAGTCATGGACAGACGCCGCGGCCATTGTATGCATGGTCAACACTGGGATGAAGAGGCGCCTGCTCGGGGCAGGACCCGTGTCTGCGAGAACACTCTCACCTCGGTGTGGTCAGTGAAACCTGTGCAGAAGTCAGTGCGTAAACCTTGCCCCTCAAAGGCGGGTCGGCTACGATGACTTTGGACGCTCCGTTTGGTAGAACGGCCGTTTTTCTCTCACCTAGTGATCTAGGGAGGACAGAGTGTTTATAAGCAGCCGTTGCGCGATTGCTGAGTGTGCATTCCTCTTTCAGTCATTTGAGACTGATGAACTGTAACGTTCTTATGTAAATACTGTAAATAAACCCATATTCCTCGTTCTCGATGAGAAAAAGTCCCTTCTTTCAACAACGTTCTCAGCGTGGATAAGTTGGACGACGCCATGGGCCAGCTACCATCTATGTCATGCCCGACCCCAACCATTACACCGCGTAAAGTATGCGGTTCGTCGTGGCTCGTTGGAGTACTTTACGCCTGTCACAAGACCATTTTGCCTTTTCTGCTTTGTCTGAATAAACGTCAACTACGTCTTACTTTTCCTAGGTATAGAAAGGAAAGCTGAAATACCGCCGCTAACTCTCAAACAGACTGCGCTACAAATTATGTACGACGTCCACAGAAACAACTTGTACGTTTACATATGGCTCCGTAAAGTAGACCAACCACGAAGTTGCGTTTGCGGCTTTCGAACTGGAGCCTCCACGTGCTACCTGTAGTTGTGCTTCCCTTTGAACAGAAAACGATGAAGCATAAGCTGTAATTCGCAGATTGCCCTCGCATCCTACAATAATTTTCTTCTTTGGATATCCCAGAAACAAATGGTTTTTAAACCTTACAGACTCACCGTTGTCTGTAAAATAATTTAGTTGACTTTCCCACGGCAATTGTCCTCCTGAGTTTCCTTCTTTAATGATTCCCTAGTCCTAAAATTGGTGCGTGGTAGCACGGCGAGAGGAGTTCAATAAATGCTTGCGGATTCACGGAGCAAAGACGAGGCGCAGCAAGAGCAACATGACAGCGCACTTCTCCTGTCGCTCTTGCTGTGTCTTTTTTGTCTTTGCGCGGCATGTGCACCCACACATAGTCACGCACCAAACGGCCCAAACACGTACCATCCTGAGGTTCAACAAATATTTGTTCTTCGCCTTCGGCGAGGCTTGTCGCTATAGCAGCCAACAAGCAGTCACTGTAATTAGCGACCACGTTAGCTAATCACGCGTATACGGTAGAGAGAATTTCACCATTATGCATACAAACGAACGTATTCGGTACACACTACAGAGAGCGATTTTGTGTTCCGTTTATCCTGAGCAGAAAAAAAAAGGTATTTTTTACCAAAACATTGTCATATCCCGCGCCTGGAGATGAGCTTTCCCACGTGACACAACCCTCGTAGTAGTACATAGTAGCCTTTCTCTTTTCTTTTTCCATTCATCCGATTGCAACACTTCGCGCAGAGTGCGCTTCTCCGGTTTCCTTTTTCACGCTGGTCTCTCCCTCTTTCCGGAATTCCACGTTCCACTGTCGGGCTTCTCTGACTTCTTTTTTTCTCCCTCTCTCGCTGCCCTCCGTTTAAGCATCGTCGTTAGCGCCGTATCCCGTTTCCCGGCGTAACACAAAAGAAGGCAGGTCCCGGCCGCGCTTCCCATCGGGAGCTGGCCCCTCCGGCGCCACTTTTATGCGCACCGCCTTCTTTCTCAGCCAACTCGAACGCCGACTGAACGGGGCCGAAAACGTGTAACCGTGTAACCGACGGCAGCAGCGTCACACAAAGGGGGGCTCCATGTGAAAGTCGGCCAACGTCGTCCCCCAGGACGATGCTCGGCGCTCACAATGCAACCCCGACGGGGATCATCTGTGCCAGCCTCCCCCTCCCCGCTACACTCCTCCTCTTCGTCTAGCGCCAATATCAAAATGTTCGCGCGAGGGAGTAAGAGAGAGAGAGAGAGAGAGAGAGACATCTGTGGGGTCTGTGGCGTGCTGCCGCGTGATCACGACTGCCGGTGGGGCGGGGCGCGCAAGGTGTTCGTAGCCGAGAAAGCGCAAACAAGGAGCCCTGGCCTAATAAGCGAGCGCCTGATGATGAGCGGCACGTGGCCCGCGCAGCGGCGGATGCTGCGGCGGTCCGGGAAGTCCCACGCTGCCGCTGCGGTCGCGCGGTGCGGGCGCAACGGGACACGCCACACGCGCACGTATAAGCGCGCGCCCACTATCTCGCCATCGCCGGGCACGCCGCTGGTTTCGACGTGCGCGGACGTTACGGTCTGGGCGATACCTGTTATGAAGGGGAAGCTCGCCTAACAGCAAGAGGGCACGCTGGTAGGATGAGGTGGTGTCCTCCGTGGTAGAGCGACCGATGGGCTCGACTGGGGTGGGAAGAGACACTATTCCCGGCTGCCATATAAACGCCTCGGAATGCTCGGGGTGGAGATGAAAGCAGGGATTGGACGATGACCGTGCGCTGAGAGCTTTGCTTACGGAGGCGCGAGCATGGTGGCAGCTGACAGCCGCCATTGAGAATGATGATGAATAGATTCCCAGAGTGCATAGCACTGCTTCTGCAATAAGCTGATGAAGTTTTAAGCTTTAATTTTTTTTTCTCCCCTCACCCTTCAAACGAGATAAAAGGTTCAGTCTGCACTTTTTTCTGAAAGCGTACGGCGTTCTACTATCGATCAGTTCCAAGGTTGTATCGGCTCATACCAATGCAATGCTTTATTTTAAAGCCGACGAGAGAGGGGGAGGGAGTATTTTATTATAATATTGCTCTCTGTGATAATTAACGGGGTCTTAATTTCCAGAGATGCTTCTGGGATATGACGGACGCATGGGGAGGGACTCGGGGTTAACTTAAAGGAATGGTTCATGTTTAGAACAGTTAGCTGACCATGAGCCCTTGTCGTGAACTCATTTTCCTCTCTATGTTTAATCTCTTGCCGTTCAATAACAGAAATTAAACACGTCAGTAGTGATGAGCAGCAATGTTTGCTGCGAAAAAAAATAAAACAAATTGAGGGGATGCCATTGTCATCACGTGCAAACGACTTATCCCAGTCGATAGGTGTGTGTATCTTCGCGTGTGCTCTTGTTTCTTATTGGCGCACTGTCCCGTATGTCACAAATCTCGCTCCGCACTATATAGTTGTCGAGATGTGCATCGGCACTAAGTATATGTGGCCTGCGCACCGCGCTCTAAGTCACGATGTAATAGCGTTTCTAATTAGGACAGTTCGAGCAACCATGCCAGACAGAGAGAGACGCACGGTATCTGTAGTTGTTTGCCTGGGGGCTCCCCTATAGCACGCACGCTACCCCAGATGAACTGGACGACGCATGAAAGTGCGCTTCGCCGTAAGCGAGTGCAGGCGCCGTCCTTTGCCTTAGGAGATCTCAGAACGCAACACGACATTTGGCAGATGGGCATTACACTTCCAAGCAAGTTTGCCTTCTTGTCACTTGAGATGCACAAGCGGGCTGCTTGCAAGTCAAACTTAGACGAGGTAAAAGGATCCTAACTGAATTAAGCCATTGCAGGAGCCAGTTCTCGCACCGGTAGTTAAGGACGCCGGAGCGCGGATGTAGTTCTTGTGTCTCACCTTTTTTTCCACTTAATTTCCTTAACAACTTTAGCATGGTGGGTGATACCGGCGGCGGCATTTATTATGTAGGCGTCTCTTTAGTAAAACCTCTACGTCTTGCCTGCCGCGCGTACCACCGAAATAAAAGAATGAAAAGAAAATGATAGAAAGAAAGGAGTCGGGCACGAGCGACGTAACAAGTTAAAGAATCCTGCTCACACCCACTACAAAGACACGGCGAGCCGCGAGGGATCCGGCGAACAAGCAGAGCCACTACAGGCGAGAGTGCAGGCCACCGTAAAGTGGCTGGGCGACGACGGGTGTGCGCGCGAAGTGGAGACGGCGGTCGCACGACCGCTGCCAAGCGGCCGCGCGTCGCCGCGAGCGACCCGTTGAAAGGTTGCCAGTAAAGGAAATAACTGAAAAAGAAAAAAAAAAGCAGTTGTACCGAATCACGGCAGCGCGCGGTGTGAAAACTCTCACACCGGCGCGCTCGTGGAATCGCACGCCGCGCTCTCATCGCTGCGTGCGACAGCAGAGCGCCCGCGACGTGGGAAAGGGGAAGCCTCTCGCCACTCCGGGGCTGGGGCCCCCGTGCACGCACTGCGGCGGCGGTCACAAAAGAAGAGACCCTCGCCCGGGCGCGCCCGCTCGCTTCATCGCTCAGAGACTTCTCCGCGGGGTGAGAACTGTCCCTGGTGATCTTTCGCAGTGGAAAACACGGCGCAGGAACGACGTGGCCGCCGACTTCTTGTCGAGAGGCAGCCTCCTCTCTCCCTGCGGCGGCCCCGAGTCCGTCCGAGGAGACGTTCGCGCTGCCTGCTACGCGCGCCGACGCTCGCGATCCTCTCCACTGCCCCCTCTCCTTCTCCCCCCTTTCCCCTCCTGAGACAAACCGTGGAAATCCGAACGAGGCGTCTGACCGTAACGGACGCAGTATAATATTCACGCGTGCTGCGTCGGGCTGGGGCTACCGCTCGATGCCTATTGTTGCGGAGTCCGGGGCGCCGGGATGCGCCATACACGCATAGTGTACGTTTTGAAGGGGATTGTTCGGAGTCTGGCGACCTGTACGCTCGACGTGGAACATTGCGCAGAAAACAAACGAGCAAAGAGTAGCAGAAGAAAAGCGGCCCTGTTGACATTGAGTCTAGCGATTCCTTCGCCCTATTTCGTAGTGAAATAACATTTTTAAAGATACGTCATTTGCAAAGCGTGAAGGAATATTGGGTGAGGCGTACTGCCCAGCCAGTCAGAGGGGCCATACTAATTATGCTTTAGCATTTGGTAATTGTACGGCGAGACGCAGGTTACGCTGTGCAGTTGCGTGCACCTGTCCGCACATAATGCATGCAGTGGTGATTTGCATGCGTTTTCGCGCGTGTTATAGTGTGTTTTGCGGCAATATTATTTTCAAGCATACCTGTGTGAACTTCGAAACAAAGAACTCTATGAAAATTGACATATTTTGCACAGATGTCCGGGCGCAGAAAAATAAAATTTGCGAAGAAAGCACGCTGCCTGCGATGGGAATTAACCGCAGCTGCTTTTAGTTTGCGAAGTTCTTACATATATATTGAGCAGTATGTCGCGAGTATGAATGCGCCGAACATTATTACAGCGTAGTCCCACAAACGTTAGTCGGCGCAGAAATACAACAGCTCCTTTCTAGACTGTCGCCCGTGGGTATGAAGCGGGCGTGTTGCCGCTGACCGTAGTGATTTTGCTTACCTGGTTGTCTGATGATTAGCAAGTGTGATTATGATACATGTATAAATGTGGTATTTCCTGGAGTAAACCTCAGTTGAAGTTCCGCGCCTGTCCTGTGTGTTTTCTCCTTTGTCCGTTGTTGTTTGCACGGTTACATGATGCATTCCAATACCGACCACCAACTAGCCCGCCTATCCCTGTTAAATATGTCAAACAACAGTCCAGAGTGTGGTACGGGGGACAGATGAAGTCCAGGGGGCTTTCGTTTGGAAAGCCTATGGTATGCGCCTGTCCGTTTCAGGAACTGGTCGTGCAAGCATATGCGAGGCTTCCGCCAAGGGGAAGTACAAGTTCTCTTCGATTTGGCTGCACTTTCTGAACCAGTTCTTAGGAAGTGGCAGTGCGTGGTGCCACACGCGTTCACATCGTCGTGCGAGTGCAGCGCGGCACCTACGCGCGTCGTGTCACAGGCAAATCGAGGACAATGACGAACGAGCTCTGTCGTCTGCTGCGGGCGTTTGAGTTTTTTTCGACAAATGATCGCGTAGGATTGCCAAGGATGTGTGTGTGTTTTTGTTTGGTAAATACACGCAAAGCGCCTCGAGCGGCCAGTCGCGCGGCCAGTCGCGCGGCAATTTTTCGCGTATTCGCGGGCTTATTTCATGCTTGGAAAAACACCTTTATGTAGCACGTATTGAGCAAGAAAAAGTTGTATCGGGAGTTTTTTTCACGTTGCTGTACAGTTTTCTCATTGACAATTTTCGTCGAATTATAATGTTTGAAATGCTTACGGAATAATTAATTAAGACTAATTATGTTATTAGGCGGGGTGCAAAACATAATCTTAGGGCCAAACAATGGAATGTTCCTTACCTCAGTAAGGAAGCCTTCATTGCGATGAGGCCACCTTATGTCACTCTGAAAGCTTCCTTACTGAGGGGCCCTCGGCGAAGGCTTCCTTGATGCTTCCTCAGTGTAAGGAGGCTCCGAAGCTGCCTTCATGCGTCCTCACGCCGCTCCTGGCCCTGAACGAGGGCTTCACCCCACTGCTTAACTACGTGACGCTTATTTGCGCCTGCGCGCTGTCGCCCACCTGCGGAAAAGCGCGAGCACGGTACGTCTTGCCAGGCATCTTCGTTTCAGTTACGCGTGTGGCATGATAACACTGCTAGGCGTTGCTAGGCGTTGCTAGGCGTTGCACGACGCCGGCGGGCCAGCGTTGCTGGAGCACATCAAGTTTTGCACTGTGATGTGGGACTTTCTTGCGTTTAATGAACGAAACTAGATGGAAGCGTCCACGCATATCTATATTAGCTCTTCAATTAAAAAATTGTGCGACGATACAACATTTCTTTATTGAATAATGGTGTTAGCCTAAAGCTTTTAAGCGATAATTTCGAACCCAGACATGCGGCAACCGCTCCTTACGTAAGGACGGGCGAAGGGAGCTTTAGAGTACGCTTGGTTCCTCTATCGGTCCTTCGCTGTAAGGAGGCCTCATTAAGGTTAGGAAGCGCTCGAAGGAAAGGAACGTTTCATTGTTTGGGCCTTAGTATCTCCAAGCGACGGCAAATAACATTGCTTGTGTTCTGTCCAGCTAGTGTGGCATTTTCATATTTTTAATATGTGGCTCAAGTTACGTGGGACACTGTATGTACAGGGTGACCATTTTTCAGCTTTATGGAATTATTAAAACTCGCTTGTGGCATATAGCGTAATTCTTCTCCTTGAGCTGGCTTGTTCGAAGAGGCGAACGTTACAAGCACGAGAAATCGAAACAGATATTGAACAAATTAATAAATGAATTTATGAATTAACTTCATAATCAAAAAATTAAGGCACATATTCCAGCTTGCAAGACGTATCCACTTGAAATGAATTTGCAGGATCGCACCAGTTCCGATATATTATTTCCCAAAGTGCGGCGTTCTAGTTACTTTTGTGCTTCTTTGCATAAAAGAGCGTTTTGTTAAAAAAGTAAGTGGAACAACAGTGCATTTTTACGCCAATTTTGATGGCGCATATCTCCAAACTGGCGTCACTCTTAAAATTCATTCCAAGTGGATACACCTTGCAATCTCACCGGCTACAATTCGTAAATTGAAAATATGTGCCACAATCTAATTAACTATTTTTGTTAATTGACTAAACTTAACAAACTTAACTCATTAACTAAATGAACTAAAAGTGGGTGTTTGTTAATTAGATTAATATGTGTTTCGATTTCGCATGCAAGCAATGACTGCGTCTCCGAATAATCTAGTTGTTGGACTAGGATTATGTTAGCTACAACAGGCTATTAAAAAAAAGATATTTATAAAACTTACAAATTATCACCCTGTATAATAGCTACCATGGAACAAACCAAAATTTCACTCGATTAATTTCCTGTCTTTCACTAGGTTCGGTGATTTAGATTTGTAGCCACTTAAAAATTTTACCAGGACTGAGTGATAACTTCAGCTCTGAACTGCGCAGCAGCAGGCTGTCACAGTGACCGCCGCCACCGTTACGGTATTCTCTTTTGCGGCCTGCGCAGATGCCACAACCCTCAGAGTCAGCAAAGTACACAAAACCCGGCACAAACTGTCAAGCGCAAAAGTGGCGTGATAATTCAGCACGTGGCTTCCAACTAGACCTTGGCAGTTAGGGATATGGGATCGATCCCCAGAGGTGGTCAGAAAAGCAGCGTTTTTTAGCACCGTGGTGGTGAAGCTGTGAGCCAATACTTTTGGCCTGAAGATGATAGTGTAACAGAAAGAACCGACTGTTGGACACGAGAAAAACAGTATTGAGATTTATACTGTTGTAGAGTTAAGAGCTCAAAACCCGAAAGAACAGAACTATGTATTTTGCATTAGGTCACATTTACCGCGCAGTTCAAAATGAAGTTGTACAGAACCTCGCATTAACCCCCCCCCCCCCCCCCCAAAAAAAAAAAAAGAACAACAGTGCATTCACGTTATTTGCTGCTACATTAAATTAGCAACTTTCACTATCGCATTGTAGAATGCGATGGCCGTACCGCGAGTCAACGTATGTAACTGCACTCAATGTGCTATTGCGATCTTGAAAATGTGCCAGCTTGATGGGCCTACATAGCTAATGGGGCTTTAAACCACCGGCTTGTTAAAATAGCTATGATTTGTTCAATGATCGACTACTTGAAAAGCCTGCTGATAAAGTGCCCAGCCCAAGTGGGTGGCTTTTCCTTTGTACCAATCCAACTTAAAGCTGCAGTTTGTCTTTGCCGCTTAACTTATAAGCCAAAGGAGAAGCACACTTTACATGCAATGTGGTGAAGCGCATTGCTTCGAAACCAAGCGACGTCGGGTGTCTGGGGCAAAATTCAGAAGATTTTGCGTTCGTGAAAATTGTTTGGCGTTGGCCAGCGCCTTCGTTCTTTTATTGACCGCTCTAGAGATTGGTCAGCGCCAGCTTTTAATAAACGTCATTACGTTAGAACAATTTCGTCTATCCAGGACCGTGGTCTCGGGACCTGAAATGTCAATTTGGTAATGTTTATAGGTGCAAACAGGTGATCAATCAGGTGATAGAGAAATGTGTGGAATATAACCAACCCTTATATATAGCTTTCATTGATTACGAGAAAGCGTTTGATTCTGTCGAAACCTCAGCAGTCATGGAGGCATTACGGAATCAGGGTGTAGACGAGCCGTATGTAAAAATACTGAAAGATATCTATAGCGGCTCCACAGCCACCATAGTACTCCATAAAGAAAGCAACAAAATCCCAATAAAGAAAGGCGTCAGACAGGGAGATACGATCTCTCCTATGCTATTCACAGCGTGTTTACAGGAGGTATTCAGAGACCTGGATTGGGAAGAATTGGGGATAAAAGTTAATGGAGAATACCTTAGTAACTTGCGATTCGCTGATGATATTGCCTTGCTTAGTAACTCAGGGGACCAATTGCAATGCATGCTCACTGACCCGGAGAGGCAAAGCAGAAGAGCGGGTTTAAAAATTAATCTGCAGAAAACTAAAGTAATGTTTAACAGTCTCGGAAGGGAACAGCAATTTACAATAGGCAGCGAGGCACTGGAAGTAGTAAGGGAATACATCTACTTAGGGCAGGTAGTGACAGCGGATCCGGATCATGAGACGGAAATAATCAGAAGAATAAGAATGGGCTGGGGTGCGTTTGGCAGGCATTCTCAGATCATGAACAGCAGGTTGCCATTATTCCTCAAGAGAAAAGTGTATAATAGCTGTGTCTTACCAGTACTCACATACGGGGCAGAAACCTGGAGGCTTACGAAAAGGGTTCTACTCAAATTGAGGACAACGCAACGAGCTATGGAAAGAAGAATGATAGGTGTAACATTAAGGGATAAGAAAAGAGCAGATTGGGTGAGGGAACAAACGCGAGTTAATGACATCTTAGTTGGAATCAAGAAAAAGAAATGGGCATGGGCAGGACATGTAATGAGGAGGGAGGATAACCGATGATCATTAAGGGTTACGGACTGGATCCCAAGGGAAGGGAAGCGTAGCAGGGGGCGGCAGAAAGTTAGGTGGGCGGATGAGATTAAGAAGTTTGCAGAGGCGGCATGGGCACAGTTAGTACATGACCGGGGTTGTTGGAGAAGTATGGGAGAGGCCTTTGCCCTGCAGTGGGCGTAACCAGGCTGATGATGATGATGATGGTGATGATGATGATGATGATGATGATGATGATAGGTGCAAACGTAAAACTTTGAAAGTTGCCCTTCCATCTGCACTACAAAATAACCCTAGAGTGCGTACAAGCAACTAATCTGAATTACATTAACCTTTACGTGATCGTACTCATCTTAATTAATAGGGGAAGAAAATATTGTTTGCCATTTTTAATACGCGTTAATGAGCCGCATGTAATCGAAATCATTCCCTAACCCACCGTAGTCCACGGTGGTTTGCTACGACAAATAAAAACTACGCACACTGGCAGCAGAAGCAGTCGAGGCTACAAATCGATTTGCTGTTTGGCAGGTTGATTTTATACCGCAGCCATAAATAAGAGAGTATCTATGGACGCGCAACTAAAGAAAGCATAACAGCACCAGATTATTCAGTATACAGCGCTCAGATGTGTGGGCGTTGTAACATGTTAACCAGTTTATATTTATCCTGCTTTCTTCTTATTGTTTTTTCTGTGTAATTTTGTCCCTAACCGGACAAAGTGGAGGAAACGCGAGAAAGAGTTCATGATCACTGCTTCAAATGCCCTCAGCGCTCCGGAACATTGTGACAACAGAAAAGAACATATTTCTAACCCGCGTGCACGAGCACGTAAGTTAGCATTGATATAGGTTCTCAGCGTAGAACGCACTATACTAATGCATATCTGTCCACACACGCCATCAGCACGATTATAGCGTGTGTCTCAGCTGACGTTAGCCAAGCTGTTCAACAAAAAAGAAAAGAAAAATTACGAAAACGCGGCGCAACATACAATTATCAGACCTACGGTGTTTGGTCGTCAGAGGTCTGAAGACTGAACACCGCAGGTCTTAAAGCTATTCCAGTCTATTCCTAAGCTATTCCAATTTACGTAACCGCCGACGCAAGCATCGGGCGGTGACCCGCAGCGTTATTTTAACAGGCCAGTGAAAGGCTCTCCTCGTTTAGAACACGCTACTTTTTTTGCTTTGAAAGTGAATATCATCGATAATAGCATTGAATACCTTGACAGATTGTTCTTAGCTGATTGGCTGACAAGAGGTGAGGAGCGTGCAGAAATGTAGACAGTTTGTTGGGGCCGGGCTAGTGCACAGAGGAGGAGGGTAGTGCCGGCGTTGGCGATTGGCCCACTTGTCCTTGCTTAACTTGCAGTGACTGGTAGAATATCGCGGAGCTGTGCAACGGAAGCCGCTAAACGAATACCGCTAAAACAAATTCTCAACGAAGGAGAGTTGGAAAAATGAAGTCGTATACGTGCCGAAAGGGCTCGACAACGTTATGCCGCCGCAAAATCTTTTTTTTTGTAATATTATACGGAAATAAACCCATTGTCCCCGGCAGCTCCAAGTAGCCGGTGCCAGATTGGTCGGCGGGCAGTCGTCTATTCATTTCGCAGCGGGGCAGTTTCTGGTTATTAAAAAAAAAAGAGAATGACAGTTTTGTTTGGCATATTAATGTTTCTCTAGTGCGTATACATCACTTCTACGTGGTGAGTTTTCAAGGTTTTGTGACGTCGCGTGACAGACGTGTGAAGTGGGCAGAGCCCGAAAACTTTTGACGAATAGCAGAGAACTGATGGCGAAAAAGTCGTAGAATTGGGAATAATAATTTTTTTATTTTGTTCTGTGTAATCATGCATAATCAGTATGGACGCGTCATATCAGATAAACAGTTTTCTCGATTTTCCTGACGTCCCTGGCAGACAAGTTGTGGCCTGACAAAATGTTGACTAATCGTGGAGTGCTGGTTGCAGAAATGGAATAGAAAACTTTGGAATAACATTACGGTATAGAGCAGTTACTTTCACATTATGAACTTATTGTTGTTTTTCTTCTCATTTTTATCCCCTATATATTGCGAAAGGGGAAATTCTTATAGATGACTGAAATGAAATTACAAAAAAAGCAAACACAGAACTTATTTTATTTAATTCATGATAGAAAGACTCTGCGTGGACGCTGCAAATAAACAACTCTTTACTCGGTCAAAGTATTTTGTTCATTTCCTTTGTTTTGTTAAAGTGAATGTCGATTGTTGATCGGCATAGGTCACGCAGGAACGCGCCTACAGGTTCATCCGCGCCTTCCTTGACTCTGCGATTTGAAACGTTCAGCATTTCAACACGGGCGCTACAGAGAAGATTCAAGCTCAATGATTTCGCCAAAGTGACCGCCTCGGACATTATGCCAAAAGTAGGGAGGCCGAAACCACCACGCCCTACCTTTCTTTATTTTAGTTTTCCGTGCTTAATAGTACTTTACCCGCGATAAGAGGCTGCTGTTATTCGCGCACTGTTCGCACGGCGAATACTTCGCTTCTGGAAATACAGATGTTCGAGGTGACTTATGTATCTTAACGAATGATAATAATTGCCTCACAGTTGATGCATCGTAGCGTGTTATGTATCCAGACATATACTGTAAAGTTCAAATACATTACCGTGCAGCTGACGCACAAAGAACGTGCGTCAGTCGTACCGTATTCTCATGTCAGTTGGTGTCAAACATAAACACTTACCGGCAATTAATGAACTCGCCTTCCTGTGGCGGGTGGTCCTGTCTTATTCCTCAATGTCCTTAAACGTATGAGCCGCTGGAGAAGTTAAGTGTGCAGTGTCCCCGTTGCGCACTTTATGCGGCAGATGATTCGACGCGCGTTCGTAACGAGAGCTGACTTCTGGTGACGGGCATTGAAAGCTGAAGCACTTTATTATCGTCTTTTTTTCCCCATCATTCTGCCGTATCCTTTTACAATTCGACTGCGGTTGCTGTTAAATTCAAGTATTGCGGAACGTTGTGAAGCCATTCGCACAGAAAGGGAGACACAGAGCGCGGTGGTATCTGGCACGTGCTCATGGGACCGTGCATGTCGTCTCCGGGCCGAAAACAACATTAGCGTGTTCGACGTTGGCAGCGAGCGCACATCAGTCACGGCGCAAGCGCAGGTATGGCAACAAGGGCCACCCGAATGAAGGGGGACCCCGCGTATTTCTGGCCGCGCCTTTCCGGGGGCCCGGTTGCTCGGCGTATCGCAGATACGTATAGCTCTACTACATGCAGTGGTGGGGGACACGCGTCGCGATGTCTTTTCTTTCATGCAAGAGCGAATTGACAGCGGTGCCGTGACCGCGGCGGGCATCATTAGGGCGGCGCGCCGTACACTCGCTCCTATCTGCGACCGCACGAAAAAAAATCTCGCCGATCTCACGGGGAACAACAGCCTCCGAAGGCACGTCGTGGGCTGCGGCGGCGACGGCTCGCCGGAGCCCGCGCGCGATCGCGGCCTGCAGGAGACGCCACCGTTGCGGCGCCGCAATCACCGCTCGGCGGGAAAGGAACCGGACGGAGTCCCAGTGATTCCCGGCGGTGGGAGCAGCGCGTGCCTTCTACGTATATTGCTCGGCGCACTCGGAAGCCAGCGCGGTTCCACGGGAACCGCGCTGGTCATCAGTCGCAGCGACGCAAAAAACGTGCGCTGTCAAAAGCAGCGACCGCGTCTCTACAGTGCGCGCCCCGCGATGTCGCCACCATGCGACATCACCACGCGATTGCTTATTACTGCGCGCACGCGCTGTACTCAAAGTATAAGCGGCGCCTGGGAAACAAGTAATCGCGGGGGAGGGGGGGGGGGGGGGGTACTGTACAGGCTGTCCCGGCCAGCTGACGGCAAAATCTGGGAAATCGCGCACCCCAATCTCAACTTCATTCCGTGAGCTTTGTCGGATTTACCATGTAATACATCACACTTTTGACGCTGGATGTGATGCCCTGCCGTTGCTAGGGGTTACAAGTACGTTCCAAACTTGCCGTTCAAGTTCGTGTCGCTTGTTGGACATTTCCGCATTGGTAAATAACGCCCTGAGAATATTCCTATTTGGCGGCGAACCCTTCATACGTTCCTCCATTGACTCGATTGAAATATGCAAGTGAAAGCTAGGTAAAAATTGTACACCTTTATGTACGTTATAGAAATCGAGCTAAACAACCATGCGCTTTGAAGGGTATCCGCTCTTTAGGTTAAATTTGGAACATTAATATAATTATGCGGTTTCATACACGATCCAAAGCCACAATAGCGATATGAGTGGCTCAGAATTTTAAACACCTGAGATTCCTTAACGCGTACCTATAGTTTGATGAACAAGTAAACTCTCGATTTCGAGCATGTATGTGCGTATTTACTACACAGGGCTGAACGGTTTTACTGGCTACAGTCACAAACTAGTGGGTAATTCAACGTTTCCTCAGAAGGAACGCTTCTTAAACAATTGCTCATATTATGCACCAATCAGAATGCGGCGGCAGTAACTTGGAATCCAATCCCCGACCTCGCGTTAGCATCAGAGCCCTACGGCCACTACCATCGCGGTCCAGAGTTTGTTCAGTTAAATCAAAGCATAACAGCAGTTGAGCATACGCGGTAGAGTGCGTTTATCCCTGAATGGTTTCCTGCAACTTGGGGTATTTCTCCCACAATGGTCGCCAGGGGCCTTATAACGTAAAACTATTCCAATCCGTTTTTATTCCAATCTCCCGACGTCGAACTTATGTAACCACCGACGCAAGCATCGGGCGGTAACCCGTAGCGTTGTTTGAAAAGCCCAATCGAACGCACTCCTCGTTTATAGGAGTTCCTTTTTTTTTTCAAAACGAGTAGCATTGCCTACATTGAGCAGATTTTCTTATAGAATTGGCTGAAAAGGGTGCAGGAGCGCGCTCAAGTGGAGAGAGTTTAGATAGGGTCGAGTCGAGTGAAAGTAGTTAACCGGATGAAGAGGGTGGTGCCGGCGTCTGCGACTGGTCCGTCTCCCCTTACTTAGCTTGCAGGGGCTGGTCGAAAATCGCGGCGGCGTGCAACGGAACGTTGAAATTCGCCAGAACGGATCCGCAGTACATAATAGTCGGCAAAGTGATGTTGCGTACAGTCGCCCAAATCTTTAACTGGTGTGCGGGAGCGGCGACTTTTCCGTGCGTCAGCGCCGTTTGACGGGGCGAGGCTGGAAACAGTCTGAGGCTAAGCGCATGCGGACAAAGCGCGCTCAGCTGGGCCCATCGTCTACTAGGCTGTTTCCAGCCTCGCCGCGTCATACGGCGCTGACGCCCGGAAAAGTCGCCGCTCCCGCACACCAGGTAAAGATTTGGGCGACTGTACGTGCCGAAAGGGCGCGATGATGTTGTACTGCCACGGAAAAAATGTTTATTATACGCAAATAAGTCCATGCTCCCCGGCCGCTCCGAGTAGCTAGTGCCAGACCAATCGGCGAGCAGCCATCTTCTATTCCTTTCGAAACGGGGCAGTCTACGGCTATTCAGAAAAAAAAAATATGTTTTGTTCTGAATATTAATGCGTCTTTAACGCGTACACGTCTCTTTGACATGTGGGTATTCGTGGTTTTGTCACGTCGCGTGACAGACAGGCCAAGTGGGCGCAGCCAGAAAACGTTTTATCAATGGCAGAGTATTATGTCGAAAAAGGCGTCAAATCAGAAATAATTATTTTTTCATTTGTTCGGTCTAATCATGCATAATGAATGTTCACATATCATATCAGATGGGGTGTTTGTCGTGGTTTTCGTGACGTCGCGTGAGAGATAGGCGAAGTAGTGGTGGCCCAACAATGTTTTGATCAATCATGGAGGACTGATCGCAGAATTGAAATAGAAAAGTTTGAAATAGCTTTGTGTAATTGTGTAATTATTGTGTAATTATTGAAGTAAAAGGCTCTGCAATTTTTAGTTCTATCTACTTCGTTACGCCCTTCGATCATGACGCGTACCCACTGTTCGCGAGTTGTCTGATTGGCAGCACATCCTGAACAACTTGAACGTGGTGTATGCTGAAAGTTTGAAGTTCCAGTTAAATTAGTGCAAGTGGCCCTAGATGAAACCAAGTGTTTTGATTGCTTTATTAGTTGTTGCGTTGGCGTTTTTGCTCCGTGTAAGGTCAGAAGAAAGGCGCACGCGTAAAGGTTTCAGCGAGAAAACAATTTCAATTGGCGTAATGAAGTGGCAAAAGTGCTGGGTCGCAGTTACCTGCGGCAAAAATTATTCATTTTGTTTTAGTATCCTTAATTGGCATTTCCGCCAAGTGGCGATTTCGTGAATGTCGTTCTAAAGCAAGTTGGATTTTTTTATTCTGCAGTTCTTTTGGACTTTACACATTCTCAGGCTGCTTTCTGCAGCTTTTCGTTTGGTTCAGATTCATTGTAGACTGAGATAAATAAAGTCAGTGATAGTCAAATGGTGCCGTTAAAGTTAACAATATGTCCATACATGAAATCGTCGCGAGTGAATAAATGGGCAGTATAAAATTGAGGTTGTTGCTTATGTGAACTAAGAAACAGAACGGATCCCAGTGCTGAGCCTTGCGACACTCCGGGTTTATGAACTGTCAGTAAGGTAGGGTTAATTAATAACGAGTACATAAGAAGTTAATAATCCAGTCGGTAACATTCCCATTATGTTGATACTGTCTTGTTTTGTTATGAAACTAGGAGCGGGAACTTTGTGTAATGCTTTTGTGAAATTAATATAAAGACGACATCAATTATTATTGAAACATTAGCGTCCAATAAGAACGAACACTCAAAGTGCAGTCGGCGTCAAAAGATCGCGAACTGGGAGATGTGAGATGACGCTGAATAATTCCGCAGCCTGAGCACGCGGCTAGCTCTTCGGATTTCCAGCAAGCGTGCGCGTACTTGCAACGTGGGGCTGAACGGCTTTACTGGTTACCGTCATAAACTGCTCGGTAATTCAACGTTTCCTCAGAAGCAATGGTCCATAACCTTTTAACGCCGACAGTACACAGTTCGCGTCTCCTCTTACCTGTTATCGACACCTTGCGCAATGAACCTATTTTGACAGCAACAGTTGTGACTGACTTCTTGCTTTATGTCTTGCTAATTTCTTTCTCTTTCATTCCTGTTGCAATTTCAAGCGCTGTCGCGTTCGGCTACCTCGTCTCCCATCTATTAATACCCAATAAGAGCATCTATGTTGATGGCTAAATGAATGAATGAATGAATGAATGAATGAAAAATCTTAGAGCACCTAAGCCGAGAGCGAGGGCGTTGAGGCGCTTGGCGCGTGTTGATTTGGCCTTTACCGAGGTGCAGTTTAAACGCAGGTGAGAGCTTGCGCGGACAAGGAACGCGCGGATAACACAGGCTTCCGAGAGCGAGAGCCAGGGTGACGTGGCGTCGCGGCGATACTCTCTCCCCTCACGCAATACCACGGCAGCAGGTGTTTCCTTTCACCCTCTCTGCTCTGTTGAAGCCCGAGCTTCACGAGGGCAGCGTGCCTCGCGAAGTGGCGTCGCAGCCAGTGGGAAGCTTCGCTTCTACAGACGCCGCCGGCTTTTTCGCTCGATAGGCCATTCGACGCTTTCGCATCAATACATAAATAAACAATCATACTTAAATGGCTTCCCAACCACGCTCAGTGCGGGTTACTCACAGAGCATTGAATATTGTTCCATGATTCCGTTTTATTTTATTTAACTTTATTTTTAATTTATGGTCACCTCCACTAAAACGCAGCATAAGAGACACGGCATAGTAAGAATGGTAAGAACATGCGGCAACGCGCAGACAGGATAGTACACCATTCTAGCATGCTAATGATTGCGCTGAGTAAACTTTTTCTGGTTAAGAAAAGCTACCCGTTCGTAGACAAATGCATTCTCCGTAAGTGCATGGAGAAACAGGATATCGTCTCAAAAGGCTGCTGAATGAGGAATAACATGACGACTCACTACTCACGCGAAGCTCCTTGATGCTCCCTAAACAGAGCTTGCAGCACAACCTAGCATAACCTAGGTCCCTTTCCGGAACTTGTAGTTTGTGTTATGTAAACAGCAAAAGTGCTGCAGCGTTAATCGACGAGGTTGTAGGCAAGAAGTCAACGTATCTGTTTAATCACTTCCGAGCTAAGATGATATAACCATACCTACTCATTCTTCTTAAACGTCTTCTAAAACAGTGCCAAAGTTTTTAGAGGGTAATCTGTATACGTTAGAAGAGGCACGTCCGCAGTCCGACTGAGCATAAGTCTGAGATGAATGTTTTTCCTTTTTTTTTTCTCGTGCAGATGTTCTGGCACTTGACCGAACAGCCAAGTGACAATACAAATGCATCCATACGATTAACCCTGTGGTAGATAATCTACCACAGGTGTCTTCGAGTATCATCATGTTGATGCGGCATGGTTTACATGTAGCCAGCGATAAACAAATAAGCATAAGCTTGCCTTTAAATAACGCGATTGGAGGTTGAGAATCCGTGCATAAAAGAAATTTTCGCTCTTGGTGAGGTCAGTAGCGGTCGTGGTGGGTCATATATGGTGTTCTGCTGCTGAGCTCGGCATAGCGAGCTCGATTACCGGCCGCCGTGGACGGACTCGTATATGGGGGCTGAGCGCAAAACGCTATAGTGTGCTTATAATGCGGTGCATGTTAGAGGACCTCAGGCGGTCATATAATCAAACCGGAGTGATTACCTGCAGTGGCTCTCATCGTACAAGTGTTGCTTTGAAAGATCACACATTATCTATTGAGATGCGCAGGGCGTACCATTTCGATAAAGTCTTGTTGTCACGAACCAACCAGCCGGTTGGTTCGTGACAACAAAGGAATCGCGAAGTTAACAAGCACGCGGAAAGAATCATCACGGAGGACGACAAGCCCTCCGCTATATTCCTCGGCGTTCCTTCTTTCTGCGTCTTAGTTCGCTTCGCGCAGTTCATTTACTTGTATACGCGTCTTCTTTACAACGCATATTCCGCTTTATGCGTATAATTGGTTTGTTCGCTTCCTGTAATGGTATTTCAACTTGTGAAGACCTGCATCTGTAGCCAACGTTCACTGAACTCTGTAAATTTTTATTCGCGTTTTGATTACGAGGTCTGTACTGTTTCACTTGGTTCAGTGCAATCAATTTTCTCATCACCTAAGAGCTCAGGGGATAAACTGCATTTCTTGCTTTTAGAGTGAATGAAATTCTTGATTCTTGTGAGCGGAATAAGTAGAATGTGGGGTCACTTGCAGACAGTGCCCTCGTTCTCGTTCCACCAATAATTTTCTTTACAGGGGACTGGCCAAGAAGTAGGAGGCAAGGGAGGGAGAGAGAGAAAAAGAAGAAACTGAAAGAAAAATTTTATATTGCCGCGAATACTCGAGAATACAGGAGAAAATACTCGCACATTGTTTTGTGTTAATTAGCTGGCCTCCGAACCGCGCACCGCCCGATCTTGAAGGCCATGTCTGTTGGCTTATCCTGCGAAGTGCTGACTAGCAGCGGCGCCGGAGACAACGACCCCCCTCTCCCCTCCCCTTCCCTTCCATATAAGCGCTCACAATCAATTCTCGCCGAATCATGCTACACTGAACCAGTGAGACGCCCCGAATGCGCCCGGAACGTGGGCCGGCTCCCGGCAGCGGAATTCGTCCGTAACGCGACGAGGTTCCGGCGAAGCGGTGACCCCGAATTCATCCGGGGCTACCCCTCCCACGCGGTGTTGTCGCTCGCGTTTCCACGCATGCTGATGAAGCGTTGATCTCGGCGCATCATTATTTACTCAACGGTCCGAGCGTTTGCAGGCGGCGCGAGCAGCAGCAGCCCGCGGGCGCCGCGGTTGTTCCCACCGTGCGGGCCGGAGCATCAACCCGGCTGCGTGGACACGCTAGGGCGCGCTCGGGGCTGGGAGCGGCGTCATCGCGGATCTACGCCCTGTGCCGCCGCCGCGCGCGGTGGGAACAAGTGCCCGACCCTCCCCGTCCTCGGCTGCTTTCGCTAGTGCCCTTAATCCCCGCTTCACAGCGCTTCGGCGTTGTCCATCTCCTGTTTCATGTAGCGTTCCTAGTTAAAGGACACAGTAGACTTAAAGCGTTGCTGTGGAACTGGCGTCCATCTCGTCTCCATTTATTTCTCACTTCTCTCTTCTCTTCTTCTGTCCCCCCGGTTCCCGCGCTTCTTCATCTTCTATTCGAAGGCTCATACCGCTTCACCCTTCCAGGTTTCTTTTGCTAACCCCTCCTGGGGTAATACTTGAAAACGTTTCCAATCGAAGCACATTCAACTGAGCCCCGTTCACCAATGTACCACACAGTCTTCAATATTCCTTTCTGAGTGGCTGTCTTTGTCACAGAGTAAGGACCATAAAATTTGGCACTGGATTCTCTTACTCCTTTCCTAACTAGGATGAGGTCGGTGACTTGAATGTCTGGGATAGCTGAGCAATGTCTCTTGTCAAAATTTTTTTTTCATTCGTTTACGGTACCTCTCCTCCTGTGATTTTTGTTTCCTTTCCTCGACGATCTTGAGATTGTCTAACAGCCCCAGTTCAAGGTCCGCTTGAAGAATAGGGGTCTCTCCTGAAGAAGCGAACTGCGGGCTGCATCCCAAGCCACTGGTGTAGGAGCGATTGTGATGTCTTACAGCTGCTTCTAAAGAGCATTTCCATCCACCAGGGAAACTATCGTACATCCTGATGTATTGCTTCACATCTCGTATAGCACGCTCTGCAAGCCCATTCGCCGCGGGATGGTATGGTGCACAGAATTTGATTGATATATTGTGGTCTCGAGCCCATCTTGCTAATTTTTCACTCTTGAACGCTGGTCCGTTGTCACATACGATCTTTCTGGTTGTCCTAAACATATCCCGTTTGAGGAGGGCGATGACACTATTCGCATCTTCTTGTCCTGCCCGTGCCGCGACCATCCTGGTGCACTCATCTATGGCCAGAAGAAAAGCTTGCGTTTTTCGGACTCCTTCTCGTTTCTTATTTAGCTCGGCAAAATCCAGGTGTATAACTTCAAAAGGCACGTTCGAGTGGCAAGGTATTATCATGGCGTCTGTAGGCTGCTTGTATTTCACTTTGTTGACTTGACAAATGTGGCATGAACGAACGTATTGATTGACGTCTTCTTTCATGTGAGGCCACGTAAATCTCTTGACTAGCTTGTTGTATGTGCGCCAAAATCCGTCGTGTCCTCCAGATTCTGGGCTATCGTGGTACAAATAAAGCACCTTGGGAACCAGCGTTGGCGGGACTTGATAGCGACCTGCCATAAAAATTAATTGTTCAGTGCCTTCCCACAATTTTACTTCATTGATTTCTTCCGATTGTTCTTTATTGGCCTGTATGATCAGTCGAGACAATGCATCTGCATCAGTCAAAAGGGGTCCAGGTCTGTGGGAGATGGTGAAATCAAACTGCTGCAAGTAGTTCACCCATCTGGCGATACGTCCCTTAGGTTGGGTCATATTCAAGAGATGAGTGAGTGCCTGGTGATCCGTGAACAAAGTAAACTTCGCACCTTCTAGGTACGTACGGAAGTACTGAATTGCTTTAAGGACAGCAAGAGCTTCCTTTTCAGTAGTGGTGTAGTTGACTTCAGGTGGCTTGAGGGTGTAGCTGTAGTAGCCTACTACATGTCGCTTTTCTCGGCCGGATGCTTCTGGACATTTCTGGTACAAGACTGCACCTGTTCCATAATGTGAGGCGTCGGTATTCAGTTCAAAGGGTAAAGTGAAATCTGGTATGCGTAGAATAGGGTCAGCAGAGATTCTGTGCACCAGATCACGGTAGACTCTCTCACATTCCTCATCCCACTCAAATGGAACTTCTTTCTGCGTTAGGCGCGTGAGGCATCTTGTTTTTATAGCAAAGTCTTTTATGAAAGGTCTGAAATGTCCGGCTAATCCCAAAAATACACGCAATGAGTGGACGTCATACGGTTTAACCAGTTGGGATATTCTCTCGACGGACTCTTGTTTCGTGCTTTTGGTAGTCCCATCAAATACTCTTCCAAGAAACACAACTTTTCTTTGAAAGAATGCACTTTTCTTAAAATTAACCTTGAGTTGTGCCAAGCTCAAGGCATTTAATACCAGAGAAAGGTGTTCCTGATGTTCAGCCTCTGTTTTGGAGAAGACGATAATATCGTCTATGTACACGTTACAAAAGACACCCAGAAAAGGCTTCAGGACTTCGTTCATAATCTTCTGGGACCATGCTGGCGAGTTTTTCCAGCCGAAAGGAAGCCGGTTATACTCGTACAGATCAAAGGGCGTGATAAAAGCAGTGTACATTTTTGTTTCTTCGGTTAGCGGGATCTGCCAGAAACCTTTGCACAAGTCAATGCGTGAAAAAATCCGGCAACCACCTGTCTCATCTATAATCGTGTCTATCTTCGGCATGGGAAATGGTATAAGGTCTGTTTGGCGATTGAGAACCCTGTAATCTGTGCACAGTCGGAAAGTTCCATCTTCCTTCGGCGCAATAGTTATGGGAGAAGCGAAGGGTGACACCGAAGGCCGGATTATATCGGCGTCTAGCATCTCCTGCAATTCTTTCTTCAACCATATCTTACGTTCTCGTGACATGTTATAAGGTGATTTTCGGATGACGGTCTTGTCAGTTAGTTCGAAAGGCACCTTGTGCGACTTCATCTCTTGTGGATAGCTTCCTACGCATACCAGTTCAGGGTAGGTCGTTGCAATATCTTCCGCGCACTTGACAATTCGCAGGTTATCTTTTCTATCTTGCTGTGTCTCTTCCCTTGATAGTCCTTCCACTAAAACTGCATCGTCCCAATATACGTTGATTTTTAGTTTCTTTATGTCTGGTCTGGATAGCAGAAAGTCGTACGTCACCCCCGTTATCACCAGTACGTCACTCTCTATTTCATGACCTTGGAACTCGATGTTTACTGAGGCCCACTGATTATGCATTGTCACTTTTCCATCGTACCCTTGCACCCGTAGTACTCTTCCACTATGCAGGTGACTTGAATCTACCAGCTTGGCATTTATTATGCGGCGTCATCGCGGATCTACGCCCTGTGCCGCCGCAGCGCGCGGTGGGAACAAGTGCCCGACCCTCCCCGTCCTCGGCTGCTTTCGCTAGTGCCCTTAATCCCCGCTTCACAGCGCTTCGGCGTTGTCCATCTCCTGTTTCATAGGCGTGCAGTCTGCCCGGCTTGTGCTTCTCTCTCTCTCTGCTGCAATGCCTGAGAAAGGTGCGGGCGGCGAAGAGAGAGGTCCGAGCTGAAAACATCTTTTATGAATATTTCGTGCTTATTGCACAAAGTTTGCGATCCTCTAATAAGCATGCGCGTGCTGAAGCTGAGCTAGTAGAATTTTTTTTTCTTTTTTGTTTCGTGATGCTAACGGAATGCACATGTCGACAGGATGCAAAAGGAAGGAAGTGCAATTCTGGTGCTGTCTACATCGCAGCGCAACTGCATGTCGCTGTACATGATCTTTGTTGTAGCTACAACACAAGTCTTCATTTCTTCAGTTATTGCTGTTGTCGTCGTTGTTGTAGTGAATGATAATCATTATGTGTTGCTTGTGTCTACAGATACAACAGCGTATAGCGCCTCGGGACAGCTAGACTGCAACAGTCACTGGAGAAACTTGCAAGGAGACGAATGGAACTATAGTTTGACGGGAAGAAAGCGCAAGAAAAATGAGCTAAATAGAGATAATAATATTTTGCAAATTTACTATAAGGGCGCGGAATTCACCGGGGAATTCACCTTGTAACATGCCCCGATGCAGCAATTTGTACTGTCTTGAACGAAGCTCTTTCGGCGTGGCAATAGATCAGCGGCGCTGTCAAGGTACTGCAACGGTTTCTAATTGTGTGTATTACGCAACGGGCCGCGTTTTCTTTTAAGCGAGCGAGACAGAGAGGGATAGAGGGGACGCTCCCGAATGGATACTATAAAGGCTGTCTTGCGGCTAAGTAAGTTTACTTCCGTCTGTACACTCGTTAATTCTCATCGTCAATCCGAACGATACATTGCACCGACATAACCACCGCTATCCTGCAAGAAGCGTGGTAACCTTTCATTTCAAACGCTCATTTGCACGGTGGTGTTAGAGGTCATTGTCAAGGGCCTTCACTGTGGTGGAGCGGGGGGCGCACTGCAGGAGTGACATCATGCGTGATGCCTTCGGTCGCGCTCCCGTGGTTGCGCGCGGCGTGCCGCAAGCGCGCACCGGTGGGCAACAGGTGCGCCCAGCTGGTCCTCCTCTGATGCGCGGGGATTGAATGTCTCGGAGGCCATCGTCTCTCCCTCCAAGTGCAGTTCAGGCGGCTGCCACCAGGTATCGCCACTGCTTTTGCTGAAGCATACGTCGCCTCGACGTACCACCTCTCTCCGTCGTCGTTGTAAGGTCTCCCTGTCCCCCTTATTTAGCGTGATGAACGCTTAATTGAAGCGCCGTAGTTCTACAATCATTTCTACAGTGCTTCATTAACCCTCCACCCCTCCCTCTCCTCAACCAAAGACCTTCAACGAGGTCATTGAAGCATCCTAGCGAACCGGCGTACAACGCACTCGGCGAAAGAGGCGGGTAGTTTGAAAGCGATGAAAAAGCATCCGCAATAGGCTAAACACGTGCGAGCAGTCGTTCCGCGATTTCAGGCGAGGTTCGTCTTTCCAGTTGCACTCCAACTACAGCTAGCCACAGGCGAAAAGCATGTACAGTTTAACAACACGGCTCTCGTAGTGTACACTCTTGGACAATGTTTTTCTGGAAAAAAAATTTCTTGCAACTGAATGATTTAAAGCGTCGATTAGGGCAACTCAATGATTTTTGGTTCCTGGCTCTTTCTAAATGTTTGTGACATATCGAGATTGGCATGTAACATAGGGCGCTATAACGTAAAACTATTCCAAACTTTTCTATTCCAATTCTGCTATCAGCCCTCCACGATTGGACAAAAACTTTTTTCGACCACCCCCACTTCACCTGTCTATCACGCGACGTGACCAAAACCGCGATACCTCCCAATCTGATATGATGTGTACACACTGATTATGCATGATTTTACAGAAGAAAAAAAACAGTTATTGCTTATTCGACCCCTTTTAGCCATTACCCCTCGGCTATTGGAAAAAAGTTTTCGGGCTGCACCCACTTCACCTGCCTGTCACGCGAGGTGACAAAACCGCAAGAACTCACCGCGTCAAAGTGACGTGTACGTGATAAAGATGCATTAATATGCCGAACAAAACTGAATTTTCTTCGGAATAGCCACAGGCTGCCCCGTTCCGTAAGGAATAAAAGATGGCTGCCACCGATCGCTCAGACGCTGGCTACTCGCACCTGCCGGTGTAATTGCGTGTAATAAAACTTCTTGCGTGGCCGCGTAATGTTTTCGAGCACTTTCGGCACGTTTACCCCCCTCATTGTGTCAACTCTTCTTTGCTGAAGGTCCGTTTTAGCGTCATTCTTGAGCTTCCGTTGCATGCCGTCGCGATTTTCGACCAGCGCCCGCAAGCTAAGCAAGGGAAAGCCGACCAATCGTAGACGCCGGCACCACCTTCTTCATCCGGTTATCGACTTTCAGTGCAGTGGCTCGGCCCCAACGAATCCCTCTCCACTTCAGTGTTCTCCTCGCCGCTTGTCAGCCAATTAGATACGACAAGCCGCTCAGTGTAGGCAATGTTATTCGTTTTTCGAGCAAACAAAAGTGACCTCCTATGAACGAGGAGAGCATTTGATTGGTCTGTTCAGACAACCCTACGGGTGACCGCCCGGTGCTTGCGTTGTGGTTACGTAAATTTGACGTCAGGAGATTGGAACAGAAACATATTGGAATAGTTTTACGTTATAGGGCCCATAGTTTGCTCAAGAATTATTCAGTTCGCTCGTGTTTAAACAACGTGCCAATGTATTAGGGGCATTATCAGCTATACATGAACTGCAAGCACAGTTTGTATTCAATAATAATGATAATAATTTAATTTCTAATCACGTGAACATGATGGCGGAAGCAGGCATTAAAATCCGCCGAACAAATCGGCAGCTTAACAAAGCCGCGAGTTCCCGCTTTGGCGATGGACAGCGGGCCACTCGTACATTATTTTCATAAAAAGGAAAACAAAGCAATAAAAGAAATCTCGAAGAAAAGGCTAAGAATGCGAAATATATAGACTTCTCTTCAAAATAGTAATGTGGTGTCCAGACGTGTTGGAGACACAAATAGAAAAAAAAAGTATTAGATGTGGTATACAGAGCATCATAGAAAAAGAGCACGATATAAATAATTAACATATACATAACTTGACAAAAGCATATGAACTGCCAATCAGTCACAAAATAAAAAGTGAACGAGTAATTCCTTACATGAAAGGTAGTTTGAAATAAAAACCTTTCTGTGTAGGTCATTTAGTAAACGAAACAATTTGCTTTCTAAGGTTTGTAATGCGTATGATGTTCTCAATGTCTTAGCATCCACAACTCGTAAATTGTGGCGCCTCGTCAGCCGTCCTCACCATCGTTTTAAGCCTACTTGCAAAGGCACCTCGAAAGCTTTCTGAATTAAGTTTTCAACTAATTTAATCTTTAATTACTGTGCCTGTATCATTTTTTTCAACTACGTCGGCTTCTTTAACTTGCACCCGAAGTGCGCGCCATGCAAGAGTAGTTAAGCGTTTCGTCCCCATCGAAATGCTGTCCGTGGACCGTGGCGGAGGTGTTTTTTACGAACGATTTAGAAGTGAAAACAAACGTCTCAATAGCCAACACACCCATCACACAAATGAAGTTGGCGGCCGGCTCCCAAGTTCACGTACCAGGTGACACCTGCGGTTGAAATGAAGTTCTGTATCCGCCGCCATCACCTCGGGTGGCGCTGTCTAACAGCCCCCGCCCCATTTTGTACTCATACAAAAATACCCAAGAAAGCGGTCGGTAGGACAGCTGCCGTGGTAGCTTAATAAATAACCGCTCACGTAATGCGATAGATGAGCGTTCCGCTCTAACCTGCATCAAGTTGTCTTTTCGACCACTTTTATTTCTCATTTTCCTTATTATTTATAGATTACATCTAAATATAAATAATTTCCCCTATGCCTGCATTTGCTTTATTGTCTGTTTCATATGGTCGTATGCGCGACCGCATGTAGACACTGCCCCATTTCCGGCTGCGTAGCAATATGACGCTATGCGAGGAGGAGGAGGAGGAGGAGGAGGAGGAGGAGGAGGAGGAGGAGGAAATAACATCTATCAAACAAAAAAATGGTCCCTCGCGACCAGCAGCAACTGGTGCGGCAGGCCCGGAGACAGCAAGAGCCGCAGGAGCACTGGACTGAGGGCACCTCTCCGCACAAGCACAATGACGCTATACGTGAAATTAAACTCTCTTGCTTTGCTTTTTTTTTGTTGTTTTCACACGCTTGTCGTCGCGATGCCTTCGACACACGTCCAGGCACTTCATCTTTACCGGTGTACTCTGCCTCATGTTATATTTAATCGGTGCTGCTCATTCGCAGCTAATTTACCACACTTTCAACGTGCGCAGCCTGACACTTCTGAGTCATCCTCAAAGAACCGAGGCAGTTGTGACTAATACCAGCGTAAAGTTTATCTTTCCGCCTCGTTTTTAAGCAGCCACTAATTAAAGAAGGAAGCTCGCATTTCTTTTCAATTTCTTTTTTCCCTGCACTCGCCGACTAAGTACCCGGTGGGAATACCACAACGCCTAAAACAGGCGCAGTTCTCGCACCAAGAAAAAGAAAAGATGTTTTCTTGATGGGCGCGGCAACCGACCGCTTTCGCACGCTCGCAACCAACTCGGGAAACGGACAGCATGAGAGCTGCGGGCCGAAGGGAAGCGCGAGTGAATCAGAACTGAAGCGGAGAGTGAAGGGTAGCCCTTCCATCTTTGGCAAGGGCCAGAAGTTTTCCTCACTCCTTGGTGATCGGTATATAGGCGCGCCGGCGCGTCTAAAATCGAAATTCAGCTCCAGCGCTCGCGCGCATTGAATGACCAATCACACGCGAATGTGAACGGAAACTCGGGCGCCACCGTAGGTATTGCACAGGGTACGTGTTTCAGAAGAAATGCGTTTGCACTTCCTCTAAAGATGGAGAACGCGTGACAATCAAAGCGATTTCCTTGAGTCTTCTTTTCCGATAGAGGCAATCATTGTAAAGGTACTCGTTCTGGTAATTAGAGAGGTAAAAAAAATTATGCAGGTCCAACGCGCATTAATTGGTATCTATGCGAAGCAAAGCGCTCGTGAAGCAGGTAATTAAATGCTACAGAACTAAATGCGATGTCTACAACTGACTACATTGTTATCACGTGCAATGTGTAATCGTGCCATTTTTGTTGTTGTGGTTGTTTAGGCGCCATACAGGTTGCAACTATAATTCCTTTCAAAAATTAGATTCTCGAGTTTTTGGTGCCGAAACCACGATTTGATTATGAGGCACGCTGCAGTGGAGGACTCCGGATTGATTTTGACCACGTGGGGTGCTTTAACGTGCAGCCATTGCGCAGTGCACTGGTGCTGGTATTCGCGTTAAACTGAGAGAAATATGCAGGCTATTATGATGATTAGAGTATCGGGATCTTCGGCTGGGAGACCGAGGTTCGTCCCGCCCCCTCTCCCCCCTATCCCTCCCCCTCCCCCTATCCCTCCCCCCTCCCCCCCTCCCTTCCCCTATGAGGCACGTAATTCTTGTTTGAGCTATTCGGCAAGATAGGTGCCGCCACGGTCAGAAAGAAAAATCCGGTAGGATTCGCTAGGAAAGCTTAGCGCTAATATTGAAATAAAACGAATTAATTCCTAACCGAAATTGTCGGATGATTACTCCTAATGCAACATTTGAAGCCCATCATACGAGGAGTTCATGACTAGTTCCCGACACGAAAAAGCGTTAACGCTGCTAGTTTTTGCAACGGGATTAAATTCTTGCCAATTCTACCCCTAAAACATAAACTGAACTGCCGTAGAGCACAACTGTCACGCCCTTAGCCGATGCGTCCACGAGTGATGGGAATGTTGGCGCCTCACAGTCAGGTCAGCATGCAGCAAGATCGTGGTTTGATAAGGATGCTCGCGTTATGCTTGCCTGGCGATATATATATATATATATATATATATATATATATATATATATATATATATATATATATATATATATATATATCATCAGCCTGGTTACGCCCACCGTAGGGCAAAGGCATCTCCCGTACTTCTCCAACAACCCCGGTCATGTACTAATTGTGGCCATGTCGTCCCTGCAAACTTCTTAATCTCATCCGCCCGCCTAACTTTCTGCCGCCCCTGCTACGCTTCCATTGTCTTGGAATCCACTCCGTAACCCTTAATGACCATCGGTTATCTTCCCTCCTCATTACATGCCCTGCCCATGCCCACTTCTTTTTCTTGATTTCAACTAAGATGTCATTAACTCGCGTTTGTTCCCTCCCCCAATCTGCTCTTTTCTTATCCCTTAACGTTACACCCATCATTCTTCTTTCCATAGCTCGTTGAGTCGTACAACCCTTTTCGTAAGCCTCTAGGTTTCTGCCCCGTAGGTGAGTACTGGTAAGACACGGCTATTATACACTTTTATCTTGAGGGATAATGGCAACCTGCTGTTCACGGTCTGAGAATGCCTGCCAAACGCACCCCAGCCCATTCTTATTCTTCTGATTATTTCCGTCTCATGATCCGGATCCGCCGTCACTACCTGCCCTAAGTAGATGTAGTCCCTTACCAGTTCCAGTGCCTCGCTATACATATTGTAAATTGCAGTTCTCCCCTTATGAAAATGGATTTAGAGTTCCTTTAGAACTCCTAATGAGTTCCTATGGAGTCAAAAGGGACTCTATAGGAACTCGCGATCTATAGAGTCGTCTGCATAGAATCTCTATAAGAAGTCTATAGAAACCTTTCTATAGAAACAAGTCATTTCACACACAATAGATGTTCTATAGAGGGTGTATTGACGTCCTATGTACTGAATTCTATAAAGTAATTTTTATAGAATGTCTTTAAAACTTCTAACGCGACCTGTCTATAGAATGGCTCTCCATTCGTTCTCTATAAATGTTCTATAGAGATTGTATTGATATCATATGTACTAAATTTTATAAAATAATGTCTATAGAAAGTTTTTAACACTTCTAATGCGGCTTGTCTATAGACTGACTCTCCATTCACGCTCTATAAGCAGTCTATAGAGGGTTTATTGTCATCATATGTACAATATTCTATAAAATAATGTCTATAGAAAGTTTTTAACACTTAAAATGCAACTTGTCTATAGACTGACTCTCCATTCACCCTCCATAAATGTTCTATAGACGTCGTATTGACATTTTATGTACCAAATTCTATAGAAAAAATTTTATAGAACGTTTTCGGAAACGTTCTATAGAGGTCGTATTAACATCTTATGTGCCAAATCCTACAGAAAAATGTTAATAGAACCTTTTCAGAACTTCTAATGCGGCCTGTCTATAGAATGGCTCTACATCCTCCATAAAAGTTCTATAGAGGTCGTGTTGACATCTTATGTACCAAATTCTATAGAAAAATTTATAGAACGTTTTCAGAACTTCTAATGTGGCCTGTCTCTAGACTGGCTCTCCATTCCCGTTCTAAAAGTGTGCCATCATATGGCATACGTACTGAGTTCTGTAAAGGAACGTTTATAGGAAATTAAACAAGCTAAAGTGCGGCCTGTCTAAGAACGGCTCTATGTTTTCACTCTATAAACAGTACCCAGTATCCAGTGCATCGCCGGATTACGGGTCCAGTGCCGCGCGCTGGATGCTTGGGGCGCTGGGCAAGCGCGGCGTACTGGGAGGCGCTGGTTACTGGTGCGAAAAACAGCTCTAGCGCGTTAAATACGTGGTGCCTGGACACCGTATGTATTTTTTTTTTTTGAATACAGAAAGCAACGGATAGCGTTTTTGTACAATATAAATCGAAAAAATGAACATGTAAAAACAGAAGTGCTCTGACCAGGATTCGATCGTCGTACCTGCAGATCCCCAGCCCGGCTCATTACCGCTACGCCACGTCAGAATAGTGACGTGAGCGGATAATTTAGCTTATCAAAATGGAGAAGCAGTTTTAGTTTCACAGAGAGAAGTCTTGCACAGACGTGGTAGATGCGCTATCGGCCAGCAACTAAAACTCACGCCTGTACCACAAAGAAAAATTTGCTCTCCATATTCAATAGTGTGCTCGGAAGTGCCATAACATCGACTGCTATTGGTATTTTAGCTTCGAAAAAAAGTCCTAAATGAACCACCGACCCGGGACGCTGCACGAATGGGCTGTTACTGCCGATTTCGATAGCCGTTTCTTGTTCTTCACGCGAGGGGTATGCAATGTTTTCTTAGTTCAGTGATGCCTTTCAGTCTACACGTCTGTCTAGCCATATATATTCGTCAGAGAAACGCAGGCTAGTGCTGGGAGCCTTCAGCGACAGCACATATACCTGCGTTTATGATGCGTCACATCGGCGCTCCTCACTTCTTGTGCTGGCACTGTAGACATGAAAAAATTGTTTATTTAAAAGCACCGATGCGAAATCTGAAATATAAAGTAATTTATCCTTTTTAGACTTCTTGATTCTTGAGGTTAGACGCGCCGATAGCGTGCAGACGGACTCGGCGGATACGCTATGCCTAATCTTCGATGGGGACTGATCTCGGCGCGGGTAGCTGGCGTAAGCTAAAATGTATGTATTTGAGCCTCAGAACTCTTTTTAGTACAATAGGGAAAGTGGAAGCGCACGAATCGCCTCAGCCTTGTTATCGGTGCGATAATATCAAGCAGCGGTAGGCTTCGAACTCGGGGTCCGTTCGAGCGCGTCTGAACGACTTCTGGATTTCATGTCCACTCCACAACACTGCGACAATGGCGATAACTCCCAGTCATACGTTACGTGCGAACTACTAAAAAAGCGGCGTCCTCCGTCTTTGCGTGGTTTCGTTAAAGAATTTAGCTGTCCGCCCTGTCACAAGGCAAAATGCAAAAAACGAAAGTGATTTTCAGTGTCACATGTGCAGGAATAAACAAGGCATCTCACGCACCTTTATTCCATGCTGCGACACGAAATAGTTCTATGACCCTATGGGGTCAATATAGCGTTATTTAGGACAAGAGACTAGTATCAAGCCATGAAATTGTATAAAGCATTTAATATTCAGCAGCGCTCGTCCTTGCGTGCTGGAGCCAGCGCGGCACAAACACAACCAGCGCCGTTTCCAATGCGAGCGTCTCTTCCAGTGTGACCCAGCTCTTATCCAGCGTTCTCACTGGTCTCGAGTGAGTCCCAGCGAGCGCCAGCGTACCCAGTGCGATCTAGTGCTTTAAAAAAAAGAAAGAAAAAGAAAAAAGAAAAACGCGCTGGTTTCACACTGGAAGGCACTGGAAGACGCTGGTTCTTGCAATCGGCATTTCAGAGGTTTTTTACTATCAAGTAAGAGCATCGTTAAAAAGACACTCATTGACCAAGGCAAACATCACACTAATCGAAATTAGGAAAACCAAAGAAATATAACGGAAGCGCGCATTGTGGTTTATATCGCATATGCAGGTAAATCACAAAGATGTATACCAAGAAACACTAAGCAAAACTGCGCCTTAGCAATCGCGTCATATCTATTTGCTGGCATGCAGTGACTGCAGCACTTGGGGCGGAAACAGATCGAACGCCGCCGCACATTTCTGGCACATACCACTCAAATGCGACAAATGCACGCTGCAGAAACGATTTTTTCTTTTTCAAGGAATCTTGAACAGTCACAGACCACATGAGCGCGATCCGCGCATGATAAGCGCATCGCCACGAAAGCAAGATAGGGAACACATAAGCGTAACTTGTACCTCACGGGTAAAATTAAACATCATCGTATATACGTTGCTGTGCGACGGACACAAGCGCACGGAAACATCACACACTGCACACGTGTACCTCCGAGGTTGTGTCGACGATTTCTGGGCTACATTTAAACGACAGCAGGAAGTTACTTCAATGAGAAACGAAGTGAGGGCACAGGCACTGCAGGTAACGGCTGCGCATAAAGTTAGTTAGGGTTTTAAGGCCAGTGACCGAGGTTGAAATCGTTAAAATCACACCGCAGCGATAGCTTACGCAGGGTAAATTGTCGAGATCTTGAAGGCCATGCTTTTTGCTGACTACATGTGGCATAAGCGACTCAAAAGCAAGAATACTGCATGTAATTTATTTCTGCCCTAAACTATAGCACACAATATGAGCATGTCAATGTTTCTTCTTGTCTAGCAACATATGTATGTAGTTTGGCTCAAAGGCCGGCTCAAAACGGCACAAAACCTGCTGTAGTGGGTATTATTGTAGGAATCACGGAGGCCACAGCAGCCGCACTATTATACAGACGGCGCTGGCGGCGCCGGTATTTTCGTATTCAACGCGACAGGTAGAATACGAAGCTACGGCGTGTTGTTATTGCTCCGTCTTCAACGGTTGTCGTGCGAGCTGCGTCGATGTGTTTGTTTGATCGTGTGTTATTATGTTTGCTGTAATGAAATGAGACGTAGTTCGCGAGCACGAAAGTGCCAGAAGATGGCTTGAGTCTCGCTGTAAGCACGCCGTATGCGTGGCGCGCTAGCTAAATGTGGACCAACGATTTTCATGCCATGAAGTGCGTTCCCTTTGTCTCCGCTTGTGTTCGTGGAAAGTTTGGTGGACGGCGCAGAGAAGTAATGCGTATTATTAGCGCGCCTCAGCTCGTCCACTACCCAGTGGCTTGTTTGCTGCAAGTAACATCGCAGACGCATCACTGGAAACTTGGAGAGTGCCTTTCGACCTCGTCGTACTGTTGAAACGGTAAGCAATCGTGCTCGCCAACTACACGTGCGTTCATCCGTGTTGTGTGTGCTTCCCGTGTGTGTATAGAGTGCCTTGCGAACGTAGTAAGTGGAACACCCACCACAACAGTGAACCCTGTGCTGATACTTGCTACGCGCTGGTTGTAAGAATTGTGTACGCAACTCTATTGCCACAGTGCGGAATTGATAATCCTGATAAGCGTTTGCTTCCCCTGAGAAAAGTTTCGGAAATCGTGTTCGCCTTGTGCAGTTGTGCGTGAGCTCCCGCTTGTCTGCTAAAGTTGCATAGTAGCGACCCGTCTACCTCTTCATCGATTCTTTCTTCAATGACGTTTCCTCACTTATAAATGCTTCGACGTTGTGCACAATCTCTGCTTACGAGGTTTTTGACTAACGAACAGTTCTAAGAAAAAAATGTAAGCCAATCACAGCTTGCTACTAGTACAGCTTTATTTCCAAGGCAAGATGTGTTGACATAACTGACTTAACTAAGCATGACACGGGAACGTTGCCTATACTAAGTAATGAAAAAAAAAACATTAAGTTTAGATTGTAATCTGCTGCTGCAGTGCGTCCAAAACTTTATTTGATGTAGAGGTCCGCATTGTCATGACATTCGATGATTTCGAGCATTTGCTCTCTTTCCACATTAGTGCAGACATTGTTTTCGTTACTCTTTTAGGTGCTGATTGCATGTTTTCACGATATCACAGCTTTATTGTGCCACTGCTATAAGCTAACATAGAATTGATTTTGTAGTGGCGAGGCCGTGACCCACAACATAAACTACAAGATCGAGGAGCCCCAAGAAATGCAGACCCTGTGGATATATGGCTGCAGCAGCATGGCGTGTGATCTGGATCGTCATGACAGGTGTGTATGAAATGTACGTGTTCCAAAAAGGGGGCTTGGTGTCATTCGTGGTGAAGTTTGTCGACACATTACTTAATGCAGCATACTAAAGAGACTAAATATTTATGCAACCTTATTGAACTTGCTACCTATTAGTGTGCATAGCCATTATGCCCACATGATTGTGTTCTGTATAAAACTATACCCAACCATTCCTGATGTTTAGTATTTCTTTTGCGTAAGTTGCTTACCTGCAAGTTACATATATTTTTTGCTTTGTACATAGTGTATTTGTGACTTTTTATTGGGGTTTTATTCTTTGAAAACTATTTCCTATGCTGTACCCCTATTTGCATATTTTTTTTCTGTTTGTGGTAGAATCTCCTGCAGTTTTCTGTGCATGTAGGAATTCGAGGGGTAGTGGACTAAATATCTCACAGGTCTAAGCACGTAGTGTGCACATCTTTGTTTATCATTGATATCTTTACAGTTACTTCTCTGTTCCCATAGTGACAGCCACTGCAAAATACACATTTGGTGAGCTTTAATTTCTTGAAAATTAATATGAAGGTCAGTATTTACTAAGCTGCATTTACTTCTGTAGTACATAGGCACAGACTGATATGGATACCTTGTGACCTATACAGGATGCCTTTTTTGTTTGTTGCATTAAATATGGGGGCTCACCCACATCTCTTACTATATATGTGGTATGCCTCATCGATTTCACTTGTCAGTTTTTACGGTGGATGAAAACAGATGAACGATTGTAATCCAACATGAAGCCCCGTTGTGGAAATGTACGGCCAAGTTGGATGACCATACTGGTCTTTTAAATGAAATGTGGTGATCTCTTATACACATGAGAAGATACCGGCCAGTTTGCCGTATGTACGCTTGACCACATGTGAAAGGGATACAGTGCACTCACTGCCTGTGACACACGACAAATTTGGTGGTATCTTTCACCGAGCAAGCCTCCCTTGCCTGCTTGCCTTTCTCAATTCTCTTGCACACTGCTGTGCATATGGCACCCTGACAAGAAAGGCTTGCTTAGATACCACTAAGTTTGTCTTGTCTGTCAGGGGTAGTGTAGTCTATTCTTGTGATCATGTGTATATTTGGTCAAATGTACATGCAACAGATTGGCCGGTGCCTCAACACGTACCTAAGACAGCACCATAATTCACTCCCCGGATCAGTATGTTCGTCCCACTTGACCATGCACCGATGGGACTGGGGCTGCGCACCAGATTTAGACTGTTCATCTGTTTTGTTCAGCTGCGGCAACCAATTGACCAACAACATCGCTGAGAAATGCCACATAAAAAGACTGGGTCACAATCTGTTTACTGAATTGTCCGCAACCTTCGTAGTAACAAATTTGTTTGTTGCAACTAGTTTTAGGCACGTTATTTCTTGTTAAATTTTCTGCTTGACCTATAGAGCAGTTATGCAATCAGTTTTCAAAGTTACTTGATTAGTATAATTTTTGTTTTCTGTTTTTCACATGCCAGGTTGCAAGAAGGACCCTTTTTAATTAAAACTGAATTAACATTTCAATTGCAATTGGGCAGTCTTATCATTGCGTTTAGGATACATATCAGTGTACATACCCGTACTAGATTAGAAACTAATTGTTTCAATAACTCAAAAAGCACGAATATACTGTGTCCATTGTATCTGACAGTGATACCGCGACTGTGTTCCAAATACCACAAATTGGCAGTTATCCATCATAGTTTGCGAAAACAACTTAAAACATTATTGTTCCCCATACAATGCATACTTAGATGCCCAAGCTCCATGTGAGAAATTTATTATTCGCATATTAAGCATAGTACATACCAACTATGGCTAATAGCGGATGTAATAATAATTTTGTCTACCGCTCAGCAATAGAAGCCAGTAGGTCATTCCCTTTTCAAAAAAAATTTTTCTATGCATAGTGTGACATCTGTATAGGACTCTTAGCGCATGGGTGTTCCTGCTTGCTTATGTTATAAATGGGAATATGTTGTCATTGCAAGATGAGATTAATGTATGACTAGGCTGTTGTCGTTCGGAGATGCTTTTTGTCATCAGCAATGATAGTCTACTGCCAGGCACATTGGCCCAGTGCTGATGTCACCGAATCTTGGGAAAGTAAAAATATTCTCAAAAGAACTGCCACTGTTTGGCAGAGTGGTGGGGAGGTGGGGCGTTCTGCCACCTTTCTGTTATAATTTTTTTCTGAAATACTGAAATGAAACTTAGCATAATGCTACAACTATATAGATATTTGTGGCATGTTTGTGCCTGCTAATACATTATGACTGAATGTTCATTACACCTTTTGAAAATTAATTTCAATTTTATTTTCCAGGCTCCACCGTCGCCGTTACTGGACGGACCAAATGAGGCCAAAAACTAGCCTTTCCTCGCTCCATTCCTGGGAAGTGAAATAGCAGGTGGTCATGTAAGAATGAACTTGCAACCATGTGGGCAGTAGCCAAAGCTCCCTACAGTTCATGCTGGTGGTGGAATGATAAGACAAACCGCGATATTTATTTGTTTACTTATTCACTTAGTATTTATTTATTCATATCTCATGAATACTGTGCAGTTTTTTTAGCAAGGAGTCAGGTAAAATAAAGAAATATTGTTGCATCAAAGTAAACGTTATTTGAAAAAGCATGTAGCACGAATTCATGGAAACTGTAAATTTTGAAGAAACAGAGCAGTAAGGTTAACAAATCTTATATAACAAAAAATGAGATCACATTTCCGTTGGACCTAATACCATAATTTAATCTGTCAAATTAGAGATACCATATGCTGCTCTAATATACAATCACTAATTTATGAGTAGATGCGCGAAACTCTCAAACGTTGCAACAATTTCATGCAAGCTGTAAACTCATATATACAGTTTGTTGACTTTAGACATAGCAGATGGAGTCTGCAGAACTATATCTCTTTCTGGCACAGAGACGGGGATTAGTAAGCTTCGTGGTGTTATTTTTCTTAAACCTGCCAAATAGTTCTTCCTGCAACAGGTAGAATTCTCAAATGCCGTAAACTTAATTCAGATTAGTGCTGTGGTTGTCTCAAAAGTATTTCTGTATTTTGGATGTATTTGAGTAGGAAAATTTACAGAATTAACGAACTTGTGCTAGCTCTTTTTTTTATTTACAGTTGCAAACTAAGTCCTTTTCCTTCAAGTTTTGCTATTTTCAGCAAATTTTAATAAAAATTGGTGGTGTTAATGTAAAAACTATAATTTAAACATTTTTAAATGTATCAAACCTCATCAAATTTGGTTGCATAGTTGCCGAGAAAAACGATTTTACTGTTCATGTGCATTACATAGGAGCTCCTGAGCTAGATCTCTTTTTTAGTCCTTGCGTGTGTCGGTCTGGTTTGTATTTCTCACCCTAATTAGAATATTGGCTCTGATCTCAAAATTGTTTCCCTTACAACGAAATACAAGCTTTTAAACTTTTTACGATATATGCTGTACTGCTCTATGATAACCCCTGTTTGCCACATTTTTGCAGGGCCTACCAGTGCTAATTTTACACATAAACATAGACTAAAATGCTGTGTGGTTTCGGTATATGGTGTACTTATCTGTGAAAGCCATTATTTGCCACATTTTTGCAGCGACTGCCAGTGTTATTTTTGCTCAGACTAAAATGCTGTGTCGTTTCGTCAGGCTGACACAACATTGCAGTGCACATTCATATCAGTCTATTTTCAGGCTTTAGTATCCAAACTTTTAATGTGCACTGCTGGAACAGGCACTCCTTTTGCAGTTTTAATGGTATGGCTTCTTGTCCTAGTCAAGCCTGTTATTGCGAGGTGTCAACTGTAATCAAGTCTGCCACTGATTCTTTTACCTCATGTTTCGTGTGTTTGCACCACCAGCTTGACCTGAGAAGCATGTTGGCAGCTACAGTTTGTGTGTTGCAAGTTCTAGTCTGAAGTGTGTATGTCACATATATGAAGCATGTATCTAGTCTGAAGTGCAATAAACATTTCAAACTGAATACTTTGTGATTGTAGCACCAATTATTTTGCCACTGCATTTACTGTAGTCCTTATTGCCTACAGTAGAACTTTGGTAAATTGCAAGTACTTTACACACATCGGCCTAGCTTTTATAGGCATTTGCTTGTAGGGACTCGAAAGCAACTGCATAGAAATATTCTATAGAATTTTTGTCTTTAGCATCTCTAAAGCAACGCGATAGAAATATTCTATAGAAATTTGCCTTTAGCATCTCTAAAGCAACTCGATAGAAATATTCTATAGAAATTTACCTTTAGCATCTCTAAAGAAACTTGATAGAAATATTCTATAGAAATTTGTCTTTGGCATCTCTAAAGGAACTCGATAGAAATATTCTATAGAAATTTTTCTTTAGCATCTCTAAAGCAACTCGATAGAAATATTCTATAGAAATTTGTCTTTAGCATCTCTAAAGCAACTCGATAGAAATGTTCTATAGAAATGTGTCTTTAGAGTTCCTATAAGAATGCGGTGGCCAAATAACTTTTGAAACTCTATAGGAAAATTCTATAGGCAATCAAAATAAACACAATAGAGTTCTATAGAGAAAGTTCAAAAGACTTTCTAAAAAAACACATTAAAAATTTTTGTAAGGGTCTTCCGAGACTGTTAAACATTAACATCTTGAAGGGGCAGCGCAATAAGACGATGACAGAAGGCAGGAACACGCAGGACAGCGCTGAACTCCCAACTAACTTTATTCGAAGGCATACACACACTTATGTACACAACCCATAGCCACGTGCTCTCCCATCTATGGCGTCATTATCAGTGCGCAGGCAAAAAAACACGCAGTACCATTTCATCTAATGCTACGCTATGAGGCGGCTTAAAAATTCAAATTCACTGTCATGCAAATTTAACGATAGCATGCTTACACAACGCGACCCTTTTTTCCCGATATAGAAGGCCTCAATAATCTCCCTCGTGGTCTGATTTTTATGCGCGGAAAGTATTGTGGTGTTTTTATATATTGGAAGTGCACCCATGCTCAGAGCAATGCCGCGCGACATGCGAGTAGGCATTACCCGTTAGTGAGCGCCTATGCGCATACTTGGTTTCATAGCATGGTTTCAAATTGTCCTAAGAAGCTCCAAGAGTTTCTTAGAAAAGCGGTACTTACCAAGTCCCGCGTCTATACAGTGACCCATGTCGGCGTGAAAGAGGTTCGCTGAAGAGCGGCACGTATGTACACACTGCCACATACTCAGTAACCCAAGTTGGTCCGACAGTTGGTTTCGAACCCTGTTACCTCAGCACAGTAGCTTGATGCCCTACCCATTTGGCCATGAACTACCCAGTGACCCAGGTAGGTGGGAAAATGGTTATATACAAACGTAGATAGATAGCCCCGGAAAGTATGTGAAGTACCCTAGCAACGCTAATGGCCGTTAGAAGATTCTTCAAATTTCTGCGATGTTGGGCGAAGTCGAGCACACGTCACTCGGTTTACACAAGGACAGCAACACGACGATGGGTTTGAGCTCCTGACTTTGTACGAACTCGGCCACGGCGGCCGCATTTCGATGGGGGCGAAATGCGAAAACACCCGTGCACTTAGATTTAGGTGCACGTTAAAGAACCCCAGGTGGTCGAAATTTCCGGAGTCCTCCACTACGGCATGCCTCATAATCAGAAAGTGGTTTTGGCACGGAAAACCTCATAATTTAATTTAATTTTGTACGAACTCCTGACGATGGCAAAAAGAACGAATCGTTATAAAAAAACACGACTTCTAGTTTTAAAAAGAAAAAAAAAACAATTCGAGAGGACAAGTCTTATATGGACAAAGAGCGAAAATATTTGAGGCCACGTCGACGGACACTACGTAACGGCAACCAGGTATTATCGACGGGGTTAAAAAAAGTTATTGTCTTCCCGTAGCTGCATGAAAACAGGAATGTCGCTTTTCTGTGTGAAGGGTGGAACGCCAGAAAATATCATTGCCGCGCTGATCACCTCATATCTGCGAATCGCATTTAAGGGGACTAAGTGAGCAAACATGATCGAACAGCGTATGAATAATCTCTTGTTGTCTCCATGGGCTCACTTGCAAGGCTTGCAGCAAAAATCAAGAAGACTGCAGAATGCGAAAATAATCTCACAGGGCAGAAAGAAGAAAAGCCATAGCGGTGTTTGCTGTCGTGTACCTTTGCCGGAGAAAACTGTAAAGAGATATGAGTTGGACGGGCTAATAAGCGTACTAATTTGGCTGCCTGAACTAATGGCAGAAATTACTTCCGTCACGGTGGTGAACTACAGCAACCCGCTGCAGTTCTCCGAGTTCTATAGAAAGCATGTCGGCCACGCTGTGTGTATAATTAGCTTAATTAATCCACACATCCAGGCAGAACAAAGGGCTACACCACGGCGCATGACGCCAGAAAACGGAGAACTTTGTCGGATTAGTGAATTTAGATTTATTGCCACGTAAGTAAGCGCTCTGAGAGCCTTCCGGAAGAGCCGCAAGTGCTAAAGTCTCCAACAATTGAGCAATCTTTCTACCCTGTCAGAAAGTCACCCGATTCTTTTTTTTAATTGCAATGTAAGAATTCATCCTCTACTGATAGTGTCCATTGCCGTGAAATGGCTAGGTGGCAGCCCGACAATTATCATCAGCATTGTAATCATAATGGATTGAGAGAAGATCGCGACGTTGCCCTCTGTATGTTTTATGACGGCGTAAACTTCGTGTAAATTTCTTGTAAGTTTCTTGCAAATTCAAAGAAGTCGTTAAGTTATTTAAAACTCTAGAAAACCTATCAGAATTATTTCGCCCGCACTTACCCCCTAAGGAGCGATCAAACTGTGAAAGCTGCCAATATTCTGCAGCCTCTCGCTTCGCTGGCAAGCAATCGCTCAAAAGTTTTCACATGACAGACAGATAACGCCTGCGCAGCTATAATGTCTACAAATGCCTCGAAGCGCGGTCTAATGCGCTTTTGTTAGCGCTGTACGCACGTCAAGCGATAGGATTTGTTCACATGTTGAAGACCATCGTGATATCTGCTAATGCGCCTTGTTCCTGCGGCGTACTTTCAAACGTCGAAAGATAACAGGCCTGTCAGGACGATAAGTACATACTGTTATAAAATTTATTTTTCTCCGCGTATAAGTACAAACCGTAATTATTCGTCATCAGCAAGAAAGCAAGGTTACTGAACGAATTGACGCATAGGAATTGTTCAAAAATGTTGCATGAGAAGCACCGTGACGTTCAGTACCATGGTAAATATATATTTTCTGAACTTAAGAGGGAGCATTAGTTCGGGCCCAACTCCGACGCGGCCTATTCAAATACATGTAAAACGCAAAAACGTTTTTCTGAGATAACCACTGGACCGATTTTAATGAAATTTGTTGCATTTTAGAGAGAAAGTTAAGTTCTAGTGACTGTTGGATGCGGAATTTCGATTGAGGGCCTCAATTTTGTTACAAGAATTTTCAAAAATTCGGAAGTTTGAAAAAAAATAGAAGCACGAAGTTGACAAATTCATAGCTCTGCAGCAAGAACAGATATCGCGGTTCTGTAAACGGCATCCATTAGATCATTGAAAACGGACAAATTCAATATGTCATTTTACATCTTACGTGAATTAGTTACGTTGTTTACCAGGGTTCTGCAAAAAGCTGTATTTCCATGCTACTGAATTTTTTTAGATTCATGTGTAACATAACAATTTTGTACGCTTTAGATGTACTATTAAATGCAATTCACAGAATTGTATTATCCTTTTTCGTTGTTGAGTTACAGAGTTAAATAATTGATAGTTCCGTTTTTTGAAAATTTTCACTTTTTGCCGATTTTTAATAAAAAATTCACGACCTAACTAAAGAATTCGAAACGAACAGTCAATAGATTGTAAGTTTTTCTTTTAAATGCAAGAAACGTGAAATTTCGTCAGTGGTTGCCGAGAAAAACGAGTTCTCCTTTTACATGTATTTAGATAGGAGCACTTGAGCTGAAGCATCTTTTTAAGTCATTTGTGAGAGCGGCCTTTGAGTATGATAACGTTGTATGACTTCCGCGCACCAGGACCACACTGTGAAAAAAAATTGCTCATTTTACGGCAAATCTGCTGGTAATGTGTGACCGAACGCTTTTCCGTAAATAAAGATCGGTCATTTCCGTAGAATTGGCAGCCGTAAAAAGAGACCGTAAGACAAAATACGAGTGCTTTCTTATCTAGAAAACGGAACACTCTGTATGCTGAATGTGTACTATAACTGCTAAAGTACACGTGCTTCTCGTATTCAGAAAACGTAACACACTGTAAGCTGTATCTGTACTATATCCATTAAAGCACAGGTGCTACCCGTATTTCGTCTTACAGACCATATCCAGTGTTTGAAGAATGTACCATCAGGGACAAATTGCCTAGGACGCACGAGCGTCGACCGAGTTTTATTGGTGCGCTATCTGCTGGGATCAGCCGCGCCAACATCTGCGTTAGGAGTGTGCATACGTGACCCACTGTTTCCAGCGGTCTTGAACGCAGAGATGCAATTTCGTCGGCGCTCGCACTTCTAGGGTACTTTTGTCCATGATAGTACATACCCTTTAATGTAAATGTCATGAAGGCAGCTCATAGCCAAAGCAGCAAGTCAGCATTGAGAAACTTGTCTTGCCAACACACTGACGTATCTCAAAGGATGAAATACTTCGCACTTTGTGATGTGAATGCCTTGCATAGCAGATATACAAAAAAGGTGCAAAATTTCAGTCCTCAAGTTCTTTAGATCACAGAAGCAACTTTATTTTTCTTCAACCACTAATCTTGCAATTTTTCCTGGGGAAAGTTGTTCTTGACCCCAAACGCCTTGCAAGGATAAACTTGCTGCTGTTAGAAGAAACAAATAGTATTCGTGAATTTCCATCCTAAGGAAAGGGCAAAGAAAGGAGAATCACAGAACACAACGGAGCGGTAATTTCTGTGCTACAAAGACATGTACGTAGACCAGCATTGTTCGAACAAGGGATGTTGCTGTAGCCGACATTTCAACAAAGGTGCTTTTCATCAGGGTAGCAAATGTTTTCCTTGGCAGCGTTTCTTTTTGTGCATAGCTCACTGGCCCCTACCCTCATTGGGGGAGAAGCTCGTGCATAAAAAAGGTCAAGAGAAGCCAAAGTGTTAAAATAAAGGCAGGAAGGATGTGCTTAGCAGTGGTGATCGTGATGGAGCGGGTAGGGGCACTGCTAAAATGATCTACACATATAAGCAATTATTAATCCAGTAGACTTAGTCTTCCCAGAAGTCAAAATAGGAATAAAATAGGAATTAAGATAAACTGTTTGCACATTTGCAAAAAAAAGCAACGAAGAATTAAGAAAAATAAATTTTGTATCAAGATGCATCTGGTTACGATCAATGTAAATGGTAAATGAAGGCACATTATGAATACACATTTTGTTGAAAGCCGATGTCGAAAATATATATTGACCAAATATTTAAAAAAAGGACATAAAAATTAAACTGAGTATGACCATAAAACAGTAAAGAATAGCCTGTGAAGAAAATGGTATGGGCAATATCATAACCAGGTGCAAGATTCCGAAACGTTGAGTGCTGTTTATATTCATGCCAGTGCTTATGGCTTCAAGTTTCTGTCTTCCTGTGGAACTTTTGTCCTACTTGAACAAGGAAATGGGTCATTTTTTTAAGCCTCTAAGCTCAAATGCTGTTCAAAGCTTTAGCGTTATCATAATGGAAGAAAATGTTATGGGCTGTTCTCCTGGGTGGGCATTCATTGATCGCTAATAGCCACGTGTGTAAGCTCAAAATTTAATGGTCTAAATGGACCTTAGCTCCCGGCAAACCATTAGCTGGTCTTTTTTTAAACACAGATGCCTACACGTTATATATGTTGGCAGGAGCGCTAGCAAACTACATTATACTTGTTGCCACAACCAAAGTGAAGTTTGGTAACAATGAGTGAAAGAAACAAACAGCATTCCGCAATAGTCATTCAAGTCATCCGGAAAAGTTGCTAAAATTATTGACCCCGCCCCACCCCACAATACACACAATTATACACGACACTTACTCTTATGGTGTCGATCATGCTATTATAACACTAGGCATAAGTGAGGAGAATTACGGAACAGAGGGCACAATTCTTTTGGTTAGAACATCAAATGTGCTTCACATTATTGCTACATTCCAACTAACAAAGGAGCCGCCGGTTTGTGAGATGGTAACCGATGCATACGAAAGCTGATGACATTCTGTGCAGCAGAACGTTGCCGATGAGGAGTTATGCGCACAAGGGCACTTCTTTTGCAAAATGACATCCTGCAGTCAAACCTTGTGGAGAAGTGCCAACCTTTTTAGAGTTTTAAAAACACCTCAGTGGAAGGCAAATAGTGCTAAATTTGTTGAAAATTACAAAAAGAATATTCAATTATTCATTATGTTTACTGCTCGTTAAAGATTCAGACTATTCTCTACGGTTGCCGCACACATGCACCCTGCTTTGACAGTCACAGCAACTATGATCTGTGGCGCAGACAAGGAGAAATGCTTATGATGTTTATGCAAGAATATGCTCTACAAATTACACCCCGCTTCACATTCCAGTCTGGTAGAAGAGGAGGAGGAAAAAACTTTATTTTCTGGCGGAGGATGCATACTCTAGAGTAGAAGAAACTAGCGCACCCTAACCATTGCTGTTGCCAATGCCTGTGCACTAGCAGTTACATAAATATGGCAGTTACAATTGTTTTTCCACAAGCTGTAGTTATTGCAAGCTGCTGCCAGTTTACCAGTACACAGCTGTAATACATTTAGGGTAAGTTAAAACTCTCTAATGAATTCTGCAAATAAGTGAAGAACTATGTGCCTTCCCGTACAATGAAACACCTTTGAAGAACCTGAACCGCCACCTGGGCCGTGACGAGGTGAAGAGTGTGTTCTGTGTAAACTAGTGCACCTGTATAGTCTAAAGCTGTGGAGAGTGCATTTATTATTAGTTGTGAAGGTTTATAATTTAAACCACACACATTAAAAACCTCCATGCAGTTTTGCAAAGTGCAAAACCCCCCTTTTTGTTGTTTAAAGTTAATGACACGTAGGACCATAACATGCACACTATGATCTTCATTCCCAAGCAATCAAAGTGTTATGTGCCTTCTGTCTCACATTTGCTTTCAAAAATTGTTAGTGCGGGATGCTGCGGTCAGCAGAGAAACTGATTTCTGGAGCAATATAAAGTATCAAGTACTGTGATCTCAGTTCTTTCACTGCTGTTTAAGCATCATCGGGTCTTACAGTAAAAAAAAAAGAGGAATAAATACATGTATATTTCACATCGCAACCCTCATTCGGTATTTAGTAGTCTGAATTATAAAGGATTCCAGATTTAGATCGGAAGACAGATTTTATTCCACTGAAGAAATGGCATCATGCTAAGGGTACTTGCATTTAGTGCTATATTTGTTTTTATTTATTTCAGTTGGAATGTGTATGGATTGTCAGCGATATCGCTTGAGATGTCTTAGATTGACAGTTTTCCCAATTTAGGCAAATTCGTATTCGCAAATAACCTTGTGGATGATACCAAGTACTTGCTTAGCAGGAGTATATCTTTAGCATTCGCAATATACGAGGCTATTGAATGCATACCTAAGCCTTGGGTGCATGCCGCCCTCTAATCTCATCAGCAAGTTTCGGGAAATCATCTACAAGGTTTCTTACGATGAATATAAATTTGCTTGTACGGGAGAAACAGAATTTAAACAGGTGAATTATGCAACATAAGAATGATGTCAGCAAGAAGCAAGCATCAAGAAGCACTGTCGCTCGACACACATAGACTATCAAACAATAATTATTGAGTTATTGGTATGATTAAAAGTTCTGGCAGTGGAATGACATCTTTCTTTTAATTTATATCTAAACTCTTTGATTATTCAGTCTAATACTACTAACTTCACCAAAAATGCTCATAATCATTATCTTATCTAAGCGAAACCATCCTGGCCGATATTCAAGCCTTCACAAGCTGCTTTTTCACTGCTGATTCTCTGCGGGAAAGAGGTGTCCATATGAAGGCCATACCATTTACTTATTTCCCGTTTTTTTGATAAATGATAAGGGAAGAATTTCACGTTTAAACTGCATTGAGCTTGAGCAAGTTCTGTATTTGAAGCTGTTGATTCTTTTTTCGTTTGCCATCTTTGACCCACCTGGTTAGCTAAGTAGGTAAAAAAGCTGCAGGAGAAAGGTGGTGGCACCGAATTACACTTGTGCCCCAGGGCACGTTTTCACGGTCACTGGAGGAACTGCTTGGTATTGGTTTCTGCAGTAAACTGTTGTGGCCTCGGCATCTTTCTTGAGGGCCATGGCGATGTCTAAGAAACCTTGTTTTTACAGGCTGCATAAAAAAGGATAATTTTCTGAGCTACGTCTTTTTGTTAAAAGAACTGATTTAAGTTGTTTTCGAAGCTTTGCGACACAAAATTGCCGTGTGACTGGCCACTCAAGGCACATTACGTGTATTTGCGGGCTTCTTTCTTGGAAAAACTTTTATGTAGCCCACGGTGAGCAACAGAAAGCTGTATCAGGAGGCTTTCATTTTGCTCTACAATTTTCTCATTGACACTTTCATCTAATAATTTGAGAAGTTAATAACTAATTAAGAGTAATTAGGCACTTAGGCAGAATGCAAGAAATATTCTGAATATCTCCAAGCGACGGTAAACAAGATTACCTTGGTTGTGTCTAGTTACATGACATTTACATATTTCTAAATCTTGGCGGATGGTAATTGGGACACCCTGTAGATCAAAACACAATATTACAATTTTCATAATCATGTCGTGCTTGTTACTGGAGGCTATGGCTGCTTCAAAATGATTCTTTCAGTGAGGTGCAAAGCAGTTTTGAAGTTAAACTCTTTTGCAGCAAGGGCGTGCAATCTAGAAAATCAAGTAAAAGGTCAAGTTGTGTTCACTGTTCAGATGTTTAACTAAGAAGCTGTAGAAAAAGATAACAGGACACAACACCTAATAAACAACGCAAAACTTGAAAATCTCAACTGAAAAAGAAACCAGTTTTTGAAAATGCAGCAGAAAGCCACCAGCGTATGTGGAGTACACCTTTGCTATCTACTCCAAGTGAAGTAGTTGTCACCGCAATTTTTGGGCACTATATGAACGTAAAAATCAACAACTTTCAGCAGAATATTAACGCCACTAAATGACCTGGACTTTGAAGATTCTTGCACTGAAATCCTCAACAACTTTTACTCGCGTTTAATGTGTTGAGCTCATTCTGTATTCTCAAAAGCCGGCTCTCAGAAAGCAAGCTCGCAGCCACAATTTTTCTAAAGGCAACATCAGCTTAAGTCTCATGATAGGGTTGACATGCAGATAAAGTGGATAATGCATGGCAAACATTATAAACACTTTTACATGTTAACCAGTGGGGTCACTCACGCAGCCATGAAATTATGTGATGCAGACACATTATATATTGATGCTGGTTTCGTGAAGTGTTCGTGAAGCTGTCTCCACTACACAATTAAGGGATAAGAATAAAAAAAGAACTTCAACATGCTAACAATACGTTGGCCATTTGCAAGAAACCAGCCGTCTTTTTGGCTCCTGGCTTGCCTCATGCAAATCTACTATGCCACAGTACTTGCTTTGCCCAGTACCAGCCACTTTAAAATGCAATGTGTTGCAGAGCCTTTGCCCTGTGTTTTTCTGCTTTGGAAACCGTTTACCATCTGTTCAGTTGGCGTCGAGAACGAGGACACAAAACACTGTGCATCACTGATTTCTAATATGTTTTGCTGGATGCAGCACGATGCGCCGGATGCAGGTGAAGCCAGTGGAAACGCAGTGTTGTGCACCGGATTGTCATGGAAGCCGGCCGTAGGGTGCACTAACTATTGCGAGTGATCAGGTAATATTGCTACCGTAAAACATTTTCCTCGTGGTTTTCCACATTTTAGGGGATGTTGTCTCTACATGTCTGGTAAGCGCTTTTATGACAATCTGAAACCGTGTACGATAGTGTTTTCTTACATAAAGTGCTTTCTCATTTACCAGTGTTTCCAGTGCGCGCCACTTATGTGTAGCGACGCTGTGGGATTGCAATGGAAAAATTCTCGACATCTTCTCGAAACACGACTCTGGCCTGCTTGGGTAGGTTACAGCACAACAGGAAGGCAGTTTAGGGGAAGGAATGCCACACACCCATGCACACGAAGTGCTGCTGCAGTCATGAAGCGTCAACTTCCGGTACAAAGTTGGTTTCAGTTGAAGGCGCTCGATGTCATATCCCCCTCCTGTAGTAGAGATCAGTGCTGTGGACCCTTCTATACTGGCTGCCCTTTCTGGTCGGAACCTTGGCAACAGCTTAGACCTTACGTTGATTCTGTGGCTTTATTTTTCTAAGCGACTGCCTACATATCTATCCAATCATTAAAAAAAATACGGTTGGCACATTTTTACTACTGTTGCTAGACGTGTGAAACATGTTACCAGCGCTCTGACAGAATGCAACAATAGAAGCATACACTGGAAAGCTACACTACAATTTAAATTTACGTGACACTGTATGAGCATACAGTACAGTTACTGTATGCTTTAGCCCTGTGTGAAGTAAAAGTTAATTGTCAATTCTTTATCGTGCATTTCTACTTATTCTGAGTCATCAAACTGCACAATCAATGTTCCAAGTTTACACATTGTTGGTTTTTGATTGCCTATGTGATTAGTTTCCTACTTACACATGCAGTAATCCCACTGCTCTAAGAAAAACGAGTTATAAAAAGAAATGCCGTGATAATCTTCCACATTTGCTGAGGGCAGGAGCAATGGCCATTCAATAGCATGTGGTGGAACATACATAAATGTACAGTTGTCACACAGCTTAATTGTTCAGCAAGTAATAAAGAGGTACGCTGTGCGCCTCTGCATGACCAATAAAATCTGTCTACTTGACACTGCACTGAGGCTGCTGCTTGGTACTGTTCGGCAGTTCGCCTTTGGTTTTCTGTTATACAGAATTGTTTAGGTACTAGTAGCTTACACTGCGGTAAAATGGAACATGGAACACTGGTCATCTGCACATAAATAATGACGGCAAATATAACACAAGAGGAGGACTATGGACCTCTTAGAAAAAGAACATATATATTACGTTTATAATGCGGTGTGATGCCACAATGAAACAGAAAGCAACGCATACAAGTGGACGGCGCTTCCATGCCACCAAGGTTATTGGACAGACAGTACTTCAGAAGTGCCCGTGACACAGTCAAACAAAGTAAAGCCGTGTTTCTTCGTGTGTGTTTGAATACAGCTCTACACGCGGTAGCGATTCCAGTATTTCTGCTCAGTTGTTTAGCTCGCCGCAGTTTGAAGTACCAGAAAATATAAAGAGAGAAAACTGCATTGTAGTCTTGTCGCGAACAAGAATATAACGTGAAGTGCATTCCGAGGCCAGAAACTATCGAAAAGAAATCTTCATTATATTCATGCAAATTGGTAAGTTGCATGGCATGTTTCACATGATAAATTTTCATGATGCACCAGTGTGCAGGGTTTTATAGATGAAGTCAAATACATTTAGCACAAATACCCCACTATGATGGTACGCAATAAAGTGATCTCTCACAACATAAAAGGCGCTGCCTTAATGTTACAACAAAAGGTGACATTATTCAATCAGAGCCCTGTAAATTTTAGCACGCAGGGGCACCACTTGGTTAAATAATAGTGATGCAATGTCTATATATACAAGTATTACCCATGCATTTCTGCCATTGTCCAAAGAAATAAATTTTCCCATCTATGTCTGCCTCATACAAGAGCAGAACTAAAGCACAAATTTTATGTAGTCCCCTTAACAGAAACACCTCATTTGAACTTCACAGCAAATACACCTCTTTTTATGCCAGCTTCCTACAATGCTGAACCTCGCTGGATTCTTTATAGAGAAATTATAGTGCTATCACTTAACTGTAAAGCTATTCAGGACTGCACCATTGTAGTAGAAATGTCCCATTTCATGTTTACCAGCTCAATTGATTTGCTTGCACAACTCAACAAGCGAAAATTAAAATTACTTCTCTTTGTTTAGCATTCTTGCCTGCTAGACCACAATCGAATGACATCAATATATAAACACATTAACTCGGAGAACCTAATTTGGCTTACATATTAACACCTTCGCATACTGCCACAGCTGTACTCTGTCATATGTGTTGCAAAGACGAAGGGGTGCTTGTCCACCAGCACTCCAATGTCACTAACAGTGATCACCTACACAGCTAAGTAGATGGTCATAATTCAGGTAGCAAAATTCTGGAAAAAAAGATCCGCTCACTTTGAGAGCAACAATACTGCGATAATATGAGAGAGATGGACCAATTGCAGGCAGCAGACCTCTTATCAGCTCCAGCAGGAGAACATCAACTAGTCTTTCAGTAAAAGAAAATGATTCATTGGTAATGATAAGTTACCTTGGTCGTGCTGAGTAGCAATACAATCTGATTTCCCTGCATATCTACTCTCCGATGTAGAAATAGAACTGAATTATTCGTAAAATACAGTCTATGACCATTGCATCCGCGTCCCTTGTATGTGCAAGTTTTTTTGCAAGTGATACAACATTTACAGCTTGCTTATGACACGAACGCCTTGACTGCCCAGACATCATTCGAAGCAAAACGTCTTGTTGCGCCGCGAGCAGTTGCGCAAAGGAAATACACAGCACAGCAACCAGAGCGAATAACTTTTTTTTTGTCACTACAATAAACACGTGCATGCAAGCAAGAAAGTAAAGAGCACACGAAGTGAGCCACTACTATTATCTCGAACGTTTAGTTATTTATTCTAACAGAAGTTATTGCTGTATCTGAAACATTATTTTCTCAAGCCAGTACAAGCGTCAATACAAGTGCGCAACTGAATGCAGTTTTATTCTACGCATTTAACGCAAGTGAGCAAGAGGTTAGAAATGTCACACAGAAAATTTCGATCGCGATCGAGCCCATCGCGCTACTATTGAAATCGATCTGAAAAGATAGGTGATCTTTTTCCCCATTCATGCGTCATTTTTGCCCTAAGACGCTTCTTAGTGGCCTTTGGAACAATATTTCGATTCGCGACGACCGCTTAGCACGCATCATTTTAACACCCACGTAAGGCAAACGAAATAAAATCAAGATGGGCTTACCTCATGAGCAAGTTACGAGCGCGCGTAGACTGCTGAACATCAGTTCGAGAGCAGGCTATCGCGTGTCCAAGCTCATACGTGGTACCCGAACACAGGACAACTTCTTCGATGCGTGAAGCTTTGAAGACAAAGTGAAACACATTCAGCGCAAATATCCTCGCACTATGACGCCACATGAAGAGCACACAAGCGTGCACCACGCAGCGACAAATCCGGAACTTTGCCAATTCGAACGTGCCGAGACACGAGCAGCGTAACCATCCATCGCTTCTGTTCTTCGCTCCGGATGCATCAATCTCTCTTCCTTAGGGCCTTGCTCCACTCTTGAGTACAAATGAAGACATATTTATGGTAAACTAACAATTTTTACAACATGAAACGATAAAAGTCGACTGACTACACATCTGCAGCTTTGCCTGCAGCTCCTTAGATCAGAAGCGTAGTGTTGCTCTATATGCTCCCGCAGGGAGCAGAGTTGTGCATAACTTTTCCGGCGCCGCTCGCACCGCTATGTGCCTAGCGCTATCACGTGGTGCAAAATGAAGTCAAATGTTCAACTGCACCGCTGAGAAGCCAACCTTACGGGCATGACGCCGACTCGTCGTTTCCGTCAGTGCCATCGACATTGCAATCAGCGGACCATCGAGCGTGCGTTTCGTTCATGGACTCCGGATTACAGATACGTATTCGATGCTATTAAATCAAGGACCTTGGTGAAGTGATACGAAGCACATCATATTGGCACATGTATTCTAGTATGACTGGGTGCAGCGCACGAAACGGCACATAAGGTGGCAAAGTTTTTTTACGCGGTGGCGTGTGGACGGACAGACGTGCGCCGGTCACTGGTATGGCTATTGCGTATGGGCCGAGACCGGCAGGCTCCGAGAGGGGACAAGGATGCGCGAGGCGCGTTCGCCTTGTTTACGCGTAATGCAACATTTATTTAGAGTAACACCCATGTTATGCTGAGATGGGTACGCCTGGTAAGAGGTGTTGTCCACTTGTACGATCTTTGGCGTGTATGTGCAGTGCTACAAAGACTCGGTACAATGAATGAACGACACGTCTGTGTCGCGCTGCACATATACGCCAAGAATGTTAAGTTACCAACTCGTCCAATTCCTTGTTTTGCTTGTATGATTGTTCTGACTATGCGGGTCTAGAACAGTGTGTTCAAAACAGAATAAGTACTAGCAGATACAATTTGCCCACTGCATGAATTGTATGTATGCTAGCTAGTGAGCTGCAAGTATCAGCCAGTGGAACAAAAACTTGTCGTTCAATCAAACTAGCTGGAAATGTACGTTTTGCTTTGGTAAATATTGTTCTCTGTGGGCGGGAGTGTACTGAATGCACTGTTAAATGGCGTAAATTTTCCTTGCCTCTGATGCGATAGGTCACGAAGCTCTGTAAGCTAGCTTTGTGGCCAAAGCCTGCTTTAATGATTTTATTGACTTGATACAGTGTTAACTCTGTTAACACTGTATACTCTGTTAACGGTTACTGACATAACTGCAGGCACGATAGCCTTAATCATAAATCGTCTGGTTTTGACAGCCAAAATAACCTCACATAATTGTCCACCTTACGCGTGTGAAGTTTTGTTTAAGCACCCCTTAAAACATTTCTTGCCTTCCGGCCTCGGCGAGAAAACTTCATATGCATGCTGAAAAGCATTGCACTGCTTTTTGACGCAAGGTACTGCGCGTTTGCACGCAAACTTTTCAGCTATTCGAGCCACGGGTGTAGTCAGAATTTTATGTCGGGCGAGGACCCCCCTATACGTACGTTCCTGCGTGTGTTTGTATATGTGCGTGTAGATATGCACATACAAACTAAAAATTTCTGAGGGTTGGAACCCTGTCGCCTACCCCCATTCGGCTACGCAAATTGTTCGAGCGTAGCCTGCATTAAAAATTGCCATCTTGCTCAGCGCTTGTGAACGATTTCCGCATGTAGTTCGCGACCAGAAGAAAAAAAAAATGAAAGCAAATGGAACACCGCGCGACATTTGCCTCCTGCGCGCGCGAGGAGCGGCTTCACCGCATAGCTGGAACATAATTGCGGACCTATGAGCAACTCTGCTCCCTGCAGGAACATGTACTGGGACATTACGCAAGCGCAGCGCACTCTGCTCCCTGGTGCCGCACTCTGTGAGCACAGAGAACAAAACAGAATCAGTTTTGGTTTCGCATTTGTGCTCTATAGTTGCTGGAACAGCAAAATAATTGCTTGACGACTAATTGAATTCTGAAAGAGGGGAGAGCTTTCTCTCCCACAAGGTAGCAAATTTTATACAAAGGGATAAAGAATGCAAGAAGAAAGGCAGGGAGGTCAACCAGCCGGTTTGCTACTTGGGATAGCAAACCCCAGTGTTGCAGCGTAGTGCAAAGCAGTGCACTGCGATGCGTCAATAAGCTCTAGTATAGTGCTAATTTGGCTGATTGGTGCATGTAACGAACGGGTAAATAATGAGTTGTGTCATAACATTTACTCATGAATAAAGCACATGGAACAAATGGGGTCAAAAAGAAATAAGAGAGAGAGAGAGAGAGAGAGAGAGAGAGAGAGAGAGGGCTCTTTATTAGAAGAACAGAGAATTTTGCCGGCGCGTATATAACCGCTGGCATGCTACTCTGCAAATGAGATATCAAGTATGCTGATTCCCATGATGTTCGCCGCAATCAAGGCTATTCTCCGTGCCAGCCCATCGTTTAAGAGCATCCCTGAAGTAGAGGCCGTCCTGGCTTTGGAACCGCTAGTGTCGTCTTCTTTCACGGCGCAAAGCCGTGATTCTTCGCAGTAGCAACGATGGCTTCGCCAACAATCGTCTCACAAGCGGTGTCCACCAACAAAAAGCAAAACAAAAACAAAAAGAAAACACAACAACAAAAACACAACAAAAGGAAATAAAGCTCGAATGATTACGCAAACTCGGCGTTCTTTCTTCCCTTTTTCTTTTTTTTTTCTTTTTGACAGTACACACAGTACTAGCACGGTACTAGGTCCTTCATCTTCAGTCATCTTCCCGTAGTTTCCACACATGTCGGTGCATGTTCGCTATCTTTATTTTGCCGTACAAGAACGTGCGCGCACACCGGTCTTGTTGCAAGATGAAGCGCCAAATGTTGCGATTACATCTTACCGCAAGAATTTACAACACATGAACAGTAAAGATTATTTATTTATTTATTTATTCAAAAGAACCTTACAGGCCCTATGGAAGGGCATAAAGTAAGGGTAATCGTAATCGGGTAATAAAGTATGCGTAATCGTTGTGTGTCAATAAATGGACAGTTATCGATAGAGACGAGATATTCTTGAATTAGTATGGGAATGAGTTAAACCAACTACATTACACTTCAGCGTTGAATAGCCCTTTCAATATTGGGTTAATTGCTTCCCGCATTCGAAAATTTCATCCAGCCGTCGTACTTGGATCTATAGGCCACCAGTTCCCTTCGAGACCGTTTGTTGCTAAATGTAAACGCAGTTACGGTCACTATATCACTCCCTGCATTTCGGTACTGACTTATAGTGCACACAATTTTTGGCGAAGAGCACCAATGCCATTCCCAGTGCGCCAGCATGTGAGTGCCGCAAGTTTGTTTACATTAATTCGCACGTATGCCCACTGCTCTTCGTTCACTTAGACATGTAGGCTGAATTATTAACTACAAAGCGCTTAATTTGAGAACATTGGAAACACACGCATATATTTGCGCATATGATCAGAGATACAGGGCCCGTATGCGCGGCAAACTGCGACTGGTATAGAGGATGCGCTTATATATTTGTACGATCTGTTATTGCAGCTTTTGGTAGAAGGCTAGCTCTCATATTTTGTACGTATCTTTGTAATGCGTAGAGTTTGCGTGTTTAATAAAATATTGTTTGATGAAACTTTGTGAGTACAAGCGCTCATTCAGACAGCGTGTATAGTTTTCCTCGCAAAAATACGGATGTTCGCATAACAAAAATATGGAATTCTGTCTGTTTCGTGCAAAATAGTGTAGCCATTGTATTATTATTGTGAAATGTCCGTAAAAAATTTAAACGCGCAGCATTTCCTTACATTAACGACAGCTTTTGCCGTATTTTTGAAATACGACATACTTACCGTATTTTTACCTGCGATTCCTCTGTGTAATGACGGAAATCCTCCGTGTAGTGACGGAAATGTTTTACAGTGTAACAAAGCAAAGCTGGAAACCATTCATCGAACGTCCGTTGGGTTTATTCACAAAATATATAGCCGCATTAAATATTCACCTATCTTCATCATCTAACACACTCAGGACTTAGCACTTGCCTAAAATTCCTGCCAAATAGGAACTGCACAACACAGGACTGAAAGTACTACACAACAGGATGTGAAGTCAATGCATCAGCACAAATTGCCTCCTTAATCCAGCATGGCACGCCATAGATACTCCTGTGCATTGAACGAGTTTTCAGAAAAACAAAGTTCCTTAAAATTTTCTCGATTCTCTTGTGTAGTTCGAGAGTGTAACCACCTGGATGCCGTAATAACTAACACAGTGTCGTAACCTTCTCTAGTTACGTTATTAGAAGGTGTAAGAACTGATTAGAAACTATAGTTGGTCATGTGTATTGAGCCAGACTTTCAGTTTATACTTGTATAGCCAAATTTATTGTGTTTTGTTATAAACACTTATTTTGCGTAACACTGTTGAATTTGGCGCAAAAAATGTATTGATATTGCCTGCTGCGCAGCAGGAACGTAGATACGCAACAGAAAAGCACCAACGACTAGAAAAGCACGCAAAATTGGTCCTTGTGCAGATTGATTTATGTAAACCGAGCCTGAAGCGTACCGGACATATTATTAGTACGCCATAATTGGCATTTCTATGTTCATTGTATTGGATACGGTCTCTTTTCAACATATTTGTGTACCTCGAGCTTTCTGTATTCTTATTTCTATGTATGTCTTAAACTTCATGTATTATCCGCATATGAGCTCGAAGTAAGATTGGCAGCATTGGAATTAAGCCTAAATAAATAACGTTATGCATACTTTTCCCCATCGCTCATTGGAAATGCAGCTCATATATACTCGTAGCCCAGAGCAATCACCAATAATGCTTTGTGGCGGACTTCCAAGATACGGCGACCAGCCTCAAAAGACTCAGCATACAGCATATTGCGGTTTAAGCAGAACGTGTTTTCCGGATCATTTCGTGGTGTATGGAGGGGAGCGCTTCAAATTTATGCGGATCACACACACTGTGAGAATAGACGTAAGCGAAGCTTTCTGCGCTGTTTACTTTGATTGACGATAATTACCGGTGATGTTGAGAGCAAATGTTCAATTTCTTCAGCGTTTAGTCCAGTACGAGAGTGGTGAGTTGATGTCAAGCGTTAACTTATGGGCACCACTCCTATTTGTCTGCGTAGTACACGCAACACACAGCGAGAAGTGTTTGCTTGAAGCGTTATTGTGCGCCATTGTTCATAAACTTCAAGAAGGTGTTGCGACGCCTGCTTCTCGTACCTCGACCGGCGTTACTTTTGGGTAGCGTGGCGTTGTCCGTGCGCTGCAGGCGTCCGGTGGAGCATGGCGACCAGGTAGGGACGAGACGGTTTCTTGTGTGAAACTTGCACTGTTTATTCAATGGTTGGTGAAAGATGAAAAGAAGAGAGTGAATGAATTGAAAAAGTAGATTGTGCGGCCGCTTATATAGGCCCGCTAAAATTGTAGGCGGGATCTTGCTCACGTCAACGTCACGTGACATGCACTATATAGGCGGCGGATCCCTTCTTCTAGGTGAGTTTCACGGGCTTGCCTCCTCTGGCGGCAACCCGCGGGTCCTGTTTGGTTCGCGGAAAGCGTTCTCCCCTAGAGTTGGACAGTTCGTGGAAAGGGTTCTCCCCTTGGTCGCACACACAAAGGGGCCTGTAATCACTGTGGGGCGCCTGCCAGACCAGCAACCAGACCATGGTAAATTAGGAATACATCCTCCGTTTTGGTTGAGCAGGGTCTTTCGAGAATCCTTTTTGCCCGGGGTGTTACACGCCAACCCTAACAGCATCTCCGGCGGGGGAGGAAGATCCTGACGCGCAGGGGCCAGCAGCCACTGGGCGATAGATCGGCGTTTCAGCAGCAGAATTTCCCTCAGGGGTGACGAAACCTTGGTTCGTAGCTGGTAGATTCCTGGGAATCATTTGTCAGTCCTCGTGGCGCTCTTGTGCCTTTTCTCCCTGGTCTGGTCCGGGGAAACTGGACTTGCAAACCGGTCTCGCAACTTTTCGTCTCCTGTTTGGGCAAGCAATCACTCCAGAACCGTGCCCGACCCGCAGCCACAAAGTAAGCGAGCACAAGGCCATCCTTCCTCAAGAACACCAGGCTAAGGGCATGCAGCGGTGGCGTAGAGGTAGAGCATGCACCTCGCGTGCAAGATGACCGTGGTTCGAATACCGGTACTGCGAAATTTTCCACCGGATAAAAAAAAATCCGCGTGTTGCTAAAATTGCATAGACAGACCTAGAGTGCGGCCTGATCCCGGTGACCAGAACCGGTAACGCATTTCCTCAACAGAGCGGTATTGGCCATCCTGGTGCAGTACTTGGCCACAACCGCCTATATGAATACAACAAACAAACCCCGGCCGTCAGTCCCCAGCAGCTGCGAAGCAACTGACCATGGCAGTGGTCCGACGTGTGTCGCAGCAGAGGGTGCTCAGAATCTCTGGGTCCGGACAGGCCGCCATCGGAATCTGAACCTGGCAACGTTTAACGCTAGAACGTTATCTAGTAAGGCGAGTCTAGCAGTGCTATTGGAGGAATTAGCGTTCAGTAAATGGGATATACTAGGGCTCAGTGAGTTTAGGAGGACAAAAGAAGCATATACCATGCTAAAAAGTAGGCACGTCCTGTGCTACCGGGGCTTAGCGGAGAGACGAGAACTAGGAGTCGGATTCCTGATTAATAATGATATAGCTGGTAACATACAGGAATTCTATAGCATTAACGAGAGGGTGGCAGTTCTTGTTACGAAACTTAATAAGAGGTACACATTGAAGGTCGTACAGGCCTACGCCCCTACATCCAGTCATGATGACCAGGAAGTCGAAAGCTTCTATGAAGACGTGGAATCGGCGATGGGTAAAGTCAAAACGAAATGCACTATGCTGATGGGCGACCTCAATGCCAGGGTAGGCAAGAAGCAGGCTGGAGACAAGTCGGTGAGGTAATATGGCATAGGGTCTAGGAATAGCAGGGGAGAGTTATTAGTAGAGTTTGAGGAACGGAATAATATGCGGATAATTAATACCTTCTTCCGCAAGCGGGATAGCCGAAAGTGGAAGTGGAGGAGCCCGAATGGCGAGACTAGAAATGAAATAGACCTCATATTCTGCGCTAACCCTGGCAACATACAAGATGTGGTCGTGCTCGGCAAGGTGCGCTGTAGTGGCCATAGGATGGTAAGAACTCGAATTCGCCTAGACTTGAGTTAGCGGCAAGAGGGAAAATAGAGGAATTCCGGATCAAGTTACAGAACAGATATTCGGCTATAACTCAGGAAGAGGACCTTAGTGTTGAAGCAATGAACGACAATCTTATGGGCATCATTAAGGAGTGTGCAATAGAAGTCAGCGGTAACTCCGTTAGACAGGATACCAGTAAGCTATCGCAGGAGACGAAAGATCTGATCAAGAAGCGCCAATGTGTGAAAGGCTCTAACCCAACAGCTAGAATAGAACAACTATAGCACGCAGGCCACAACCGAGGGATCGTTCGCCCGGCATTCCCAGGCTTCTGGAACAATACGAAGAGGAGACTGAAGGCAGCGAGCGTAAACGAGCTCTGAAGATGAAAACCATGTTGACTCGTGCGGTGCAGTTCGAAGCGCGAACATTGCTGCAGGCAAACAAACCTCCCAATCGACTTTGTGCTGATAACAAAGGGCTCGCAAAAGCCGTTTCATGACGGAGTGGACTTTCTCTACCGAGTTTGACCACGGGTGGTACACTGAGCTATGAATGATTTTAATACCGCACCTTTCCAGAAACGTCGAGGTCAGTGCGCTCGTAAAGACGGATCCTTCATCTGACTGGATTTCTGCGAGAAACCCTACTCGCGCGGAGATAGGCAAAAGCGCGTTAACGATCTCCACCGAGCTTAGTTCTTTGAGGGGCACCACCTCTGGAAATTTCGTTGCGGGTCATAGTACAGTAAGAGTATGTCGATAGCCAGACTGCGTTGCAGGAAGTGGCCCCACTGTGTCTATTATGAGCCTGCGAAATGGCTCCGTGATAATGGGAACAAGTCTCAGTGGCGCTTTAGCCTTATCTCCGGGCTTGCGTATCCGTTGACATGTGTCGCAGCTTCTTACAGATGCATCCACTTCTCGAAAGCAGCCGGGCCAGTAAAATTCCTACAGTAAGAGGTCCTTTGTTTTCCGAATGCTCAGATGCCCTGTCCAAAAGCCCCCATGAACCAGGTGCAGGAACTGCTCACGATAGGGATGCGGCACCACGAGTTGGTCGAATTGCACTCCCTTTCGACTGGCGTACTTTCTATAGAGGACGCCTGCCTTCTTGAAGAACTTTACGTTCTGTTTGGACACACCTTTTTTCACGTCTGGCCTCAGGTTACGCAGGGTGGAAACTTTTTCCTGCTCAGCAATCAATGTGGCAGGGCTTACATTCAATAACTTTCTTCTATATTCTGCCTCTGGAGACATTTCAGGCTCCGGTGCTTTCCTGACCTTTCCATTAGCTAGTGTACTTTCCGCAGTATCCCCTATAGGGCTGTCCTGTTTGGCACTGGTTGACGAATCATCTGTCAAACCTGTTTCCTCCACCACTGGACATTCGTGCACTACCTTGCCCGCGAGCTCCCTTGCCTTGGAACGAGTTAAGGCTTGCACTATTCCTTCACTAAACCCGATTCCCCTGCGTTGGAGCAAATCCTCAGATTTGTTAGAAAACAACTATGGATACTGTGGCGGGAGATGTGACAAGACGGCGGCTTCAGTGTCCAGCACTCCAAAAGGGCCTTCGATATGAATCTTTGCCACAGGGAGACGAACACTGGAGGCTTCTACGGCTTGCATTATCCAAGTACATTCTCCCGTGAACTGGCCTTCATCTACGTACAACGGGTGCACCCCGTCCATTGTGGCTGCCGAGACGCAAAGCGCCCGACAGGGTTTGCCGTTTACCACGAGATCTCGAAGGTACGGTTCTAGCAATTTCAGATTTTCCTCGTTACTAGTTAGTGGCATCAACACTAGTTTGGGATTTTTGCACCCCACGGAGATATGCCCCATTTGCTGGCAGTTGTAGCAAGCTACTGGTTTCTTTGCATCGAAAGCTTTTTCTTTTGCCTTTCTGCCCCCTGTTTGGGTGACTGCTCCTTTTCCTTGCTGTTCTTGTCACTAATTTTCACCGAATCCGTCTTTTCCTTAGATTTATACTGACTCAACTTTGACCATAGCTCTGGCTTGCTGGGTCTGTATTTATTCATCTATTTCTTAGCAGCTTCGTTGCCTTCGAACGGACGGCGAGTTACGTACTCCTCAGAGAGATCGGCCGCTCTCGTGATAGTGTCCGCGCCTGGCCTATCTTATTTATTTATTTACTTACATACCTACAGCGCCCAATGTTGGGCATTAGAGTAGGGGGAAGGAGTATACAAATGATGGAAATACAGATGATTGATGTTACAAAAGGATAGATCTAATACACAATACAACAAAATATTGATATTGAAAACACAGTACTTAACACAACATTACACTAGATGGATGGATGGATGAAAAACTTTATTATTACACTAGAGGTTATTATGAAATACAATATAAATACACTTTATTACATAATACGACGCAATGATAATATTAATAATAATTATAATTAGAATAATGTAATGAAAAAAAAAGAACAGCGAGTAAGGCAAAAAGCCGCGGACAGGAAAGGTTAATCTCCTATTCTGTCCGAAGCGAAACACATTTTAGAACTAAAGATATAAATGTTTCGACAACAAAGTTACGAACACAGATGGCGTTGCTGTAACAATTTCGAGCGGCAGTTTATTCCAATCATGTACAGTTTTTGGAAAGAAGGAATGCTTATACAGGTTGATACGGCATTTGTACTCTTGCACCTTTAGCGAATGATCTGTTCTAGGCGATATGTAGCTTGGGTTCTTTATGTATGTGTCCCTGCACAAACCAGTCTTGCCTGTGTAAATATTGAAGAAAAGTTTAAGCCGCAAATATTTCCGTCGGTTCTCGAGAAGTGGCCATCCCAAGTTAACACGTATTTGTGATGAGCTCCGAGTGAAATCATAGTTGGCAATCATAGTTGGCATCTTGAACCCAGTACTTGATGTTTTCTGGTAGCCGGTGGTAGAACTGTTCTAAAGCAACACACTGCATTGACTTTTCGGCGTCGCCGAGTGCATCCTCTTCTCTGAGTCATTCTTTCAGGTTTACCTCCAAGGTGTATGCGAAATCTGAGTATGACTCACTTTTGGTCTCCTCGACCTGCCTGAATTTTCGCCTGAATGCTTCTGCTGACAATCTCTACTTATTAAGCAGATTCACTTTGACTTTGTCGAGTCCTTTGCTTCTTCTTGCCCCATGCAGTCAATGATATCAGCTGCCTCACGTGGCAGCAACATAAGCAAGCATTGCGGCCACGTGTTTCTCGCGAATTATGCCTTCTCGCACGTGCGCTCAAGCTGCACCAGAAAAAGACCTATGTCCCCTACTATAGTGTGGGGTGCCATCAAGTCTGTCATTCTGCGCTAGCTTTCTCGTGCCTCTCTGCTAGGTCTGGTATTTTGAGCCTTCAGAAACTCAATATCCAGGCACCTCATTTCGAGTGCGTCGCGTGCAACACGGTCGCGCTCTTCTTTTTTGTGTAGACGCTTACGCTCTTCCTCCTTATCCACAGTGTGCTTTAGGCATTCCTTCAGGTCATCATCGTCTGCCCAGTTCGCTTCGATTGCCTCAACGATCTGCGGCTTTCTCTTTGATCCGGCAATTTGGAGGCCAAGCTCTGACCAAGCTAAACAATTCCGGCTTCTTTAGTGCCTTCAAGTTCATGGCTGCCCTTAGTGCTGCTAACTCTTCACTGTGTAACAACCTCGCCGTACTCAAAACTTCCGTCCACGGTTAAAGAAAAATCACTGTTCTGTACTTCCCCCAAAAAGAATACGTAAAGCCAAGTGATACCTTAGGGAAGAAAAGCCGTGCACCCACCATATGCAGTCATGAATCCTGACACCTTTCTTCTGAATGTTATCGCCAGGACGAAGAGAAGACGATCTCTTAGATGTCGTCCAAATTTGGGGTCTCCGGGGTAGCGTATCCCGTCGCTGCCAACCAGTTGTTGCGACGCCTGTTTCTCGAACCTCGACCGGCGTTACTATTGGGTAGCGGCGTTGTCGGCAGTCTTCAGGCGTCCGGTAGCGCATGGCGACCAGGTAGGGACGAGACGATTTCTAGTGCGAAACTTGCACTGCTTATTCAATGGTTGGTGAAAGATGAAAAAACGAGAATGACTGAAGTGAAAAAGTACATTGCGGGGCCCTTTAAATACTCCCACTAAAATTGTAGGCGGGATCTTGCTCACGTCAACGTCACGTGACATGCACTATGTCTGGTTGGGGATTAGCGGCGGATCCCTTCTCCCAGGTGAGTTTTCACGCGCTTGCCTGCTCTGGCGGCAACGTGCGGGTCCTGTTTGGTTTGTGGAAAGCGTTCTCCCCTACATTTGGAGAGTTCGTCGATAAGGCTCTGCTCTTGGTCGCACACACAAATGGGCCTGCCATCACTGCGGAGCGCTTGCCAGACCGGCAACCACACGAGACAACCACGGCAAATTAGGAATCCATCCTCCGTTTCGGTTCAGCAGGGTCTTTCGAGCATTCTTTTTGCCCGGGGTGTTACAAGCCAACCGTAACAAAGGTTAGCATTGTCTTTGCCTCACACGACACATCGCATCCTGGCATAAGTGTTAAACTTTAATTCTATTATGGGGTGCCAAAATCACAATCCGATTATAAGGCAAGCCGCAGTGGCGAACTCCGGATTAATTTTGACCCCCTGTGGTTCTTTGCGTGAACCTAAATATAAGTACACGAGCGTTCTTGTATTTGACCCTTGTCGAAATGCGGCTGCCGTGGTCGGCATCGAACCCGCAACCTCGATAAATGCCATAGCCGCAAAGCTACCGCCGCGGGCACAGAAGTGTCCATTTGACATGCGACCGCTTCTGTAGTGTCTCCTTAGGGTGGTTTAATGCTGCTTTGCTTCTGCACACCATGCGTTATTTGTCCGTTTGAGAAATTTGCATGGTGTTTACTTCTCAGAAATAGCCAAAACATACCACTTGAACTTAAGAGGAAGCTTTAGCTCGGACCCAACCCTGACATGGCCTATTCAAATACATGTAAAACGCAAAAACGTTTTTCTGAGGTAACTCCTGGACCGATCTTAATGAAGTTTTTTGTATTTGAAAGAGAAAATTAAATTCTAGGGAATTTTGGAAGCGGAATTTCGATCTAAAGCCTGAGTTTTGTTATAAAATTTTCTAATATTCGGAAGTTTGAAAAATATAGAAGCACGAAGTTTACAAATTAATAGCTCTGCATCAAAAACAGATATCGCCGCTCTGTGGGCGGCATTGACTAGACCATTGAAAGCAGACATATTCGGTATGTGATTTTATATCTTAAGTGAATTTGTTAGGTTGTGTACAAAGCGTCTGCAAAAGCTGTGTTTCCATTTTTCAAAATTTTTTGAGACTCATGTGTAACATATCAATTTTGCCGCCTGAGATGTACTAATAGAGTCAATTAACATAATTGTGATATCATTGTTCATTGTTGAGTTACAGTTGTAAAATTGATAGTTTCGTTTTCTGAAAATTTTCGATGTTTGCCACTTTTTAACAAAAAATAGACTGCTAAATCAAAAATTCGAAACCAACAGTCACCAGATGTGACTTATTTTTCTTAAATGCAAGAAACCTCGTCAATTCTAGTGCAGCAGTTGCCGACAAAAATGAATTGTCCTTTTACATGTATTTAGATAGGAGTACCCGAGCTAAAGCTACCTCTTAAGTTTATTGAGCGTGTTCGCAACCGCTGTCGTGTCTAGTAGTAGCGTTTCCTCGCCTTCTCACGCCGCCTTTCTTTGCCGAAGGTTTGCTTTGCCAAGCTTCCCTAAAAAATGGGAGCACCTCCATTGTCCCATCCATCCTGTCGGGGTTTCTTCCACTGGTGATCTGTAATATTTTTGTATATATATATAAACGACAGCGTGCGGAAGCTTCGATAATGAGAAGGAAATAGTGCGGCTAGGGCGGCGAGAGAACAAAACCCCTTTTCAAAGGGTGACACTTTGCAATTCGACTTTTATCTCTCCCCGATAAATACCAAGGAAGGACACTGAATAAGCGAAGCAATGTCTGCGAAAGTTAGCGACTGCTGTGTTTTGTGGCGCGCGGGAAGTTTACGACGGATTTCATCTTTTAAAACACCGGCAAGTGCAGACTATCGATACGCATTTACGGTGCCAATTTGGTAGTAATACACGCCTCACGAGAATGTGCCGCTCTTGACGTCCTAATGCCGAAGGGCGCGGATTATACCAGGGTAGATTGAGAACAAAAGGCACCTTTGTGCTTTTTTTAATTTGTTAAATTGTTTTTTTTATTCCCCACCCCCCTAAATATGGGCGCATGACTCGTGGTCAGAGAAGCATATAAGCATTCTTGCACGAAGGAGGATGCGCAGTTGCCTCCTTCCTCGCTCTCTTTTTCTCATCACTTTCCGGTTTACCTAAACTACGCACAGCATCCAGGGCAAGGTGGGTAAGACACCGACCCGCCGGAGGAGCAGATTCCTCCTGGTGCGTGGCTCACTTTGCGAGTAGAAGAAGAAAAAGCACCAGTGCCGCGCGCTAAGCGAGTGCCGACAGGGGAAGGCCGCGGCGCTTAATCGTCGCCCAGGAGAATCGCTGCGAGCGCATTTCCCCCCCCCTCCCCCCATGACCTTGGCGCCCTTTTTTGTGCGCTGCTCCGGGGTGCTGCTCTACACGACACCATCACTTCCCCCTCGCTTCCCTTCCCATTCATGCGCGAGCCACGCATCGCAATCAGGCCACGCGCGTGCGAGCACGGCGGCCTTAGAGACACACATCAGCGGGCCGGCTTCGTCTTCGTTCGGGGACGCGGGAAAGAGACCGCCACTCGGAGCGCTGACGGTATTCGACGAGACACCCTCGCGGCTGTGTTTATTTCATTGACTACTACACGGGAATGTGTACTGAGATGGCTCCTAGCATAAGGGGGGGGGGGGGGCGCCAGGCACTAGCGGCCGCTCACGAGGCTCACATAGCACGCAAAGGAAAACGACTGGATGCGAGCGACAGAAGAACGTTCCCGCTGCCTGTGCAAGCATGACGGCATGCTGCTTCTCTGGCCAGCCACCGCTGGAGATCGCCGCCGCTTACAATGAAAGTTAGACGGCCCGCATGTACCGGCCGGCTACAATTGGCGAACCGGGTGTGATTCGAACTCGTAACCTTCTGGCGTTACTAGAATGTAAGAAAGACAAGCAGAAGAAGACCCGCCCCGGTGGCTTTGCGGCTATGGCAGTGCTTCTCAAGCTTTTCCAGCACGGGACCCCTTTCCGGTACTAACAAACCTACCCTGTCCTAATCCCCAACCCTCCTTCCTAAACCTTCTGAAACATTACTGATATGACGCAGATTTATTGAGCACATTTAAATTTGTTTAAAAGACATTGATCACAGCAGAGATACCTACTGCAAATAACTGTTAATGCCCATTTTTAATGATCTAATCGAGTATTTTAATGAGATCATGATGCGACCCAACTATACCTGCTGAACCACAGTTCTACGCTTGAGTCATTCCGCCTTCCATCTTGTGGCCAGTAGTGATATTATACTCTGTATATATATATATATATATATTTATATATATATATATATATATATATATATATATATATATATATATATATATATATATATATATATATATATTGTGGGAATTTATAAGCTATTCTGTCATCTGTACACGATCATCATCATATGGGGTTCATATGGGGTTCTTCTTCATCATCGCTTGTGGGGCTGGTTCTCGTGTGTGCTCCGTGCTGTGGGCGTGGTCGGTTCGCCTAATCTTTTGACGCGGAATAAAACGCCGTGATTACTGCTGCGTCACAAGTGGTGGAGTGTGCTCTTCGGTCCCCCGTCCTCTGACTCCCCGCTCAACCTCCTGGAGCTTCGATCGGGTCGCCGATTGTGCCAGCTGTCCGCCAGCATGTCGCAGGACGAGCCAACAGGCACTTCTACTTCCACCATCTCGGCCTCGGCTACCCCAGCCTCTCCGTATTGGGTTGTCAGTGGGCACCAGCGTGATCCGCATCTGTTTGCTGGACTTCGCAGTGAAGACGTCGAGGATAGGCTGGACGACTATGACCGAGTGAGTTCGGCTAACCGTTGGGACGATGCGTCCAAGCTACGTCACGTCGCCTTTTATCTGACTGGAGTAGCGAAGACTTGGTTTTTCAATCATGAGGTTGATTTCACGAACTGGGGCGCTTTCAAACAGCAGCTCCGCCAAATCTTCGGCACACCGGCTGTTCGTTCCGCCCTCGCAAAGAAGACGCTCGACACTCGCAAGCAACATCCCGGTGAATCTTATACGTCGTACATCGAGGATGTGCTTGCTCTTTGTCGACGCGTGAACACGGCCATGACCGAATCAGACAGGGTTCGCCACATCCCTAAAGGCATCGGAGCTATTGCTTTCAATGCTTTAGCCATCCAGAACCCCGCTACCGTCACTGATATCGTCGCTACTTGCCAGCGCCTTGACGAACTCGAATCAGTACGGTTGCAGCCAGACACCACTGCAAACACTACCACCGACGACCCTGCGTTACGAGCAATGATACGCTCAATAATTCGAGAAGAGCTCCAGTATCTTGGCTTAGCCGCAGGACCTATACCTTCTCCTGCCTCCGATACCAATCTGCGAGACGTCATCAAGGAGGAATTGGCATCCATGGCTGGTGCAGCGTACACGGACCCTCTAACCCCTAGGGCCCCATCAACGTACGCACAAGTAGCCGCAGCTACTCCAGTCATCGTCCCACCGATGCCTCCAAAACCAACACCGGCTCACATCGCTTCCATGACTACCAGCGCACCTACCCAAACCAGCTATCCGCAGTGGCGTCCTCCTCGTCCCATCTGCTACTACTGCGGCTATCGTGGCCACATAGCGCGTTTTTGCCGCAAGCGCCAGCAAGACGAGCGTCGCGGATATGATGTATACGAACGGGATGACTTTTCGCCCGGAGCTACTTTCCAACGTCTAGGGAGCTTCCATGACCAACGCCGTCCTTATGGTCCACCGCGCGGACGCTCTCCATCGCCTACTGTAGCATCCGAGACAGCTTACCGTCCTGCGAGACGCCGCTCGCCGTCACCCCTTCGCCGTTCTACGTCCCCACTGAGACCTGCTTCTCAATTCGCCGAGCGTCGTCCGGAAAACTGAATTATGCAGCTTTTGGAGGAAAAGCTGCATCGAACGACAGGACAGAAATTCCCCCACCGCGTCTGTACAATGTGATATTGGTTGTAGTAGAAGGTGTTCAAGTAGAAGCTTTAATAGACACTGGTGCTAGTGTTTCAGTCATTCACCGTGATTTGTGTTCGCGACTTCGGAAAGTTACGACCCCCTATGATGGACCTACGCTACTCGCTGCTCAAGGGGCCTCCATTCGACCTATCGCCATCTGCACAGCTCGTATTTCCATCGATGGACTTCTTCATCACGTACAATTTGCAGTGCTAAGTTCGTGTGCCCAGCAGCTCATATTGGGATGGGATTTTCTTTCTACGGCCTCCGCCTCCACCTGCTGTGGACAACGCGTTCTCCACATGACCGACACGACCTATTCACTTCATGCAGATGACGCACCCCTTCACTTCCTTGCTGCAGAAGATACCGCGTTACCTCCTCGCCATCAAAGCATCGTTACTATCACGTCTGGTGTGATTGACTGCGGCGACGTGCTCGTATTACCATCTGCACGCTGTCTTGCAAGAGGGATAGCCTTTGCATCAGGGCTCATTAGGTTTGATCATGGCTCTGCACTTCTCTACGCTACAAACCCGACATCCGAAAAGATTCTCATCCCTAAAGGCACTACATTGGCTTGCGCCACTGAATCGGAGTCTATATCTGTTGTTTCCTTTAAACCAGCTTCCTCTGAAGGTCCTTGTACCGGACGGGCCGCATCTCCTTCAGCTCTTGCAGCTGCCATAAGTTCCGACCTGACACCCTCGCAGTCACAACAATTGCTTGCTTTGCTCCAAAAACATGAAGCTTCCTTTGACGCGCATTCATCTTCGTTGGGAAAGACTTCGATTACGACGCATCGGATAGAGACAGATGGTACATCCATCGTGCGCCGTAGACCATATCGCGTATCGCTAGCCGAGAGGAAAGTCATTGACGAGAACGTCACCGACATGCTCCAACGAAACATAATACGCCCCTCTGCTAGCCCTTGGTCTTCCCCCGTTGTTTTGCTTCGGAAAAAAGACGGCTCTGTTCGATTTTGTGTAGACTACCGAGCACTTAACAAGATCACACGCAAGGATGTGTACCCTATGCCGCGAATATACGATGCCTTGGATTCCGTGCAGGGTGCCGAGTACTTCTCCAGCATCGATCTGCGTTCCGGCTACTGGCAGATACCTATGCATGAGGGCGATAAGGAGAAAACAGCGTTTTCAACACCAGATGGGCTGTACGAGTTTAATGTCATGCCATTCGGCCTCTGCAATGCGCCCGCAACGTTCGAGCGCATGATTGACACCGTTCTTCGTGGCCTAAAATGGAAGACTTGCCTGTGCTATCTGGACGATATTGTTGTTTTCTCGTCAACCTTCTCTCAGCACCTGCAACGTCTGCATCAAGTTCTCACGTGCCTTGCCAACGCTGGACTTCAGCTAAACACCAAGAAATGCCATTTTGCCAGCAAGACGATCAAAGTTCTAGGTCACATTGTGAGCAAAGATGGCATTCGTCCTGATCCTGACAAGGTTTCCGCAGTTCAGAACTTCCCTCGTCCCGAAAAGACCAAAGATTTCCGTAGTTTCTTAGGCCTCGCTTCCTATTTTCGGCGATTCATACGGGGCTTCGCCTCAATAGCATCACCTCTGCACAAATTGCTGGGTTCTAATGTTCCCTTTGTGTGGTCTCCCGAATGTGATTCTGCGTTCACCCATCTGAAGCGCGCTCTCACATCTGAACCGGTACTACGCCATTTTGATGAAGCTGCTCCTACCCTCCTGCATACGGATGCTAGTGGTAACGGAATTGGTGGCATTTTCCTACAGCGAGACGACACTTTAGGTGAGAGGGTCGTCGCATACGCAAGTCGCGTTCTGACAAACGCCGAAAAGAATTACACCATCACGGAGCAGGAATGTCTAGCTATCATTTGGTCTGTGCAGAAGTTTCGACCTTATCTTCACGGCCGCCACTTTACGATCGTTACAGACCATCATGCATTATGCTGGCTTTCGACGCTGAAGAACTTGTCTGGACGACTTGGTCGGTGGATTCTTCGTTTGCAAGAATACGACTTTACCATTACCTACAAGTGCGGGAAAAAACACCAAGATGCAGACGCGCTTTCTCGCTGTCCGCTTCCTACGACACCATGCAATGGAGCTCCAACTACCATCCGTGACAAGCTTTCGCTCGATCCCTCCTCAGATGCTTTCTTGTTGGCCACTGCCGACGAGATGCCTCCACACGACAACAAATCCTTCCAATTTCATCAACTTGCCGACTCTTACTGGCGCATCATAGACCACCTTCAAGGAGCTTCGCGCCCGCCTAACGCCCGCCTTCGTCGGCAGCTGACGCAATTTAAGATTGACAACCGCGTCCTATACCGTCATGTCTATCACCCTGACGGTCAACGCTGGGTTCCTGTCCTGCCACGCTCTCTACGTGCTCATGTCCTGCAGGCTTCTCATGACGACATGACTGCTGGTCACCTTGGTTTCCAGAAAACCTATGACCGCATCAAAGGGCGCTTCTACTGGCCTGGATTGTCCGCCAGTGAAGCGAGGTATGTCGCTTCCTGCGCTCTATGTCAGCGTCGAAAGCTCCCTACATCAGCTCCAAGCGGACAACTGCAACCGGTTCCTTGTCCGTCGCAACCATTTGAGGTCGTTGGAGTGAACCTATATGGCCCTTTTCCTGTGACTCTCACCGGTAAACGATGGATTGTGACAGCCGTTGATCACTTGACACGCTACGCCGAAACAACTTGTATGAGTTCTGCCTCGGCCTCTGAAGTTGCTGCATTCATACTTCAATCCTTAATACTGCGTCACGGTGCTCCTCGCGTCCTCCTGAGCGACCGTGGAAAAGCGTTCCTCTCGCAACTACTAGACGAAGTACTCAGAGCCTCCGGAACCACCCACAAGACTACACCTCCAGTTACCATCCGCAAACCAACGGCCTCACAGAGCGATTTCATCGCACGCTGTCAGACATGTTAGCCATGTACATTGACCCGGACCACAGAAACTGGGACGCAATTTTACCATTCGTGACCTTTGCATATAATACCGCCGTTCAACGCACGACCGGTTACTCGCCATTCTACCTTGTCTATGGTCGTTCGCCCTCTTCCTGTCTTGACGTCTCTTTCTTCGCGCCAACTGTCCATCAATGTCCTTCCTCCTGCGAAGAATATGTGTCCCGCATTCTGCGTTGTCGCCAGCTCGCCCGCATCAACACCGAAGCACGGCAACAGGACCGCAAGCAGCATTACGACGCCTCTCGTCGCGTCGTGTGCTTCCGCCCTGGCGAGGAAGTGCTACTCCGGACACCAGTTCGTACTCCTGGCTTGTGTGACAAGTTTCAGCTTCGGTTCATCGGCCCCTACAAAGTCTTGGAGCAGACTTCTCCAGTGAACTATCGTGTGGAACCAGTTATTGTACCAAATGACCGCCGCTGCCGCGCCGCTGAGATTGTCCACGTTTCCCGTATGAAGCCTTTCACGAGACGTTCACCGCCCCTTTGAATAGCGGCCAGGATGGCCGCTCTCGCGCGAGGGGACATTAGTGTGGGAATTTATAAGCTATTCTGTCATCTGTACATGATCATCATCATATGGGGTTCATATGGGGTTCTTCTTCATCATCGCTTGTGGGGCTGGTTCTTGTGTGTGCTCCGTGCTGTGGGCGTGGTCGGTTCGCCTAATCTTTTGACGCGGAATAAAACGCCGTGATTACTGCTGCGTCACTATATATATATATATATATATATATATATATATATATATATATATATATATATATATATATATATATATATATATATACACAGAGTACCTGGTGGATAGTATCTCGTTAGTAAGCACTTATAAAGGTATCGCAATAAGGTCGGGACGTAATAACTGGGTATGAGCGCCAGCGTGTGCGCTGCGGATCGCGCCGAGACCAGTGCATCGACATGGCTCACGTCAGATTTGCGTGTGTTGCGTCGCGCAGCGCCGTACATCTCCGATGCCATGGCTGACGGCGCTTAGTGCCCACAGCCGGCGCCCACAAATTAAAGACAAAAGGATAGGGAGATACGAATTCTTCTTTCTTTCTTTTTGGCCTTTAGCAAGAAAAGAAAGAAAGAAAGAATGGAAGCAAGAAAAGGAAAGAAAGAAAAGTCACAGTTTTGCAAGAAAGGCGCAGCATTGATGGCGATAGCAAAGAGACAGCTACACGCAGAAAGGTTAGTAGTTTTATCGATGTCACGCGCGCTCAGGCAAACATTCACCTATCTCACTCGATGACCACAAGTCGCTGTCCCAACGCGAGTGAACGAAAGCTTCGCACAGTGTCTGGGAAATGTGAATTACGCGACCGCCAAACAATAGGCGCGCGGGAACCCAAGGCGCGTCAAGGTGCCAAGCGCCTTGGCTGGGCCTTAGCACTTGCCCCGGTGAGATTGCTTCCAACATAAGGCGCGTGGCACGCGCATGACCGCGCGCTACGAGGAGAATGCAGATAGCTGCACCCCCCACCCCCCGCCCTCCCTAGCGCGTGCTTGGTCGCGTTACCACGCGTTCACTCCCTCCCCATCCCCTCTGCGCAGATATAATCGTCAGCTCTCGTCTTTCTCCGAGCGCTCCGCGGCCTCCGCAAATTGTTTATACCAACGCTACGAATGGCGCAGCGGTGTTTCCTGCCTACCGCGTCCCTGCGCGCGCGCTTTGACGGCGTTTTTGCCGCTCCAACGTTTCATGCGGAATGACACTTGAAATAACTTTTGGCTCGGTCGACATTTTTATACTGTTTTGGTAGATTTACTAGCCTACATGCTCCCAAGTACATGCTTGAAATGACCGAAATTTCGTTTAATCGAAAGCGCGTCACGAAATTATTTCGCTAAATCGCGTAAAGAAATAGAAGGCTGTTAAAGCAACTACGATCGGGAAATGAAAATTGTTCGTGACATCTCGAATTTCATTAAAGGGCCCCTCACCAGGTCTGGCCATTTTCATCTGACAAGCGTAGAGCATACATTGCACGATAACAATCGTGTCTGCAAAGTATTAGTCGCTACGCGCCGCGGACATATCTGAAATT